>NW_020450850.1:29157-61700 GCF_003343035.1 Apteryx rowi
TCCTCTCTTCTTTCTTTCCTCTCTTCTTTCTTTCCTCTCTTCTTTCTTTCCTCTCTTCTTTCTTTCCTCTCTTCTTTCTTTCCTCTCTTCTTTCTCATTAGAAGATTTTAGCACAAGATTAGATTTCTTGCTGCCTACCTTCAGGAGCAAACAGTGTTTGACAGGCAGGGTATATGGGTGACTTGACAGTTGGAGATGGGGTGACAGGAGATACTGCTGTAGCTGAGGGATGAGGCTCTCTGCTGTACTTTGATCACTTAAATGAAGAGCAGTGAGGATCTCAGACCAGGCTGTAACAGGGCTTTGTTTCTTCCTGAATCCCATTCATTGTGGCCTTTGGAAAGCTGCCATGTTTTGCACTCTCCGTTCAGTACAGATGACCTAAAATGAACTTGATATCCTGCTGGGGGTGATGACCTGTTATATAGAAGACAGAAGTAATTCTGCCTTATGATGGTCCGTTTTCAGGCAGTAGACTGAGTGAAGATAGGTAGAGCTGTGTTCAGACCTGGGCTACAAGGCTATGCTACAGAGACTTACCTCCATGCTGCTGTCCGAGGGGTGCTGCATGCCTTGTCTCCTCCAGGCTACCAGCATGCAGTGATGTTCAGTCCAGCCAGGGAGTTAAAGCTGCTAGGTGCTATTAGAAATAAAGTTTAAACGGAAGTGGCCTGAAAATATTTTATATATGAATATAAAGTGATGCAATATAATACACAGTCTAGTGCACATTCACAATATGTGATGTGCCATGTGTTTGTTTCTGTTCTGCAGGTTGTGGCAAAGGGGCAAGCTGAGCTTTTGGGAAGGGTTCCCTACTCAAACAAAATAATAAACCTTAAAATCACGGAGAAGATGGTGCCTGCCTTTCGCTTTTTAGCTTACTACTTCATTGAGAACAAGGGTCATAAGGAGATTGTCGCTGATTCTGTATGGGTAGACATTGTGGATGTCTGCGAAGGAAAGGTACTGTCAAAGCAAAAAGCTTTTGTTATTGTATTCTAAAATTTAAAAAAAAATAAGAGGGATCTGCAGAGCGAGTGAGTGCAATTACACTTCAGATTTGGAGTTATAAAGTGGTAGACATGCTGGAAATTTTCATTTTTATTGAAAAAGGGAGTCCTCAGGATTCTTGCTAAAAAGTATACATGGAAAAGTTTCCAAAGAATGTTGGCAGAGACATTGTTCTTCTATAGGACAGGTTGTACCTGGAAAAAGATGGAAAATACAGTTTCAGACGGGTAAATCTCCCTCTGCAAATGTTTAGATATAAAAATCAACTGAGAAACACCATTAGTAAAACTTTTGTAACATCTCTAACCCTTTTTTCACCTTACTCCTCTTCTTTTTTGGTGCCATAAAGTAAAAAGGAAAAAATAAGACAAGAATATTTTTCCCAATAAAATGAAACACAGCTGCTGAAAAGTGCAAGCCATTCAAAATGATTTTTTTTTTCACCCTGAAAATGTTTTTTTGGAAGAAGAAGGTGATATTTCATTGAGAAAAAAGGTTTGCTGGAAAAAAATTCCATCTCTAACATCTCTAAATTCCATCTCTAATTGGCTAAAGAGCCAATTCTTCACTCATCAGGTAACAAAACCCCATTTAACTCAGGTTGGCATTTTTATTAATAATTCTGTTAAGTTCAAAATCACCATGGCTATTTCCACCAAACCTACAGAAGGGTCTACATCAGATATGCACCAGATCTGAACTCAATCATGCTGAAAAATACAAATGGGAATGGAAAGGAGACAGTACAATTACAAACTGTTTTAGGTTAGTTAATTTTTTTTATATTAATGAGTTGTTTTTTCCTCCATCTATTTTATGGTGATTTTGTTTCCACTGGAAAATAAAAAAATGATGTTGAAGGCCCTAGTTCAGCAAAGCCCTTATGCATACTTTTAATTCCCATTGACGCTTAAGTCCCATTGAAACATAGGGTTGAATATCCCACACAGACACATGAGTCTTTGAGCCTTCTCTTACTTGCCCCAGTGGGAGATACCTGCATCTATATCTTCCAAAAGGCAGGATCCCAAGTAGAAACTCTATGAAACACAACGTCCCCCAGTCTCTAACCACTGACAGTCACAGCTGACAGTATTCCCTGGCCAAAAAGTGTTTGCTTTTTATTAACAAATATGACATTTTTGTTTCAATATTTTCTATTTAGATTAAAGTGAGAACAGATCATGAGAAATATGAACCAACAGACAACATCAATTTACTGATTGAAACGGACCATGCGGGAATGGTTGCCTTAGCTGTGGTTGATAGAGCAGTTTTTATTCTGAACAAGCAAAATAAGCTTACATCCAAAAAAGTAAGATATCTGTAAGAAGAAAATATCATGTCCACTAGTCAAGCAAAGTTTTCTATTGCTGAAGAGAGGACCAGAATGTAATTAATGGCTATTAATTACTTAATCAAGCTTTGATAATCTTGAAAATGTTTTTGTTCTTGCAATTTACAATATATTTAAGATCAGCTGTCTGGGGATTTCCATTCTATGGCAGACAGGCTTGTAAATTAACATAAATTAATTGAAATTATTCCCCAACTAAAACATCCCTCAGCTTTAATCTCAATATTTAAGTGTAGCTTGTACCACCAGTTCATCTTGCTTCTATATATTGAGCTACTGCCCAACAGGTTACAATATTGTTTTTATATATAAAGAAAAAAAAGAAACTTTTGCAAGTGTGCACTGTCCAACTGTGCTTTTTTATTTGGCAGGTCTTTAATGCTATGAATTCCTATGATCTTGGATGTTCTGCAGGTGGTGGTGCAGATAGTGTTCAAGTTTTTACTGATGTGGGTCTGGCCTTTTTAACAGACACAATTAAATCCAATTTTCGGGAAGGTAGGTGTAATCTGTCCTTTACTTTAGATGTTAGTACAAGATCACAACATATCGGGGGGGGGGGGTGATTGTTTAAAAATTAGAAACATTTTATTGTTACACTGTTATGAGGCTTCCCTTTCATGTGGCTTTTTCTTTTTCTGTTCTCCCACCGAGTGCTGGTAGCTCAGATCTTGGTTGTTGGTCCTTTGGCACCTAGTTCAGCTGGGGCAGCCAGCCAGGGCTATAAGGTAGCTCTGCAAACTGTAGGTCTTTTGTGGATGAGATGGGTCTTCTCTGACTTACCTCATCAGGCTCTTAATATCACAGTATCATAACCAAACCTTTCTGTTCTTCTTTCCCAGGCTATAAATGCCCCCAGGATACCAGAAGGCAGAAGAGATCATTGGATTTCCAGAAGATAATGTCAGGAATTGGTATGCCCACATACCAAAAGGAAAGGCAAAGGGAAGTGGCTGGGATTTGGTGGGCAAGAAGTGATGAGATAGTACAGGACACCAAGATACTCATAGTCCCAGTTCTTGTGTTACATGACATAACCTCATACAAGGGTGTCTACAATGCCATGTGACCTGATACATTTATCCAAAAAAAAAAAAAAATCAAACAACAGAACCAACAAACAATGGTCTAGCTGCAAATGGAAACTCATTCACCATCTTCTAAACCCAAATGCAAAATACTTCTACTAGATATCATGTCATGGAATGAGATGGCTTTATATTCTTCAAGTTGTATATTCAAGAGGAAGATTATTTTTTGAAAAATTTTTGTGGCCAGGATTTGTTTTCTAGGTCCCATTTTTCTGTGATATTCTGCTTCAAAATTGTGCCAGCTTTGGCACTTTGTGCTCCAAGTAAAAGAAATGCTAATACAATATAGAATCTAAATTAAAAAAAAAAAAAAGAAAAAAAGCTTTCCTTTAGACCAGGTTACACAAATTGTTATTTTCTTGACAAAAGGCACCACGGCTTGAAGCCAGGTTCTTCTTAATTTTTGAAACTGATCACTTTCTTCAAGAACGAGAACAGTGCCGTGACTGTTTCTATCMAGATATCTGATTCTAAAGCATTAAGGAGACATTTTCAATTCACAATCTCCATGTGAAGAAAAAACTTAGACTAGAAGCTCTAGGACGGGGTAAAGCCCACCCTTTGCTCTTGTGTTTGTGTACTTTTTTTAGGGTGGACACAGGTCCCCAACTGCAGCTAAACTATTGCAACACCAGTCAACATTAACTGCAGAGAATGATTGGAACAAGTACAATGAACACCTTGATGTCTACTGCTGCTTCCACAGCACTAATCCTGGGCTTTAATTATGTTACAGCTAGCAAATATCAACACCCTGATCTACGAAAATGCTGTCACGATGGAATGAAACTAAATCCCATGAGGTTTTCTTGTGAGAAAAGGCTAACAAAGGTTGCTGGTTCCACTGAATGCAAAAAAGCTTTCAAAGTCTGTTGCGAGAAGGCCACAGCCCTCAGGAAGGAGGTGTCGAAGCGAAGAAGTGGAGTGGGATTGGCACGAAGTAAAGATTGGTGACATGCAACTGTCGAAAGAAAAATATCCTTCCTTCCAGGGGCAAGGGAGGGTTAAGGGGGATTAAACGCTGCAGAGCAGGAAAGAAGCTCTYGTATGAGTGTCTGATCATCTCAGTGTGCCCCTTTAGAGTGTGGCGCACACACCGTTGTGTCAGCATAACTGAGAGGGCAGCAAACTAAGGATGTGAGAGTGAAAGGATGACTTCTTGGGGTGAGAAAAGGCAGGAATCGCTTTAGCAGCCTTTGCTGCCAGAACTGCTTTAACATGGAGCTATTGGACTCTGCCTGCAACCTGGGAGGGTGCAAATGGCTGAGCAGCATAACGGGGTGATCTCCGTTCCCATCTCTGAGCAACCTTGTCTTTCATGAGTGTTTTATTAGTGTCACTATTATTATAGCTTCCAAGTACTTGCAAAACACTACCTGATATGAAGCGACAATTTTATCTCTGTCTTTCTTCTTTTCTTCTCCCTAATGTCCATCTCTGATCACACAGGAGCTCATGTCACCAAAATAAAAAAAAAAAATCCTTTGTGTTGAAAATGACCATATTCAAAGTGTGATTTCTGCTACCATTTTTCTCTGATCTCACTTGCATGCTCTATCACTCTATCACAAATATGTGACTGGGAAGCAGGAATGTCTGCTACTCATAACTAAAGGGGAATGTTTTCTTGTTTGGCAGCATATAATTATTGAGCTTGGAAGGAAGACTTATGCTTTTGTTCAAAGACAATCTTTGGTCATTGCTTCTCTTTTTCAGCATTTTTTTGAAATGCACAAGATCAAACCCAGATGAAGTCTTTTTATACACAATATTTTTCATGCTGCTTTCTCTCTGACAGACTCTCCTGTAAGACAGTATGAAGTCAGCAGACAAAGGCTTCAGAACAGAACCCCACTTTTGTTTTACAGATTATGATCTTCGTGAAGATGAAGTTTTTGATGAAACTTCCATCAGCTTACGCAGCTATTTTCCAGAGAGCTGGTGGTGGAATTTAAAAGAACTGAAAAATCCTGGAAACCATAGGTAATGTACTATCTGAATAGGTGAATCCAACTTTATTTGTATAATAAAATTTATATACACATCAGTTTTATTTGGTACAAAGAATTCAGAAAATTTGCAAATATTTTGTTTCCATTGCTGAGGGAATACTTTTTCCCTTACAATCCTCAAACTTCAGCAAATGATGTTAACATTTCATACATTCTTCTTAATACCGTTTATTTTGTGTTTCTTAGTATAAGAAGTATTGTTCCTGACTCTATAACTACCTGGGAAATTCAGGCAATAAGTATATCTCCTGAAAAAGGTAAAAGTATTGTTATTTTATTGGATTGCTTTGTACTGATGCATAGAGAATGTGTATTGTTTAAAACATACAGATGCAATGCTAAGTTGACAGAGTGTGACAGTGTATACTGCAAAATGCAAGGTCTTTTGACCATGATACTTAATCTTCCTTTTTATGCCATATTAAAGCTCAACTAGAAGTTAAGGGCTACATACTATGTATATGAAGAAAACAAGCTGAAGATGCTTGCAGGAGATACCTGTCTCCTTCTGCTCTTGACCTTGGAGGAGGCCTGGCATTGAGTTTTGACTAGACACCTAATTTTTTATCAACTGATGTTAAGTGTTTAATTCTCAACTTTGTTTTTTTTCTTATCCCAGGATTTTGCATAGCTGACCCTCACACCTTTGAGGTTTTCAAAGACTTTTTTATATCCATGAGGTTACCATACTCAGTTAAACGACATGAACAACTAGAAATAAAAGCAGTGGTTTACAACTATCTGCCCAAAGATCTCCAGGTAGTATTACCACTGACTACTATGATATAAAGATCTATATATCTAGCTAGCTATGTAGCTATCTATCAGTATAATAGAAATAACCTRACTGCCTTTCATTGCCCTCCTAAAACCTGAATACCATGCTCCCATTTTGAAAGTTTCACCAAGAACAGGATCCAGTTCTGCTTGCTTGTCACACTTGCTATATAAGACAGATTTCATTTACTGTATTACACAGCCAAATTCCATGTCTTTTGGACATGTCTTCTCCCATGTTATTGAAGCAACTAGCTACGTTTTTGCTGTCTGCCAGTCTGGGCAACACTCAGCTACTAAAAAAGCAGGTACAGAAGATGCAGAGGTATATTGGGAGCATGCAGTCCAGTATGTTAGATGTACTGTACATATCCAGCACAGCTACATCTGTGATCACACTCATTCATTGTGCATACAGTGCAAAGCCACCTTTTGTATGCATGTGGCACCTATCCAGCACTGTGCAGGGCCTCCAGGTTCCTTAAGCTGATTCTGCTTCTTTTATCTCTTACCTCAGCCAGCTCTGCTGGCTGGCATCTTCTGAACTGTGTTGAAAGGAGGAGACCTAGAAGAGTGTACTATCCTTCTTACTTCCCTGTGGTTCAGGGATCTTCCAAAACTATATTGCATATTCAATGTAATGAATAAATACTAGCTAATTTACCTTCACAGACATCCTCAGTGTTGATGAGTGTTAACAGGCCATAGGATCATAGGAGAATTCAGGTTGGAAGGACCTCAGGAAGGTCCAGGTAGAGCAGGCTGCTCAGGGCCTTGTCCAGTCAAGCACAGACTACCCCCAAGGATGGAGATTGCACAGTCTCTTCAGGTAACCTGTGCCATGTTTGACTACCTCCTGGTGAAAAAGTTTTCCCACCTTTATAGGTGGAGAATAAGAAATTTAAGAGAGCTAAGCGAAAAGCAATTTCTGTCTTGCAGAACGTCTGTATTGCTATTTCCTTTCTGAGCACAAGCCTTGTCTCTGTAGGTTACAGTGAAGATGGCTGCAGAGAAGGGGCTGTGCACTGCAGAGACAGCAGAAAAGCCTGTGCAGCTGAAGCTGACAGCCGGGGGGAACTCGGCAACACCAGCCTATTTCTCAGTTGTTCCTCTGTCTGTAGGAGAAATTCCAATTACTATTACTGCTTTTGACCCAGCTTCTGGGCACAGTGACAGTATTAGGAAGAACCTCAACGTTGAGGTAAGCATAACTAGCAGAGGGCAGGTACATCATAATTATGCGTTTCTCCTCAAATAATATTATGCTCTATGTGCAGAGTTCTTGTGAAGGGAACGAAATCCTAGAAACATAAAGTTGGGAGCAATCTCAAGAAAGCTAATTTTCATCAAGGAGTGAGAGAATGCTATAGCACAGGGAAGAAATTTCACCCTGGGGTGGGCTTATGACTACTGTATGTGGAAAGAATTATTTCATAAGGCAAAAAGACAACAGTCTACCCATGACATTGTTACAACTTTCTTCATACAGTCAGTGGTCATTTCTTAGTCTTTAGCTTTCATATGTTTCATCAATATTTATAAAAGGTCTTTTTTCACTTATGAAGCCAAGATTGAAGTTGTTCATCTACTGATATTTTGAGAGGGAAATAGCCTCTGCTAATCATAGCATTTAACCCTATTTTATTCCTTCTAGTTAATGGATCTTCAAGCTAAACAGTTGCATAGGTGGAGAACATAAAGGCAAAGAAAGATGCTGAGTTGATTATTTAATCTCACTGCTCTATTTTGAAATAATGAAGAGGTGCCATTTTCATAAGTCAGTGCTGACCAGCAGAGACTCATTACAGCACATTAGAAGCAGCTGAGGGCCATATTTAAATTACACAAAAAGAGAAGAATATGTCTCCTTGCACCATTAATGTGAAGGTATAGTCCCACCAATAAAGACAAGGCCAGAGAGCTTGCAGCTGTCTCTGATGTTTTTGTGGAAAACTACATCCCTGGGAAACTGGCTGAAATGTGTCTAGGTTATGAAGACATTAAAAAGATTGCTCCTCACATAGTGTACTGCTCAATAACAGGTATTTTAGTTTTAGTAACTCTTGTTTATTATTTCCTTTATTACTCCAGTCATCTTACTATGAAAGTCCTGTGGTTATATAAAAGTGTATTATTTTTATGTCAGTTAAGATTAAATTGGAAGATATAAAACAACCAACGTAGGACAGGTTGGTGTTTTAATTTTCTTCAGACAGTTTTATTGTGCCAGTTTAAATGTTTTACATGTTACAGGTTTCCAATCTGGTAATCTTAGTGGGCTTTCTTTATTGCCCTCCGCAGCCTCCCTCTCTCTTTTTGAATTATGTTGTAGAGTTGTGTTCATGGAAATCTTATGTTGCTTTGCTACAGTCAGTTGATTGATAACTGAAAAGGGAGAAGAGTTGTTGATGGTTTGGAAATGGTGGGAAGAATGAAAAGGAGGTAGAGATGAATATCAGGGCCTGCATACATGTGCATCAGGAAGAGTGTTGCCAGCAGGTCGAGGGAGGTGATCCTCCCCCTCTACTCAGCCCTGGTGAGGCCACATCTGGAGTACTGCGTCCAGTTCTGGGCTCCCCAGTACAAGAGGGATGTGGCACTACTGGAGCAAGTCCAGCAAAGGGCTACAAAGATGATGGAGCATCTCTCTTATGAGGAAAGGCTGAGAGAGCTGGGCCTGTTTAGCCTGGAGAAGAGAAGGCTGAGAGGAGATCTTATCAACGTGTACGAGTATCTGAAGGGAGGGTGTCGAGAGGATGGGGCCAGACTCTTGTCAGTGGTGCCCAGCGACAGGACGCGAGGCAACGGGCACAAACTGAAACACAGACAGTTCCATCTGAACATGAGGAAAAACTTTTTTACTGTGAGGGTGACAGAGCACTGGAACAGGYTGCCCAGAGAGGTTGTGGAGTCTCCCTCTCTGGAGATATTCAAAACCTGCCTGGATGTGATCCTGTGCAATGTGCTCTAGGTGACCCTGCTTGAGCAGGGGGGTTGTACTAGATGATCTCCAGAGGTCCCTTCCAACCTCAACCATTCTGTGATTCTGTGATTCTGTGAAGGGATGATGGGAAACTGTTGTTACAAACCATAGCTTTTCTAGAGATTGACACAGTCTCAGAATTCGGTGCTATACCAAAACAGATAAGGTGGCTGTAAACAGAGCTTCATTAAAATATAGGCTTTTGGAAGAGGGATATGTGGAAATCAGCAGGGAAATAAATTTGAATTTTACTAACRGTATGAACTCAGAAGTTGATGAACTTCATAGATGAGCAGTGTATAAATGAAGTCCTGCTGATAACTTTACTTGCATGGTACACTGAGCTGAAAACAAACTTTGAAGTTTCATTCTTCTGGGTTGTTTTTGGTTTATAGTATTACATCCAGGGAAATGTGTCAATAATAACAAAAAAGCCAATAGAGTTCTTTAGCATTTCATGTGGAGACTGAAATTCTGATTTCAAGCTTCAGTTTTACTTGAAGAGAAATCTCACTCCAAAATAAACTATTTCTGCCATCTGCTGGTCTACTGTAAGGGCTGAGACCATAGTTTCACATAGCTTATTTTCCGGTGTGAGTGCCTGGAAAAAGTTTGACTTTTTTTTTTTTTTCCTCAATTGTACAGGCTGAAGGTGTTTTACAAAGAGAAGAGCAGACCATTTGGATTAATAGTGACTGTAAGTTACACAGAAGAGTGAGATACAGATGAGGTTTGGAGTAGGGGCAGTGCTTGTAAGGCCTGGTGTAAACATTCAACAAGCATGGTGAAATATTTCTTAACATAAAAATGTTGCTTTGGGTTGACAGAAACTTGTCACAAATCCCTTTATCCAAAAAATGCCAAAACCCTCAGGAAAGCCAAATCATTTAATTCTAGACTTTTAGAAGAGATCTGTATTATTTCTGTGTTTCAATGTATCATTCTTTTATTATTATAGGGTCTTAAAAGAGGTTAAAAAGTGAAATTAAATTCTTCATTTCAGCCCAATGAACATTGTGGATATCTGAAAATTAAATCAACTTAAAGCAAGATAAACATCTTTTTTCATAAATTTCCATTTAACATTTCTTGTAACATTTCTGTCATAATTACTATCAACTGTGAGACATTTCATGAAAAGCCTGTTCCAAAATTACAGTGTATGTTATTTTCATTCAAAGAGCTGTCTTTATTATTTATCTACAGTTAAGTCTCGTATGCTGGACCTGAACAGACCGTCTGATATGGTACCAGATTCTGACAGTCACGTGTTTGTTAGCCTGAAAGGTAAATGTAACCTTTTGTCAGTAACTTTTTGATAAGTGGCACACTATATGCTCCTTTATGCTGCTGATTCCTGAACTTTGAGTCTCCATTCCTTCCTAGGTTTTCTGCCATGATCCAAATATTTTGTGCTACATGCCCAGGTCATAGATGAAGACAGCCCCAAGACTGATCCAGTACTTTACCCTTTCTAATTATTCCTCCCCACTTGAACTGGATAATAGCTTCATGCAGTCCATCCTGCCTCCCTGTGCCCAGACTAACTTTATGGCAAGGCCAGAGAAGAAAGAAAGCGTTCACCTTCTCTATTAACCCCACACAGTATATAGTCCTTTTGAAATCCACTGAATTCTTCAGAAATAAAGATGTCAGACTGTGATCTTTAAGTTCTGGAAAGGTCTGCTTTTCTAATGAGAAGATATCTATAATCATATATTCAGTTAATCAAATGCATACGTACATTTATTAAAAACATGTGACAGCAAATGCACATACTAATGTTAAAAACAAATTTCCCAGGAACTATAAAATAATGCATCCTTGATACAAAGGCTATCCATTTCCAATCCCCATTCTAAAGTAGGGGGATGCTTGAACTCATCAAATAACAAAATCGCAGAAAAAATAAATTGCCCCAAATGTCTGACATGTTTAAGGCCATATAATGCAGTTTTCTTTGTGCTCTGTGGGAGGACAAAGTCTGGTTTGACAGGAATTTTCCAGCCTGAACCTGAGGCACCAGTCTTTCTCCCTGTTCTTGCTTCTCTGCCTCCAGTAGCCCCAGGACTTTCTCCTTTGTGCTCTTTCATTGCCTCAGCCTCCTTCCTCCAGCATTTCCAGGGCCTGTTCTCTCACCCTTGGTCTTCTCTAGCTTTACAGAGTGATAATTAGCTGAAAACAGTGTTTCATAATTGGAAGTATCACACAGCTGTGTAATCAGGCCATGCTAGAGTGTCAACCTATAGTAAGTAAGTATCACATTTTTTTTCATTTTACCCCAGCCAGCTTTAAATACAGTGTTTTGGCATATGTCTTTTACTTCAGGGAATATTATGGGTGAGTCCACTGAAAATTGTCTTACTGCCGCTGGAATTGATAAACTTATCAAGGTGCCAACAGGCTGTGCAGAGCAGACAATGGTGAAAATGGCCCCTGCAGTCTATGCTATTGAGTACTTGGATGCAAGTGAGCAGTGGGTGAACCTTAAGCCTGAACGGAAGGATGAAGCCATCAGGATGATTGAACAAGGTATGCAGAAAAAAAACCTCAGAAACCAGCCTACACTGGCTTGTTAATCCTTGCATTGCATATTACACTTTATTCCTTGAGAAATGACTGAGCATTACCTTAACACAACCATGCAGAAGTACCATTGACAATCTGTAGATAGTCATGAGAAACAAGATTTAGGTGCCTAACTGCTTATATCTGACATTGCAGCAGTATTGGCATTCACAGTCACCCCTCTCCCATGGCTAATTTAGAAGCAGGATTCCTTGGACCAAAGGAAGATCTGAGCTGATCACTGTCATCCCTTTCAGAGTTACTGGACAGAAAAGGGCAGTTGCAGAGTGTGAAACATTTCATCCTAATGTATAGGTGCAAAATAGGCCAAGATGAATCATATCCTAAAAATGCCTAGTTCTCTCCCTGAACCACAGAGTGTGCTTAGGATGACCAGCTTGGATGTAGACGTCTCTGCTGCAGATGTCTTTGTTTGTCAAGAGAACCATCACCAAGGAAAGTCCCAATGGTAATCATGGAATTGACGCTTCCTCTTCCACTTGTTCATATTCACCACATGGGCTAGAATGACTCTAACAGCCTTGGACCAAGCCAAAGAGGGAGTCTCCTTCAGGAGAGGACAGCTGTAAGGCTGCTTCTTGAAGAGACCATTGCAAGCCCATCCACAGATGGTATTTTATACACAGCAAAGCCAGAATCATAGCTGGTGGAAGTGGAGATGTTCCAGGTCACAGGCGCTCAAGAAGGTCCCAAGAGTTATCAGTATTATAGCAGGTACAGCTGGTCTTTCCAAATTGTAGTGGCGTGCATATGGCTTAAAGCAATATAATGCACTTGTCTTTATGAGCTTCAGATCCTATGCAGCACAGAATTCATCAGTGAAAAATAAGAGTAAAAACAGATTAAAAACACATGTCAACAGTTGCTGATTGGAGGTCTTTAGTCATTTATCTAAGGTTGCCTAAAGCAACATGAGATCCTGCTGCTGATGATTTTTATTATCAACAGCTTTCAGTCCCTACATTGTGCTTTTGTTGATACTTACTAGAGAAGTTCACTGGAATAGAAAACTAGTTCTATAGAAATGATACAGATTTTGTCAAGATAACAGCATGATCAAGAACAGAGCCCACAACTCCTGATTTCTAAGCCTGTGTCTGACCCAGTAGGTGATGTTTTGTATCCTTTTTGATAAAAGATGACTGTATGGGAAAAAGTTTCCCAAGATTCACCGTACAGAAAATGCCTTGGTATCCACATATCTACAGATGCCTGCAGTTTTCAGATTCTTCTCATGGCTCACCTTAAATCAAACAACACCTTCTAAGCTTAGCTTTTTATCTGCTTCAAAGATCAGCTAACCCAGTCATTTCCTCTTTAACATACTAGAGAACACCTCCGCATACTCTTCTACTGGTCAATACTGCATGTCTCCTTGTTAATGCAAGTGACATGAAGATGCCTAACAAATGTGCATATTCGCTGAGTAGTATATATGCTGTCTTGTTCATACAGGTTATACTAGGCTGCTTGAGTTTCAAAAGGAGGATGGTTCCTATGGAGCATTTAAAACAATCCCCAGTAGTGTATGGTAAGTATATTTTTCATAATCAGCCTTGGTTGTTTTTTTAAAAAATATCACTATTATAATTTGATGCATCAAATGTTTTGTTTGGGGGCTTTGGACTTGATTTTCAAAATCTGGTGGGCATAGTGTTGCCCACGTACTTGTGTCACGGATGGTCAATCATTTAAGTCTCTAAGAAGGTTTAGTCCTTGATGAAAGAGGCTTATACTTAGCCACTGATTATTTTGCATATGCCACAGGGTAGGAGGGTTCACACTGTCATTGCAATTCTGATGGTGCCTGATAACTAACTCACTGGGTTCCAGTAAGCTTACTGTGTTGCATTTGAATCTATGTACAGAATGGGTATGTTTCTTTTCCCATCAATATGGTCATCTATAAATATATGTCAACACAAGTCTGGAACATTTTTTTTCATGCAGGTTAACTGCATTCATTGTTAAAGTACTCACAAGGTGCAGAGAATACATTAGTGTGCAAGATGGTCACATACACAAATCCATTTCCTACTTGGTTAATCAGCAGCAGCCAGATGATTCATTCCACGACCATCACCCAGTGCTGGACAGGACTATGCAGGTGGGTCTTTAGTGTTTTGAAGAATCCATTGCACATTTAGGGCTGTTAGGGATAGAAGAGAATATTCTTATTTGTTGAATACCAACTAATTTATCTAAAAGAAAAGAAATCTATAACATATGTACAAAACCTGTAATGCAGTGATCTATTAGAAGACCCATTATGTCAGAGAAGCATAGCTAGCACTCCGACACCTTTATTTTTTGATTCAGTTTTCAATAATTGTGCACCTGGCCTTGGCCTCTCGAGCACTTAGAAAATTAGTACTGAGATCTTTGTGCTATGTACAAATTGGTGCTTTTTATTTCTAAAGCCCATAGAATCATAATTTAAGTTGGAAGGGACTTCCAGGGGTCATCTAGTCCAACCTCCTGCTCAGATCAGGTTGCTCTGAACCTTGTCCAGTCAAGTCGTGAACACCTCCAAGGATAGCATCTCTGGGTAAACCGCTCTGGGTAACCTGTTCTGATATTTAACTATCCTCATGGAAAAACTATTTCCTAATACCTAATCAGAATTTTCTTTTTTCCGCTTTCCGCTTGTTGCCTCTTGTTCTGTCTAGCTCCATCTTCTCTGCATGCTCTGGTCTCAAAGCTGTCAACAGCAATCCTCGCCCCAGGGTTTTATTCTTGATGTCAGACAACAGAACTTTTGAGGAGTGTTTGTTAGCCCACACATCCCTTGTAAGCATCCAGAAACAAAAATTTGTTACACTCTCCAAGCATCTGGGTACAAAAATAATATGCACCTTCTAAAATTCATTGAAAATACAGGTATCTCTGTACTACCCTTAAAAAAAAAAAAAAAAAAAAAAGACTTCTTTTAGTGATTTTTTTCAAATCACTAGTGAGGCTTTTCCCCTCAAACCCTATTCCTCAGTTCGTGTAATGCTATTGAAAACAACCAGATCAAGAGCAGGCCCACAGTTTGGGGGTTTTTTTGGCCTCTGTTCATGCTGAGATACTTAGCTTCTGTTTCATATTTGCTTCAAGAACTGTTCATGATATTTGTGTACAGAGACTTAAATTGCTCAAAGCAAACAATTTGTCCTTCTCCAAAGTGCAAACTTTTGGGGCTGAGTGAGGGAGAAGGGTGAGGATCCTAAGGCTGCTGTCAGAAGGAGAGCATGAGCAAAAGAGTTGCAAAGAGAAATAGGAATGAAAATACAGATCTTCAGGGAAAAATGCTAAGGAGGGCACTCTGTTTAGCTTGTCAAGACGACGATTGGGAAATGATCTGGTTATGGTGTATGTGGATGGGTATGTCACCTTTGCAGGGGAGAAGTTCTGGGTTCTATAGGGCTCTTTAGTCTATAGGGAGTAGTAGAGAAAAAAAGTCATTGGAAATTGAAGCCATTAATATTCCAGTGAGGAACTGTAAATTTTTAACCATGAGTTAAATAATTAATATTTGATTACCAGCTGAAGGATGTGGCAGGTTGTCCATCTCTTAACAATGCCTAATTAAAACTGGCTGCCATTGTAGAAGATAACACTTTAGGTGGACACAAGTTATCGAGCAAAATTAAAGGGTGAACTGCAAGGCCTATAGTCAGATGACGAGAGAGGCTTTGAATTTATGAAAAGTGATCTTCTACTTTAAAAGCATTTATAAGCATATTCATAAGCAAATGCATGTACATTTAATTTTTCCTTTTCATGTTTTGTCTTCCAGGGTGGCATTAAGACAGCAGAAGAGGATTTGGCTTTGACAGCCTTTGTAACCATTGCATTGCAACAGTCTCTACCAGTTTACGAGTCATCTGCTGCGGTAGGAAGCCTGACTTTTTGTACTTAAGTCTGAAGGCTGTTGAACAATGGCATGTCCACCCTCCTATCTTAAAGTACTGCAAGTGGGAAGGGATTAGTCTGTTTACTACATCTGTGATGGACAAGAAAAGATACAGTAGCCTAATGTACAACAAGGTGTTTTGAGTTAGACACTCCATTATTAATGGCTTTAATCACAAAGTAAAAATTAAAATTGTCTCAAAAATGGCTGTACTGAATTTTTCTAATTTCCTAGTATTCATATCAGCATTAGTGCTTACTATCTTTGGACCACTTTTTCAGATGATTCCATTCTGTTTTCACAGATAGAAGTGATTAGAAAAGCTGTGGCTTACATGAAAAACCATCTTTCAAGAAACCTGAATTTTTATTCTACAGCCATCACTGCTTACTCTCTGACACTTGTTCAGTCCAATAGTGATGAAGCCCAATGGGCAACAGAAAAATTAAGGGGCTGTTCTTCTTTTGATGAAGGTACTAGTAACTTATCTTAAAAATTAAACTTGGAAAGCAATCTTCCTAATTAAAAAACTTTGAGCACTCTGCTACATGAATAAAGCAAATTCAAGTAAAAGAAGGTCATTTAATATTATAAAAGTGTATATGTATGTATATGTAATACACTTAATTGTAGAAACCACATCATTACATATTTTGATGTTTAAATTACAATATGTAATTTATATGCTTGACATCACTTTAAAGTAACAACTTAGGATTCTGAATTTTGCATTGCGACCTCACCTGATACTGGAGTTGGAAGAAAACCATGGTAAATAATCAGTTACTTTTCCTGCTTCCTCCTCTCTGTTTCCCCACTGCCTACCAAGGCTTCTGCTCCCTGAAAGTGCAGCAAGAAAAATGTTCAAGCCAGCTGAGAAAGAAGAAACCTTTGATGGGCAGCGGGATTGAGCAGCTACATGTGGGAGCAGTCTAAAACATATTTGCCAGCAAAGGCAAATATGTCTCTCCCAGTTCACCCACTTTCAAAACCTCCCACCAGTCCTAAGTGCTTTGCTCCAGCCCCACACAGATGTCACTTCTTCCCTTCCAGTGTGCGGCTGTGGTCAATGATGAGTCGCTTCATTGTGTGGCTGCATGGCAAAGCTATTCCTTTCTTAAAATTCCTTTGGTAAATCCATCATGGTTTAATAGCCATAGTTTAAGCATAGAGAATATGCTTCTCTTAATCAAGCCTGGACTTATGGGGATAATTAGTACTATAATCTTTTGGGTACCACCTGAGACAATGTTACCACTTCACTGGATGGACATTTCTGTGCAGTGGGATCAGCAGACTGTGATCATTGGATAAGACAGAATTGAAAACTTAGTGGGTTTTTTTTCCTTTCCATTCTCTCTGCTTCCCAGCTGATTTGTTGTTCTCGTGGTAACATCTGTGATTTCTGGTTTATCATTGCTATGACACAAAATATCTATTGTGCAGAATCATAGTCATTTTTTGCAAATGTCTTTACCAACTGGATTGAAGATTGAGTTATTCCTGCAGCAAAGCAGCAGCGCTACTGGGGAAATGGCAGAGATGCAGTCTCAGTGGAAGCCACTGCCTATGCATTGCTTCAAACATTGCTCCTGAGGGACATGGAGTATGCAAGGCCTATCGCTATGTGGCTGACAGAAAGAAGGAACTACGGTGGAGGATACTGCTCTACACAGGTACCCGACCATCAGTCCAGGTGGAGTTCGAGGGGCGGAAGAAAAGGAAGGTCCCATAAAGACTTTATTATTTTCATTTGAAAGCATAAAAAAAACTAATCTTGAATTTCCTCAGCATATGAGGCACCAAAGATTTTGGACCTTTAATAAAAAATATTAAGAGCTACTGAAGATTCTTTGTCTTTATGAAGACATAATAATTGAAGGTCAGGCCTGCAGTGCTTTTAGGATTTTAATGATGAAAGAAGAAGTTGGGAAATGAATAGTCTGTGGAGGTAGGAACAGACAAATACAGGAAAATTTCAAAGCAGCAAAAACCTGAAACTGAGGAGTAGCCTCAGGTGATTGATCATGTCATCTTGTCTATTGTTGCAATAACTGKTTTTTTTTTCCATTTCTGTCTCACCTAGGACACAGTGGTGGCCCTGGAAGCTCTGTCAGCATATAGCATACAAGCATTGGGAACTGCTTCGACCAACCTGAGTGTAAGAGTGGAAACACCTGGAAGGCAAAACAGTTATCTTATTACTTTGACTGATAGTGATGAAGAGATTCAGAAGAAGCTAGAGGTACACAACCTTCCATTGCTCCAAGATTTTCTTTCCTCAGACACGAGAAATACTAGATCATCTGGGCTTGCTTTCCTTGTGTTAAGCAATCATGATGTAATTGGGTCATACTTTTCAATAGTTTAATCTGTAAACAACCAGAGAGTCTTTCTAAAGATAAAAAAAACAAACAAACAAAAAAAACCCCCAGCTGCTTAGCAGCAAACTCATTGCATTTATAGGACCTTTCCTGCTTCTTCCACGACTTTAGTGTCCTGAATCTTCCCCCATAGTGGAGAAAAGCCAGCAGCCCATTCAAAATCTTCCTAGAGAATGAGAAAAAAAGGAGCAGGGGAATAGTCTGATATACAATGTGTTGGGACCTGTGAAAATATCCAGTCTTGGCTGCAAAGGAGAGATTAAGGTGGGGGAAAACACATCTCCTGGGCCCTGGAACAACCAAGTAAAATGCTCCAGCCTTGCACATTAAAAATCCTACAATTGTGGAGTCTCCTAACTCCTACCATAGCTCCTAGCATAGTGCAGATTCCCCATATCCCAGTTCTAACGGGCAAAGGCAATAAAGACTGTCAAGACCACAGGAAAAAAAAATAGCTTATATGCTGAGTACACACTGAATCTCTACTTTTTTTTACCTTGGTTTGCAGTTTGATCTTGGGAGCAAACTTCAAGTGTCTGTACAAGGCAGAGGAAACGGGACTATGAGTGTAAGCTGTAATTCAAAAATTCATAATCCACTTGGACTTCTTTCATTTACTTTTTGAAAACAGAGTGAAAAAATAATTCCCATGGCCTCATCCTTTGTGTTCCCACCCCCAAATCTCTAAAATTTAGAAACTGTCCTGATGGTCAGTTTTACCTCTTCTAATTTCAGAAAGTCCTCAGTGAGAATAACCTGCTGGCAGAGGTGGCTGGAACTTGAAAGGCCCCTTTACATTTGGAAGGGGAGAGTTGTCTTAAAGGGCCTGGGCTATCTGGGACCATGGGATGTGCACATAGGGGCTCTCCTGCTTGTATCCATGACAGTCCTCTGAGACTAGCCTGTGCCTCTGGGAGACCCATGTTCCTCTTCATACTCCCACGTCCCATCAGCAATTTGCGGACTAAAAGTCCTGAGTAAAACCCTTGTCATTTAAATGGTATTTTTAGGGGTTTGCTGTTTGTGTTTTTATGTTAGATATTAAAAGTGTACCAGTCTTCTGAACTGAAGAAAAACACATGTAATGATCTGATTTTGACAGTGGAAATGGAAGGAAGCATTAAGTACGCTGGTGAGTGAAAAGGGCAAGTGGTTTCAAAGGTGCAGGTTCGGCCAACTGCTAATAATATTTGGTGGCTTTCTGGCCTTGTGGAGTGGGAATAAATGAATGAAACAAGGAAAGAGAGAGGCCTCTGGAACCTGCAGAGCTATTGATATTTTTGTTACATTCAGCTTATTAATATTTTTGAATGGTTTAACAGCTCTCTGGGCAACTGTATATGCAGAGGTTACCTAATAGATTTACCAATGATATTAGCAACTCTTTTCTGTTACTGGGAGGAGAGCTGGATAATCTCTCTTGATGGAGATCCTGGCTGCCATGCAGGGAAAGCTCAGCTCGGTTCCCTGACTGATAAGGGACTTGCTATGTGTCCTTAAAAATTMTTTGGGACAGATCTGTCATCGGTATTTTTATATTGACAAGACTGTCTTTTCCCTTTCCTTAAATGTGGCATCATCTCCTCTGCTTATATCTCCATTTCCTTTTCTGCTTGAATCATTAACTTTTTGAGAAATGGATTGTCTTTTATGTATTTGTGAATGGCCCAAACCCCATTCTTAGCTAGATCTGCTGGTTAATATTGCTATAATTATCTCTAAAGTTTTAATTTTGAATGGATTAGAAATAATGAAATGGAGAACAGCAAAGATTTACAAGTCCATGGAGATGGCATGACTTCCCCCAGATCCTTACCGTTATACAAAAAGGGAGAGAAATTAGCAGGTCCTTCAGTCAGATTTGTGCAAGGCTGATTGTGTCTATCACCTCCAGATGCTGCATACTCTGAGGAAAACTATGATTATGAGGAGTCCTTTGCTATAGAAAGCAGCCTGTATGAGCCACTGTCTGAAATAGAGTGGTTTGATATCCACAGCAGAAGGAAAAGGGATGTGACCCCTCCCAGTAAAGCAGAATCACTACACTACAAAGTCTGTGTCAGGTAGGTCTGCAGATTGGAAGATTTTATTAGAAAATGCATTCATTTTTGTTAGGAATTCTCGGTCACATCCTTCAAATCAGTAAACTGGGCATCCAACCTGCAAGTACATACACACGGTGAGTCAACATTTTCTCTTCCATAGCAAGAGAGCCAAATTCCACGCAGGGTACAAGATTTAGGCTGTTTGCACAGATCCTGAACACCCAGTTCCAGATTCTGCCCCATCTGGCTCACCGGTGATGTCTGGCACTCTGAAGTGACTGGCTGGATAGTCATTTGGAAGAAGTCCTCTGTTAAATAAAGGAAATACAATAGAGATACACTAATGACACATTTACAGAGTTTCACTGCTTTTGGGGGAGACACTGCCACTTGGAGGCTGCAACTTGCCTCCTTCCTGGTCCCACTTTGGCCTCATGAAAGAGAAAAGATGTCTATTACTACTTAGGGGGAGGAGAGGGTGGAGAAATCAGCAAAGGCAGAGCTAGTGAGAAAGAAATCCTCCCATGCAGAGTAACACTGGCACATCCACTCTTGTTCCCTTCCATAGTGGTAGGGCCTACAGAAACATGAAATGATGGCATTTGCTCAGTGGAAAATACCTTTTCCACTGGCTTTTGACAGAGCCCCAGAAGCAGTGGTTTTTATTCACCTTCACAGATAGCAGCAAGAACARTGGCAGCTGGAGGATGAGAATTACCATTATTCCAAGACTTTACTCTCCCTAATTAACCTTGGATTCAGTGAATTCTGCCTTCTGATTGAGGCTTATTTTTCCTCATTTATTACTATGAGAAGTTTATCAACAATCAGATACTTTGTTCTGCAGGACATTGCTGAGTGTTAGGGTGAGACTTAAAAGATAATGTGAAGTTCCCATTGTTGTAGTTAAGACACAGGAGACAAACTTAAGACACTGACTACGTCACCATAGCTATAGAGCTTCCCTACACTATGCTACATCCCTTACAGGGAATAGAGGATGCCAAAGTAAAATTTTCTGAAATACCACTAGGTGTATGTTGGCAGTGTGCCATGGCAAGATACCCCATGTGAGCGCATAATACCCTCATTAGCCAGCAATGACACAATAACCTGATTTTTGAGAGGGTGGAAATAGAAAAGATTGGAAGTCCAATATAAATGCATAACAGGTAGTTAGGGCAATGAGGATTTGGGCCTGGGACAGCAAAGGTAGAGTTAATTTATCTAACTTTGTCCATTAAGTATTTGGACAAGTTAGTTTCTTAGCCTCCCCCTTTGGTAATAAATAAGAATAGACATCTTGCAAGTGCTATTTATCCTCCCTATTGTCAACAGTGCTTTAGGGTGGGATGAACTGTCCTTTGAAGGTGATTGTTTCTGTCTATCAGCTACATAGAAAGCCTAGTTGACAAAGCAAGACATCTTGGTTTTAGATGACTAGCTGACTAGTTTAGATGACTAATTTTGCTTTATAACTCTTTATTAGTCAGGTAGCTAAGTTTCAAATTAAAATCCACTAAGGAAAGTTAAGTTGTACAGAATCTTTTGGTTCATCACTAGCACGGCTGAAGACCTAAACTCTTCAGACCAAGGCTAGTTGTTCAGGGTAAATGTTCACTGATGACAGTCTCCTTTATAAAGGTCTGCAGGTGCCAATGTGCCAAAGATGTCTCTCGTTGATCTCTCTCTGTTAAGTGGCTTGGAGCCTGACACAAAGGAACTTGAACAGGTGAGAAACATACTTTTCTGTGCAATCTTTTATATCCTTTTCTACACAAATTTCCTCTGGAAAACTTCCCAAAGTCCACAGAATAATGAAGGGAAAAATGAGGTTTTGGATAGACATATTTTCACTATTCTTGTTCTGAAAAAAAAAAAAAAGCTGAATACATGCAAGAAATGACAAGTTAATGGTGTAATTTTGGTAGAGTCCAGCCTTCTTAGTGGGTTCCTTGTAATAGAAACCAGGACAAGGCTCAGGAGGGCACTTAAGTATGTGCCTGTGTTTACACATATTACTGTCCTCACTGACTTAAAACATTTCTTCACCATACGTACTTAGGTTCTGCATCTGAATAAGATTCTTAGGGACTGTTTCCTATAGGAAAAAATAAACAAGGAAGAATAAAGCAAACAGTTAAAGCAAGTCAGAATATAAAGGATTATAGAAATGGTATTTCTCTTCTCATAGGGTTTTGTTTTTTGTTTGCTTTACTGCAGTTGGTAATGTCTTCAGACAAATACATTCAGCACTTTGAGCACAAGGAAGGAAAGGTTTTACTTTACTTTGGTGAGGTAAGCAAACTCTTTTTTTTTTCTTTTTTTTCAACCTCTGCCAGTTCAGATAGTATATATACAGTATATAAATGCAGTCCATGTTTGAGATTTGGGCTTTGGACAAAAAACTAAGGAATCCTTTCTAGCCAGAACAGTTGCTAAAACACGGGAGGTCCTTATGTCATCAAAGTATTAGCTGGTGGTCCTGTAAATTCCACATGGATACCTTGCATGCAAAGCTCAACGTTTCTGGATCAAGATCTGTACAATAACAAACAAGTGGAGTCATCAAGCTCCCCAGTTTCCATATATATTTCTCCATATTTTGGATTATGACTCCACCCTATATCCACTTGAGATGCTCCACCTCTGTAGCAAATAGCAGGTGATCCCTGTAGAAGACTTACACAGAGCAATGCTTTCTTAAGGCAAGACAACAGACAAAGGAATTTTAAATGTTATTGCTGCTATGACTGTCCTGGAGAAAGTGTGTATTTAACATAGGTCAAAATCTATGTTAAATAGGTCAGGTCAGGTCACCCTGACATTAGCATTTTAGTGTGGAAAGGGCACATACTGACACAAGACACAGCAGCCCCCAGTACAGGATAGGCTTTGACCATATATTAAGCCTGTGCCTGTTCAAGTAAACTTCAAAGTAGCGATGATCTGAGTCAGGATCAGTCAGTTTGCTGCACATATCTCACAAAACTGCCTTTACCAGGCTTAGCTCATCCACAAAATCTCTTGTAAAGTTGAGGCTACAGCTCCACCTCCACCATCAGAAACAAGCTTTCAGCAGCTAGTACGGGCACAAATGAATATGGAACTAACTGGGGAGAATGAGTTTGTTTACTCATCACAACTATTGTTCCTTTTCCCTCCAGCTCACAAGTGGACCAGAACCAGACTGTATATCATTTGGGGCAAGGCAAATCAATCCCATGGGCCTCATTCAGCCAGCAAATGCCATCCTTTATGATTTTTACAATCCTGGTATGCTAACTTAAGGGAACAGAAAAATGAGTATGCAACCGTTTAGAAAGGGAGACCTTCAGGATTGAAATACAGTGCTTTTAATGCAAAGGTGAAAGGTGCTTTTAACCCAATGTGAAACCATGTGATTTTTTTTCCAGTGTTAAAGAACCTGCCCTGAATATTTCTAGAACAATGGCTCAAAAGCATCTACACGGACACCTTTTTAGGAAAGGTCCATCATTGCAAATATACTGAAAATACATACTTTTACACTCATGGTTTTTTAAATAAGGTTTCTTGACTTCCTGCTTCTCATGGTGTTTTTAAGTATGTTACATTCACGTTATCTTTTTGCTCAGTCTGTTTTTCTATGCATCTAAGAGAGGCAACCTCAGAGGTCTGGCTTAGGTAATGTTTCAATCAATCTTATCCACCATTCAAGGAAAATTAGATGCAAACTTTCCCCATTTTCCACAATCATGAAAACAATAGGATGAAACCTTTACTTTGCCTGCAGCTGAGGGATCCCTGGTAGTGTACACCACCCAAAGGTTGGTCCATGTTGACTTTTCTGTCTGATGGCTAAGAGTACCAGGTACAAACCATTAACTGATGGTGAGCCTATCTCCTCCTTCTAAAATGGTGCAGTGGTCACTGTAACCCTATGGTCTACAGATGCTTTTAAGATGGATGCTGATGGGAAGTAACAAACAAACAAAAAGGAAGACTAAAACTTAAACAAACAAAACAGAAGCAAGAACCCCAGTGCCCAGCTGAAAGGCAAGGCAATATCTGTATTCAAGGTGCCTAGACTGCAGGTCTTTGTAGACTGTTGATGTGCATCTAACTCCTTAGTGCTCTGACTTCTCTGGACCAGGGATAAGTTGGGCTGCAGAAGTAGTTTCTGCTGCTTAAGCTCTTCCACTGGAACTTTCTGAGATGAGTTATTCTGTTTCTTTTCTATAGAAAGAAAGTGCAGCATATTCTATAGTGCACCCCAGCACAGCGCAATGCTTTCAAAGGTGTGTCACGCAGATGTTTGCCAGTGCGCAGAAGGTAATGAATTGCCAAATAAGCCAGTCTAAAAGAAGATAGTTACTCCTGAAAACCATTAACATGAGAATTTTTAAGTCTGAAATGGACCATTATGATCCTTACATTTAATTCAATGCATAATACATGACACAGAGCATCCACTAGCATACTTGGTACCACATCCATAACTGTTATTTTACAGATATTCAGGATTTATTTGATACTTACATATGATGTATATGTACATATAGATGTATGTGTAAAACTCTCCATCACAATCCTAGGAAAGTTGTTCTCCTGTTTTATTATACTCTCTGTTATAATGTGAGTAGATGAGTATGTGTGCGCTATATCTATCTAAATATCCATACCTACAAAGATAGATACATAATTTATATTGTTCACTCTAGGTCCCTGCCCAAGACAAAGATCTACTTTCAGTAAAGCCATAACAGTAATCACACGCTTGAATTTTGTGTGCTACAACCCTACCGCAGATTATGGTAAGGCATGAAAGACAATTGTCAATACAATTTAAACACAGTGCTCTTTAAGGATAAGGGTAAATAATAAGGGTAAGTTTGGAGTCTCATATGCAGAGACCTCTCCTGAAATAAACAGCTTCTCTATCCAGCCTGGAGGCTGAAGAGATGAAATGAGGCCATGTGCTACAGTAGTCCTCTGGGAAGGGAAAGGGTAAAGGAGTGGTCTCTAAAAGATGTTGTGGCATGCTGGAGGAAGACTGGATACCATTACATTACAGGGGTTAGAAAAGACCAGCGAGTACCGCCATCCTTGTGAGCTTTATTGCTACATGAGGGCCATAAGCACTAAGTTACTGTACATGGCATCCCATGGCTCAGCAGTTCCTGCTGAGCTAAGCGAATACTTCCACCCTTGTTAATTTGCCTTTTTGGCCTCTTCCTTGGATGAAAAATTGAAAGAGTTACCGATTCAGCAGCTTTGGTGAATTAGACACTAACAGAAGGACAGAGAAAAAAGCAGCTTTCTCTGTACAGGGGGAAATTTATTCATATAGTAGCTGCTCCTGAAACAAAATGACAAAGGGAATACAAATCTAGAGGCTGTTGATTAGTTCTTGACTTTCTGAAAGCGTAGTAAGTACACTGTAGAGGTACATCTTATTGTCTTTTATATTCCCAGGACTGGTAAATAGGTAATATATGGGCCTCTGTACTGGCATGTGGTAAAAGTGTGCTTATTTTTCAGTTTTGGACATAACTTCATGTTTCCATCTGGCCTCACACAATTGTTGTCTGTTGCAGTGTATGAAGTAGAGCTCCTCAATACCACACAGAAGAATGTTTTTGATTACTATGAAGCCAAAATCCAGAGAATCCTTAAAACCAGTAAGTATCAAAATGCTTGGGCACTTGCATTAACCTATAGCAAAACTAGATTAGTTAAATGACAACGACCATGAGCCATGCAGATTCCTTTTGCTGCAGAAAGTAGGGTCAGATAGTTTTACATATTAGGCTTTCAAGAAGACTTATTTCTTGAAAGACTTGTTGGGTGTGGCTAGCTGGGTTTAGCTCAGCTAGGTAGGTTGATGAAGTGAATCATCTCCACTTACCATGCTTTCGTTCACATTGTGCAGCAATCTCAGAGCATCCTTTCAGATGAAACTAAACCAGAAGGCACCTTCTGGCTGTTAATGGGGCATTCATAACAAGACAGGGGACCCAGCTGCAGCTAGTCTAAAATAAACCCTCTGAAAACACACATAGTGTGGATATTAGGTCCTCAGCACCAAGTATTTCACTCTGTACACTGCTCTAACTGATCCACTTTTTTCCTGCTGTAGACATATCCAGTGACCTCTGTTTTGATACTGAATGAAGATTTGGAGAGCTTGTTACTCATATACTTATTAAGGACTCAGTGTATGATCCTTGTGGAACAGGCTGAGAGTTCTCACACTGACTTGCTTGAAGTCAGTGAGCACAGGAAAACTTCTGAAACTTTGATTTAGTAATTGTGATAACAAAAAAAAGAAGACTTTTTTTCTATTTCTTTGGTTACCTGTTGAAAATCTGTACTGCTCTCAGGCAGTGTTCTTTTGCAGGCCCACCATCCCAGCTGTCCCCCTATGAACTTTATTTTACAGGCAGCATCAGTGAACACTGACATTCTTCAAAGTAATTTCTGGAGAAGCTGTCAGATGACATCTCAGACTTCAACAACCATGGTATCATGTGGTTGTCAGTCTTGCATTTGGCAGCCTGGAGACTGCCTTTAAAGACAGACTTTAAAGGTTCCAAAATCTTCCATGCCTTGACCAGAATAATTAGCTCACTCCCTTGATCTCTGCCCAGAGGACTGGTGATGTCACCAAATACTTTATGGCACGGAACTTGTGATTTGTGCCCAAAGTCCAATTACTGTGGGAAGATCAAATCCACACTTTATTAGTCCAGAGACCGCATTAGTAACAGCCAGTGCTTTCTGTATGCAGGGGAAGTGATAATGTACCAAGTGACTGTCTCTGGGAGATTACAGTACCTTGATGGAAAGATTCATTAATCCATCCAGAAAACCTACATGATCTAGAGAAGTTAGAGCTCTGGGTCTCATTGTTTTTATTCTTACAATTCACAGCAAGCATTGGAAAGATTTTTTTGAGTGAGGTTGGCCACTGTTGTACCTAAACTTTGACTAAGGAATGACACTGAAAGACATACTTTCCCCTGTTCCAGCCCATACCTTTACTAGAAATAAAGGTATGCTCTTTGATTAGCTAGCTAAAGTCGGGTCCTACCWTCCAGACTGTAGTTTCTCTAGGAGTTAGTGGAACAAATTAAAGGGTGTTAGCTGGGAGTAGAGTAAGGTATTTTGGTGACACTTTGTTGGCACCAAAAATAGATGAGAATTAGTTGGGTGACATCTTGTTCTGTGGACTCCCAGCATTATTTCAGTATCAATCCTTGGAAAGACAGCTTTAGTTCAGAAGAGATATGGAAAAACTTGTTTGTGTTTAGGAGTCAGCAAAAGAGAATTTTGTGCATGTGCACTCCTCAGATTTTTCTGATTATTATAAGAATTTGTGCATGTGTTTTGGATTAATGTTTATGCTGTCCTATGAGTCCGTTAGAGGAGCAGTATAGCCCTTGTAATATAACACAGACTCAGTTTTATATTTCTCATTATAGATTCTAGAACTTGAAAGAATTGTTCCAATTTAATTCTGCTTGTATAGTTTGGACTATTATGGTAATTTAAATGTATTTTTGTTTTAAATTGGAGACTTAAAATTGTAAATTACATAATTACTTGGTAAGTAAGAGCTCAAATGCTTTTGGTCTCCAGAGTCTGAACTCTGTCAGGTCATTTGTGAAGCATAGGAAGTGAAAAATGCCATGGTAATTCAAACATGATGAACCTGAGACAAAAACTTCATAATTTTCACAAGTAAATCTGATCCATCATTACATTCCTTTGCCTTCTTTGAATGAAATGAAAAATCAGTACACTATGTAGCGTAGGAATAATAGAAAGGTCTTGGATAAAACCTATGCTGCTATATTATTCTTTGGAAAAATGCTCGTGTAAAGCAGCGTATATTACTGAACACTGACTTTTCTTTTCTCTGGGCTCTAAGTACCATATGTAAAATTAATGCAAGTTTTAACTAAGAATTAGATTCTTAGATTCTAGGTTTCACAGCTTTGCACTCTACCTCAAATCTGTGAAGTCTTATTAGCGTTAAAATATTCAAACTCTAGGATTTTATTTTACTCCTAGGATTTTATTTTGAATGCTAAACTTCTCATAATACTTGAAAGAGCAGAGGGTGTGCAAGCCTGTGTTAGCTGATAGAAGGCTGTGGTGTCTCACCTGCAATTTGACCTGGTTTAGTGTTGAATTTGGCACCACAGTTATACATGGCATTTTGCATTATATTTAGAAAAAGTGTAAGAAGTTAGCATACTGATGTTATCTGCATTTTAGTTATCCTGATGTTGTCTGCACTACTGTGTCAAAGCTCTGTAGCTGCTCAGCTCAAATAGCAAGAAGTATCATGTTTGTTAGGGAATGGAGCACTGTCAATTCTTCAGTAGCAATCAGTAGTTGGGAAGCCAGTTAGCAGGATGGCAAGGAYAAGAAAATCTCTTTTCTATTTGAAGAGTCTGTCATACCGCTCTGTTTTTCCAATGCCTCATGCTTTAGATGGGAATCCTCCTCTAGTGACTATTGAGGATGCCAAGATAACCAGCCACGACGAAAATGACTTATTTTAAGATAGGTAATGTTAAGGGCATAATATCCTACCACAGGATGGCCATTTACTCCCATGTCAAGCAGCAACTCTTGAGTGAAATGTTACCTTCCATTAGCAGTGTTGTACAAGATCACACAGGGTTGTGTCCTGTGGGCTATGGTCCTACTCTTTATTAGAAAAGGCATTTATGGAGCTTTCTCTTTTCATACCACAGCTGCTGATGAAAGCGTCTTTGTGGGTGCCCACCGACAGTTCATAAAGCGCTCCACTTGCAAGTTAAACATGGAAGTTGGCAAACGGTACCTCCTCATGGGAAAGGATGGACAAACAGTTGACTACAACAACAGGTAAGTGCAATGTTTTCTGAGCTGTGGCTGCTGTCACAGCTAATGTATCCCAAGGGTACCCAAACTATTGTAATGCCTCCAGAAAGCAAAGGAAGGGCCAGATTTCTTAGGGATTGATTCTGCTGGCTTTACTAAAATGCACAGAGTACCACTGTGTGTAGGCACACCATAGGCAAAAGGGTAGCTGCCCTTCCTCTGTGGGGAGCAGCATGGCTCTCCAAGCTACTAGCACATCTGTGTGTGTGGAGCTTGGTTCCCACACTTCTCAGCATCAAAATCTGGCCTGTGTTTTACTGGATTAAAAACCTCACAACCAGAAAAGGAGAATGGGGAAGTTCTGTACTGTTCCAGCTACTCTGAATGCCTTGCACAATTTGTGAATTTGCAAAAGAAATGCGTGGGCCTGTGTCTAAGAACAGCTCTCAAAGTTTCTGTTATATCATCTATAAGTATAGCCCATTCTTCTAATTTCTCATTGTTGCTCTAATGAAAAAAAAAAAAAAAGAAGAATTTACCTGAGGAGAAATTTAGTATGCCTGTTGTACGGGTCCGGCAGGGGCAACGCCTGGACTCCCGGCAGGAACAGATACACAAACACAAGGCACACTAAGGTCAATGCTGAGCGTTTATTACCTCTGCGTCTGAGTGGAGGTTCCCCAGTGATTTCCCAATCGAGGCAATAAAGGAGCGGGAGAGTCCCTGGCACTGCTGAGTGTCGGTCCGTGGCGAGGAACGCCGGGGGGGCACTGTACGTGGTTTTTGTGTACTATACACATGCGCAGTGGCACATTGAGCTCATCGCTAATCTCAAGTCAAAGCCCAGGTGCACACCACRCTGGCATAGGCCCAGCTACATGGCTATGGGTCGACATGCCCTGTTGATGCTCCTTTTCCCATGGAACAGTCTGGCTAGCTTCCGTCGCCTATCTCCTCGACATTCTTCCGGACTTTCCCATACACCTGTATTAAGTATCACTAAGGAATACATCTTCCATGTCTAATTTCCCTGTACCAAAGTGGAGAATAGCAGTGCCTTTGAAAGCTTATCGGGGGGGGGACTATCTCTGCAGAAATGTAAGCACCGCTTTCTGGAACTCTCACGGGTCCCCTCTCTCCACTTCTGTATGAAAACCATGTGAGTACTTAAGTTAGGAGGACTGCTTCAGCGGATGCCTGCTAAGGTCCTGAAGACTTTCTCAATAGAGGTGTAACCTTTGAGGCCTTCTCCAGTCCAATTATAAAATCCCAGAAGCGACATGGCTTCCCACCACATAAAATTAGGTAACATTTTGAAAAATTAGGAAAGATTTTGAGATGCTCTGTTGAAATAAATGCTCCTTCACTGTGTCTCATTGTTGATGACTGGGGATTTTTGTGACATTCCACAGAATTCTAACAGAAACTTAGCCCAAACTTGCCTGGTGTCACTCTCAAAACACAAGTACACCCAGGCTTGTCCCAGCTTGGCACCAACCCTTCCTAAACTTAATTCAGAGTGCAGTTAACCTTCTGATGAAACTAGATCCAGGTTTCAGGCATGTTTCTCGGCCAGTGCACTACCTGACCTCAGAGATGGCTCAATGGAAGTATACAACCTTGTGGGGCTTATGCTCTCCAGTTGCTCAGTAACGCATCACCTTCTTTACCTTTCCCATTTTTACTTAGGCTGCAGTACTTCCTTGATTCACAAGCCTGGGTGGAGAAAATTCCAGATGACAATATGTGCCAAGCCACCCTTCATCGGCAAGCCTGTGCCCAGCTGCAGGACTTTATGGACACACATGACTCCCTGTGCCACTTCTGAAAGATTGCACTGCTGCCCAAATACAATATGTGTTACTGCGACTCAGCTCCTCCTTCTGCTTTTCTTGCAAAGCCTGTAGATGGCAGAGGCACCTGTAACATGGCAGAGCTGCTTTTTTTGCTATCTGTCTTTCTCTTAGACAGAATGGAAATGTTGAATGGAATATCTTCCTGTAGATGTATATGTAGGTGGATTATATGTCAAAAATTGCAGTTATTCWACTAATTGTGTTTATTGTCCCTGCTACTGATGGAGAGAGAACAGGAATTTCTGTCTCCCTGACCGTTATTCAACAATGCAATTATGCTGTGAGGGATCAAGTGAAAAAGTGTTTCTTATCAGGTCTGTAAGCACAATGTTTTGGTAACGACCCCTAATGTGGCAATGGCTGGGGCAAAGAAATTTGCATGGGTCAGAAACAATACTGGCCATTTGTGGACTTATCACGTATACCCTGTGTTATAATGCTTCTGAAAGAAAAAGGGTACTAACACTCATGCTTCAGCATGTGAGTTCATTTCTAACTTTAATGGTGGAACAAATGACCCCACTTGTACCTGGAGCAGGATTCTCGTGTGCACTTCTGAAGCAGCTGAAACTGGAACTGGCTCAACATCATGGACTGGAAACTGGGCAGGATGTGTCCTGTACCTGACCCATGAGGCTAGTTAGTGCTGATAGCTCCCTGAGGGCACAGAATACTTTTTAATTGCACTCTGTAGTCTTATCTTTCAAGTTTTTCTATTCTTTTCTTTCTTTTCTTTTTTTTTAAAGAATTAAATTAATTTGCATTACTTTAAAAAAATTGAAGCTATCTGTGGCTGTGTGTTCTCAAAAGCACTGCTGCTTCTGTGAGGAGGCAGAGATCTGTCGTGGAGATGTAACATTTGTCAACAGTCACAGGTGGGAAGTTTTGATGCCACAGTTATAAAGGCTTCCACAAATAACATACTAAGATGACAAAGAAAACCCCAAAACTCAAAACCTTTCTTCTCCTAGAATAGCAGTGTCCATAAAAAAAAAATGTATTGATAACACTGATAACTAGGATGACAAGTGAATGTAGGCTTTTTTTACCTGCAGTCCTGTTCTGAGTGTGTCAAAGAGTCATACCTGAGGCAGAGAGGAGCTGCAAGGGCAAGCTGTGTTGGTGGAACAGGTTACCATCCTCAGAACCTCACACCACTGTCTTTCTGCTAGTGGCTTCTGAGTCCACAAATTTGCCACCTGGACTGCTTGTGTTATACTGCAGTTAAAATAAGATAGGTCTGTGCCAGCAATATCAGGATTGATAGGTCAAAGTTAATCTGGCAATCTGATGACCCTACTGGACAGGAGGGGACAGTGGTGGGCCATCTGTGGATGAGACACTAGGCAACATCTACCAGAACAGCCAAAACACAAGAGCCTGCAGATTCATTTGCAAGCAGCCCATCAGCGTGTCCAAAATGTGAGCTGGCCAGGATCAAGAGTAGTCAGAATGGCTTCACCAAGGGGAAATCATGCTTAACCAATCTGATAGCCTTCTATGATGGAATGACTGGCTGGGTAGATGAGGGGAGAGCAGTGGATGGTGTCTACCTTGACTTCAGCAAGGCTTTTGACACTGTCTCCCATAACATCCTCATAGGGATGCTCAGGAAGTGGGCTAGATGAGTGGACAGTGAGGTGGATTGAGAACTGGCTGAATGGCAGAGCTCAGAGGG
>NW_020450850.1:62257-96198 GCF_003343035.1 Apteryx rowi
ATCTGGAGTACTGCGTCCAGTTCTGGGCTCCCCAGTACAAGAGGGATGTGGCACTACTGGAACAAGTCCAGCGAAGGGCTACAAAGATGATTAGGGGACTGGAGCATCTCTCTTATGAGGAAAGACTGAGAGAGCTGGGCCTGTTCAGCCTGGAGAAGACTGAGAGGGGATCTTATTAACATGTACAAGTATCTTAAGGGAGGGTGTCAAGAGGATGGGACTAGACTCTTTTCAGTGGTGCCCAGTGACAGGATGCAAGGCAATGGGCACAAACTGAAACACAGACAGTTCCATCTGAACATGAGGAAAAACTTCTTCACTGTGAGGGTGACAGAGCACGGGAACAGGTTGCCCAGAGAGGTTGTGGAGTCTCCTTCTCTGCAGATGATATTCAAAACCTGCCTGGATGTGATCCTGTGCAACGTGCTCTAGGTGACCCTGCTTGAGCAGGGGGGTTGTACTAGATGATCTCCAGAGGTCCCTTCCAACCTCAACCATTCTGTGATTCTGTGATTCTGTGATTTTTGAAGGCTGTGAACTCAGATATCACCAGCATCCCCTACTCAACTGCCAGGGATGGCACAGATGAAGGGTGGGGAAGGCTCATACTATCAAAACCTGTAACACTATTTTATGACATCTGCAAGGGAGGATAAGAAACCTCCTGTGGGGGGAAAGAAAGATACTTAATTTAATATAGGGCAATTCAATTCCCTCAAAGTTGGCTCAGCTTTCAAAAGTTTAAGAAATGTGGCTGTAATACACAGACATATATTCTCTTCCTTTTATTACAGAGTTGATTGATAGAAATTTCAGTGATATGCCAAAGAGCATATAAATCAAAGTCTTGATTCTTATAATATTTTTACACAAGCAAAACTCCATTGAAGCCAGTAAAGCAACTGTTATTTATTACTTTTATAAGATAAATAATTGGCTGTTCCAGTCACATACAAATTATCCAGTAATTCTATTAGTAGTTCTGGAAGAATATCTTTAAGGTTAGGGGATAAATCCTTCTTTCCACTCCATAGGGCTCAAGTTCAGCGGTGGCATCTGACCTTTTTCCTGTGTGGAGTAGGTTGATGAGCTAATCAAGAGCTCTTAGGTTCTTGTTAAGAGACAAATCACCAAATTATTACTGCGCWCACAAATCTGTAAAATGGGGTGAAAACATCATTAAAATTTCATGTTAGGTCCAACATGCCTTTTACATAGTCTGCCATTTCACCTGGAGATAAGTCTGAGCTGAAACTGCTTGATGTCTCAGTTTTGCAACTTTCTGTGCTCAAATACAGTGTCCTGACGTGAGAGCTATGTGTGGCTATAACTGAACTATTTTTACTCTTTTTTGATACAGAGGATCAAAGCATGCAATCTTATTTAATTCTGGTATCCTGGAACCTCTTGTTCCTGAGAAACCTTTGAAATCTCTCTGCACAAGGAATTACAGTAGAACAGTGCCTATCCCCCTCTATTTTTCTGCCCCAAGCCCTCAAGCATATTTATAGGGAGAGGGAAGACAATGGTGGAATTATTCTCTGCTGCCAGCGTAGTTAATGTTTGCAGGTAGCGCAGCTGAAGACCTGCTGGAGACTCGGTCAGCACCATGGAGGCCTGCTTGAGGGCTTTAGAAGCATTCATTTCTCCTTCTGCTGCCACAACCTGGAGAGTAAGAGAAATGGAAATGACACCGTGACACTCAACAGAGGGGAAAAGACATCTTTAGGATGGGGAGAAAATAAATATGCACTTGGATGCCTAACACAAAAATACAGGACATTGCAGCCGGGGTTGAACATTGCTGTGGGCCTCACCTTAGCTCTTGCCTCTCGTGCGGCCTCTGCTTCAGCTGCCATTGCCCTCTGCATCGCCACAGGAATCCTGACATCTTTGATTTCCACACGAGCCACTTTGATCCCCCATGGCTCCGTGGCGCTGTCGAGGATAGTCTTAGAGACAAACAAACAATCCAACAGTAGCAGTGACAGCAGAAAGAAAAACATGTGATTTACCCTGCCTCTTAGATGGAAATGTGGAGTGCAAATCTACACAACAGAAAGACGGAGCACTCCTGCGGCACGAACATCAGAGGCGGTGTGAGTATGGCAGATACTACAGCCCTGTTCCTTATGAAACTTCTGTTGGGTGACGTCGGTATCTGAAACTGGGAAGGGGTAACTGAAGTTTTTCCCATAACTAGGAAATTTATAAAGGCCCCCTCCTGTGTGGCTTCTCTAATGCCAGTTTAAACTCCAATCAAGGGTCAGCTCAAGGCAGAGCTTCCTACAAACAGTAGACTTCTCACTCATCACTCATGCTGAAGAGCTTGCAACAATCTCGGTGCAAAGACTGCTTATACTGTTTTATTCAATTCGCTGGTTAAGTTCAAAATCTTCATTGCTTTTTGACAGGAAATAACTCTTCTACAAGAGTCTGGGGAAATATCTTTACAATAATTCTTTCCTACTTTAAGCAATGAGATATATAATTGAAAAGACATAAAGATGACTTTTGCTATCACTGTTAAAGAAAAAAGAGAGATCACTTCTAAGATCCTGGCCCCCAGAACAAATCTCCATGCCTGTCAGTAGTCTCAAGAGCTAAATTTACCTGGATATTGTGTGCAATCTCTTCACGACCTGCCAAGAGCTGAGCCAAGCTCTTTGTACCCAGAACATTTCTCAAGGTTGTCTGTGCCAAGAGGAAGGTAGCTGAATGGACATCAGTGACGTTAGCGACAGCACTGACAGCACTGTGAATCTTGTAGTACACCACCCCATCAACTTGGGTAGTAACAGCATCTTTTGTGAGAATCTGTGTTGGAGAAATGTACAGAATTAGAAAAGGATCCAACAACCCCTGCTACAGAAGGGGAATAATTTGTTTCCTTTAGTGAGGAAAAAGCCTCAATAATTCAAAGAAACTAAGAATTTCTTTGGGGTTCTTTATCATTCCCCTGAGAAATAACTTCATGGAAGTTATCCTGCATCACAGACAGTGTAAACCAGCGCAAAATGTCGTACATAACCTTTAAACAGCTATTTCAGTAATGAGTGAATCTCATAACCTGCATGAGGGTTTTTTTGCAATAATAAATGACAGCTATCCTGCTCCTTTGTTGTAGAAAGGGCTCTTGCTGTTTTTATACATTGCATGTAGTTCAGAAGATCTGTGCTACTTTCTCTAAACAACATATTTATAAGAAACATTAGCAAATAAAAAAAAAAGTGAAAAGGGAAATGAAATGAAATTGTGAGAAAGAAACCCTGAAAAATACATAAATATTCATAAATAAACTGCATCATCTTTTGCCAGTGCAAGTAGAGGCAAGTTCCCTGTGGCTCTGCAGGCATCTGGCCTTGCTGGAGCACTGATGATGCTCCACTGCAGCATCTTTTGCCTGCAATTAGGTGCTTTGCAGAAACCCTGGCTAAGTGCCCAAGTACTTTTACCGCCTTCCTCTCTGCCTTCCATTTTGAGGGTGCCACATGCACCCCTACAAACCACATTATTAGCTTCTCTAAGAAAAAGGCTGTTTGTGATTATGGAAAGACAACAGTACAAGAAACCATTCCTGGAGAACACAACAGAGAGCCCAGGGGCCAAGGGATCTTGGGGGCCAATGCTTTACCACTCTGCTCTTCTCTTTGCTTAAGGAAGGGGACAGCAAGGCCAATTCCCTGAGCAGAAAACATTGCACCATACTGGGGTTGGAGCCTCATGCTCAGTAACTGATTCTTCAGATTAAATTCTTTGGTCAATTTTTTTCAACAAAATGCTTAAAGATAAGCCTCTACATTCTTATTAGGATAAGAGCTTTGTAGAGGATTGTCTGCAAATTACTTTAACTTTAAGGTGATTTATTACATATATGTAATTTGCTTTTAAGACACATATAGAGTGTATAAGCCTACAAGCAGTGATTATAACTTCAGTGAAGGCTTTTCTGAATGGTGAGTTGCCAGATCCAATTTTATTGGAACATTAATTTCTGAATATCTTACATTAGTTTATTACTTCATCTCCATGTGTGGAATAATAATACAATTAGGAATTTTTGCAGTTCTAACCTGGCCTTCTTTATGTTTTATCTCACAGTCCTGAATGTCAGCATGAGGAGGCTGACATCATTGCTGGGCCTGTAATGATTTTTTGAAGTCAGAAGATACAGCAAATAAGCTAAATTCAATATGGGTGCACAACTGCAAGAATATAAAATGCTTACATTATTCTTGATCACGCCAGAAATCAGTTCTGTGTTTTATTTGTTCTAAATGACTGCTAGAGAATAGTTACCTCTTGTGGAGGAATTTTACAGGTAACAGTTCTGAGATCAACCTTGATAAAAATATCTGTACAAGGAAGTATCAGGATCAAACCTGAAAAATAAGAATAAATAAGATAAAATGCTTGCTTCTGAAAGCTAATTCAAGAGCCAGCTATCCTGGTATGTACAGAACAAACATACAGAAACATTCACAAGGTATGGGAATGGGCCAGGGAGCCATGCTCTGCTTTATTACTACAGCTGTCCTTTCTGCTGTAGGAGATAACAACAGCAAGATTTCGAATTTTCAAGTAACAGAAGGAAGTGCAGACATCTGCAAATAATGTGAATTTACTTCAGCTTAATGGCCTAGAGCTCCAGCCTCAGAATGTACAGATTGAGGTTCAGTTCTCAAATCTGCCGTCTGACTTTCGGTAAAAATTACTAAAGTGCCTTTGTTCAGTTTCCYCTCTTCAGACCATAAGCCATTTACAGCATAATATGTGTGTCCCCAGAAAAGACACCTCTCAGGTCCAGATTCATCCACCACCTGTAGGTCTTCACATCAGGAAAATTGTCCYAGGTCTGAATTGTCCTGTGAAGGAGTCCCCACTTTCTCCATTCACTGGAGAGGGAGACTTGACATGACTATGTTTCTAATCTAGGCACCTTACTTAAGTGCCCAGAGCCAGGCAGAATAGCTCTGCCCTGCCCTACCTCCTCTTTGGACCATGTGGCCCATGAGGAAGGAGAGTATCGCTTTTTCTTCTCACTTGAACTTCCAGTTTGCACAGTTTCACTGAGCAGAGGTGGTAACCGCACCAATGCAAATACCTCATGTTACTGGGTTTGTCTGTAATTGTAATTTGTAACCTGATCCTAGGCAAATGCTACAAGTTCTGGGTAGATGCGGAGTGCAGGAATGTCCCTGCCCTTGAAACATTTACTATTTTCAGGGCAGAAGGCAGCTAAAGAGTAGACAAAACAAGCGGTGTTGGAATTGAGGTACAGAGAGAGCAGCCATGGTCACTCAGGAAAAGTCTGTGGCAGAATTAAAGACTGTATTTAAACCTTCTAGGTCCCACTTCAGCATAGCCATATCTGGTATCAAGGTTCTCCAAGTTTTTTGCTGTGTTGTGTGGTGACAAGTGGATGGCATCATCATTTAACCAGGAAAACAAACAGCACAGCCACAGGCTTGTAGGTAAAGGAATTACAGCAGCGAGGCCATGCTATGAAGGTTTTCATGGACGTTTGCAATTCTCTGTGTGGTTGCGATGTATCTTAATAAAATAAGTGCATCTTAACAGAATAAAAAACAGCGCATCTTAATAGAATAAAACTGCTTGCATTCACCTGGTCCTTTTGCTTTCTTAGACAGTATGCGTCCCAGCCGAAATACAACAGCACGCTCATATTCTTTGATGACCTAGGAAAATATTTTAAAATTAGAATTTAATAACTAATTCTATTCTTGCTCTCTGGCCTGACTTTTTTTAAAATCTTTGAGATTCTAAACGTGAAAATAAATACAACTAATAAAAAAGAAGCAAAAAATCTGGAAGTCTAAAAATTTTATGCCTTCTCCTCACGTCATCCTTTGCTGGGAAAAGTCAAGCCCTGGCCTTGCAAATAGCTTACAAGCCAGACTAAATATGCAAGAATTGCCACTGATCTAATGGAGCTACCCATGGCTTTGCTTCAAAGCCAGTACTAAACTCAGAGGAGCTGTAGGCAGAGTAAAATATTTCTCACATCAGATAATCTACCCAACTACTTCAGTTAGTGTATGAGGACTCTTCATGGCCTGGCATTCAGGACAATCACCCTAGAAGGTCAGCTGTAAAAAATTGCTTTAAATTAATCATATTATACCCATGTGTTGCAAAGACTGTAGCCTTAAGTTGAATAGTCCCTGAAGGCAGGGACTGGCTCCTGTTTTCATCAGTACCCATGTTTGTTTATCACTATTGCTGGCAGCATCAAATCAGTGTTCTCTAGAAAAATTTGTAGATTTAGTCAGCCAGTGTTGTTGTAAAGCAGGGAAGTCTAACTGATAATGGAAGCTGAGATGAGAAGAAATTAAACATCTAAGTTGTGGTGATACAAAAAGTCTGTGGAAGAACTTGGAGCTCTTTGTCTCAAATACACAACTTTGCTGTAAGATCTTATGGTTTCCAGAAAACGAATGTGAAGTACTTCCTTTTAACAAAATAAATAAATCAATACATGTAAGTTACCATGATGATTATAGAGCTTTCTTTATGTGCTCCAAATCCCTATAGCTTACCTTGATACAGGTCCAGATGGAAATAGGAAAGGTAATAAGCACCAACAGGAAAGAAAGGGAAACCAGGATCCAGCCACAGATACCAATTCCTTCCCGCCTGTCAGCTACAGAAGAGTAAGTAAGAAAAACAATGAACGCAAATTTTGAGATGAATTATGTGAGGGACATAGATCTAGCCCGCTGCAATAATGAGAGACTGCGAAGTCCAAAGGCTCAGTCCTGCCTTCCTGCACGCACTAAAAGCCATAAAGCACTGAAACAAACATCCAGACAGACATCCCTTCTGCACAAAAGGTTAAAAGGTTCAAAAAGTACATTTTGCAACAGGAAAGGAAGAGGAAAAGTGAAAGGCATTGCCAAGACTGGGGGATATGAAGGAGAAATAAATCATCAAGTGAAATATCCATGGACGTGAATCATTGTCAGTATATCAGGGCTGGGTCAAAAGATTTGGTACAGTACTAAGCAGGAAATACAGAAAATGAGAGGAACTCCTGCTATCTTTAGATGGAAGTTTTGAGGCAAACCAATGGACCAGTTCATCCATTGGAAGACAAGCTTCTAAATCAGTGCTTATCAAAATGCACACTCATGCCTCAGCTAGTCCTTTCACCATGTTCAAACTCTTCTCATCCCAAAATATTAATTGTTTTATTTTAGTGTCTGGAGCGAAAGCAGTGCTGAGTTCTTCAAGTACTAAAAGTTTAGGAGGGTCTTTTGTAGGGGAAAGGGGATCAAAGAGTTGCCATTCAAAAAGAGAAGAGCAGCTGGAGCTGCTGAAGCCCTCATGGAAGAGATCTGGAAAAGGGTGAAACAGGACAGCACTGACACAAGGACAGAGTGCTGAAAGGCAAAAAAAAAAAAAAAAAGTCTTGAATCAGTAGAGCAGCGATGAGAAAAGCAAAGGAAGCAAGGGAGCTGCTGGGCTAGCCTTGAGGACAGGCTGGCTGCAAGGTTTGAGCCAGAGGAGGGTTTTTGCAGGCTTGACCTTCAGCAGAACGGAAGCTGAATGCAGATGCCCATGCCCCACGCCTTCCCTCTGAGCCTCAGTAAAGGCAGGAGAAAAGGATGAAGGCTCAGAGGCCTCCTTGGAGAACGGGCAATGTTCAGTAACGCCTATGCTAGTCTTGTGCTAGTGTGCTGTGCAAAGCACATGTGGGGAAGCCTGACATTATTTTCATGGGAGCTCCCATACAAGACTGTTTCCTTTCTTACTTCTGCTTTTCTTACAAACAAAGCAAAACCAAAATCAATCCCCATGTTGATGCAAAAATTTTCAGTGGTTTTGGATATGTTACTTCAGAAAAATAGGAATTTCTGACATTACAGAAAATTCATATATAGATAGAAATGGATAAATAAAAAGGATGAAGCACTTCTCTTTAAAGTTTTTGAGAAACACTTGTCACCCTGTGAAACAGCATGAAGATATCTGTTCTGTAAGGCATATGCTAAGGGGAGAGTCCCCTGGAGCATACTAGCAGAGCTGGACTGACTGGTTTGTCAGGGTACACTGGCAGTCTGGGAAGATGAGACACAAAATACCCCTTCTCCAGCTCTTTCCCCTCAGTTAACTTTGTGCCTACCTGCACTGTTAGCTCTGGCAGTAAAGTCATGTTAACTACAAACAAGGATGCTGCAACAGAGTCCTTTGCTCCTTGCAGTTTTTCCCTTCGTACCTCTGAGGTTCCCACTACACTTTTAATCACTCACATGTAAATAAGCTTCTGTCCAATAGAGCCAAGTTTCAGGCCTTCCTATGAATGTTTTCCACGAGAGCTGGGTGCGCCATTGCTGCACTATGAGTCTGGCTTTCATTCTGACTCTTTCCAACAAACAATAATTTGAAGTCTGTGGTTCTCCAATGAGGTATCATCAACCCTTCTGCAATTGCTCGCAGGAATGATTTGAGCAGATCACTTGAGTGAATTACCATGCAACCTTAAGGCTGTGTATTTGAAGACAAGACTTAAGATTCAGTGCGCAAACATAACACTTTCACAGCTATTTGTTTGCCACCCTGATCTTCACTAGTGATGGGTTAGGCTGCAGCAGGTACCTGAATTACAGCAGGTACAAGCAGTTGAGTGTCTCTTAATCAGTGGAAAGAGATCAAGGAAATTCATGGAATGAGCATCATTCATAATTGTTAGTCCAAAGCTTGGAGAAATAGTAATCATGAGGGGTTTTGTTCATCAGGACACAATGTTCTGTGCTCTCTATTTCACCTAAACAATTAGCATACAGAAAAACACTTGAAGGTCTTTTTCTGCAGTGCCAGACTGGTCATGAAGAAACCACCCAGATCATCCGCAGTAGTTTTGGATTCCTGTGTTTGGATTCCTTCTGCGAAGATCCCTGATAGGAATGACACTACTCTGGGAAAAAAATACACATCCAAAACTTGGCAAAGAACAACTGAATCACTCTCCATAGGAACTGTCCTAGACATCCATGTCAGCACTGAAAACTTCGATTCCAGTGAGAAAAGCAGAAAATGAAAATACACCTTCTAAATAGTGAAGTCAGGCCTAGGTCTCCAAAACCCACCACAAATGTTCTCTGGTTAGCCCCAAAGTTTCACACCATTTACCACAAAACAAATGGAAGAGTCTAGAAAAACACAATAGGGAAGAATAAGGATCAGTCACAACCCAACATATCAGTGACCTGCTTTGCCATACTTGCATATGAATTATGATAGTCACAACCACCAAAATCCTCACTTGGGTCTACAGCCCATAGCAAACCAAGAGCTGCAATATACTACAAAATGTTAGAGCTCCTCAATAAACAATTGCAGAAAAGCTCCAGAACACTTGTAAGATTCACTTTGGTATTTCTTGATACACTCAACCAATAAAATGATAACGTGGGTGCCAAACTCAAAAAGCAAATGAAAAGCTTGTGTCCAAGTTGTCCTCTGAAGATTATAAAGAAATGTGGGTGGAAATGTCCCTTTTCTCCCACAGTAACAGAGATGGAATAGCCTCAGCCTTATCTACGATCTGCTTTCTACAAGCAACCAGATCAATCCTGCAAAGACTCATGCTTGTCCCACTCCATTCTTATGGCCAAACACAATGGTGACAACAGCAAATGCTGCCTGTAAAACCTTTTGCTTGGTATCAGTTTGTTTGCTTGAAGGGAACACCATGTCTTAATCACACAAGTCCAAACAAAAGAAGTGTCTTTTGGGGAGACTGAAAAATTCTTCTATCATCCTTCAACCACTCATGCTTTTCCCTTTCCACCCGCCCCTACGTATCTATGGCCCAGGGGCTGAACTAGCCACTCTAATCCCTGGAGGTCATTTTGCCAGAAGGTAAATGCTGAAGCATGCTGTCAGGGCAGTATGAGATAATTTGTTGCATCACTGACAGGTTTCAGATTTTCATGTTCAGTCTATAAGAGATACCTACGATGAAGCCCTGGGTTCAAATATACTTTGGTTGGTTGGTTTTGTTCTTTTATAATCATTAGGAAAAAAAAACAAACAAAATGGGGAAAAAAAAAAAGGCCACCAAAGCTTACCAATTAAATGCTCTGTGCTGCTTTTCTTGGGTGTCTCTCTCTTGGGATCCATCTTATTCTGGGAAGGTCTGATCCCCTCACAGACGAGACAGCAGCATACCTTCAAACAGCACGGCACTCACGCACAGGGCTGAAGAGAGAAGCATGGTGACAGAAAAAATCCCTGCTTGCACGACAGCTCTCTGGGATTTAGTTACCCTGGTGAGGAGGGGATGTTTACAAAAACAAAGTCTCGCAGATCATGGTTGTCTCTGATGTAACTCCACGGTCTTCTGTGGCCTCCAGCTGGGGATGAACTTGGCCCAGTTAGTTTCATCCATGACAATATCCAAGCTGGAAATTATTTCTATGCATCTTGGTAGCATCTGTCACCAGAGAGAAATTTTTAAAAAAGAGAGAAAGAAAATAAAACCAGAGGGAAAAGATTGAGTACTGTCCCTCTGCTTTGCACTTCCTAATATGATGGAGTTTAGTTGTAGTTCAGATCCCAAACACTTAAAACATAAATAATCCTCCAGGGTGAAGTCTCCATGCTGCACAGGATAACTCACGAGCCACTTTTAAATATTTTACATCGCAATAGGACTTAAAGACCCACCAAGCTGAGCCCTGTCATGCTAAATAATCTAAAAACACTGGAAGCATTTCAGCTCCAAAGTCTTCAAATTTTCCCAGAAATACGAACATTCTTCAGCTTTCAAAGGTCTTTTCTTTCAACACTGACATCAAATCCACTAAAATTAAAGCACTAACATTTCAGACTAAGTCATTTATGAAAGTCACAGCAGGGGAGAGCAGCCTTCTCAAAAGACACAAAACTATTGCATGTTATTTGAGAAAAAAAAAGAGAGGTGATTTTTCATATGTAATTTACAACTTTGATATATAGCGGCCTTAACAATATGGTTATATTTTCTGTGGGCATTCATCACCTAGAGTGTCCTGGAAGATCTGGATCCAGCTTCATTTCACTCAAGTCTCCATCCACCTCAGTAATCAYATTGGTCCCAGATGAATCATTCAAAGCTGACTGCTCCCCACAGGATCCTCTTCTCAGCTTTASAAAGGGAGGAAACTAAACCATTGAACAGATGCTTTAAATCACAATGAAAGCCACAAGCAGCTTGCAAAACTGGAGTTCATGTGTTGATCTCAGTATCTTCCCTAACATGTCACAATGTCCATTTAAACTTATCTTTTGCATTTTTCTAATTATTTGGCGTCTCATGCTTAGCTGTAAAGTTCAAACCCTTTCCTGACACATGCTTACTAATAGGGCAACCTGGGTGAACACTTAGAAGAAAAACGTGCTTTTGAGTATCTCCAGAAGTGAAAACATAACTTTTAAAACTACCCCAATTTTTTATTTTCTGGTTTTAGAGCAATCTGTTTTACTGAAAATCATTTCATTTATTACAAGCCATTTGAATGCTACAGTCTACACAGTTGCTTACACCATCAGATAGATGAGCAAAACATATTAAAATATCTAACAGAAATAATTGCTCCCCTGCTGTTTATTGAGAATTCTCTAAGGTGCTTGTAAATACACCCCTTGAAGAGCAAATGGTGCAAATGGTGTTTTTCTTTTATCTCCAGGAACACAGAAAAAGTCATACAAGTGTTAATTTCAGCTACAATTTTATTTCCTTTTTATTCCAAAAATTTGAAGTCAAAGGCAGCGCAATGTCAATCCATTCTCCCAAGGATATGCTGGAGTATGTGGATAACACAGTCACTAGCTCTCACATCTTCAAGTGCCATAAAACACACTGAGAAGAAAATACATGAGCACTCAGGGCCAAAGCACAGTCTACAGGCTGCAAGTTGACAGCCTGGTACAGCTCTGTGGCACAGAGTAGTACCACAAAGAAAACCAGAATCCAAAGCCACTTTAGCAGGGCTTATTGGCTTGGGTGCAACGCTAGATGAATGTGGTTCTGCAGCCACCTGCCTGTGGTATTGCATGGACCTGTGCACTGTGCCAATATGGCTGAAGCCTACAACTAAAAAAAAAAAAAAAGACTCAAGTAAGGCATGATGATCAGGTGCTACCTGTAAGCAGCATACAGGCAGACATTGAACTTTCTCTGCACCAATCACCCCAAATTTCCAAAATGTGACAATCTCTTCACAATCTCCCTCAGATTCCATTTGCTACTACCAATTATCCCATCGCTCAGTTGAAGAGACCTAATCCTATAGACCAAGCATGATCCTATAGACCAAGCTTCCAGGTCATGATTCCTTGTTAAAATCACTGAGAACTGCAATTCAAACACATGGGCATTTCTTAGCAGTGCCAATCCCAAAGATTTCAGGGAAGTCACCAGCCAGTCCTCACATGAGATTTGCATATAACATTAGGTTTCAGTCGGTCTTTTTCTGACCCTTTTTGGGCCATACCACTCTTGCCCTCACCTGCATTGGATATGGCAGCTTTGGCTCCCCCAAGATCTCTCAGCCTGTTCTTTTCCTGGCACTGAATTCTAACCGCAGAATACACACTAATGTATTTGCTCTGGGCTTCTCATTCCTCTCCTCCAGATTGAAATTTAGAAGGGCCAGGACAGAGATTAACATTTCCATCCTATTACTTGCAGGAACATCCTCTATAGTTCTCTATTTTGCTCCTCCTCTCGTGAAAATGGCACCAGCTTTCAGTAGTAGAAGAGAGGGGAGACAAGAGGAGGGACTCCTTAGGGGCTACACTTCCCTGGAAGGTGGGTAAATAGGAAAGACAGTCAACCAAAAGGCTTCTTCCCATCTCAGTCCAGAAAAGGAGACAATTTGCAAGAAAATAAGAATACTCAAACCACATTAAGTCTTTTTCCGGGCCCAGCAAGGATCACAATACTCAACTCATTTGCAAATGAGAGAGAAAAAAAAAAAGACAATTAATTGCTCAATTTCTTTCACATTCAGTACAGCTGCAATTAAAGCACTTGAAAGAAGTATTGAAACCTGTATTTTCAAACACAACCCCAACACATTTTCTTAGCGGTTACAAATAAAGATTTCATATCAGAGAACATTTCACTGCACCTTATCTTTGTAGTCTCTCAGCATAGCTGAACCATGGCACTAAAAGGCAACTTGAACAATCAAAAAAAAAAAAAAAATCCTAGTTAATACAGAGCTAAGTCACATAAGTAACAGCCCTTTCCCAGCATATTCCTGGCTCAGGGAGAGATCTGGCATGGTTTGTCTCAGGAGCAGACTTTTCCCTGGCTTTTTAAAAATGGTGTTCAAGCAAGCATGAGAGCTCAGGACAAATCAGTTTACTGATTACTTCAAGCTGTAATACAGAACACAAACTTAACCCCTGAGGTAGGGAAAAAAAAAATTAGTAAAATGATTTTACATCAGGAGATATTTTTAGGAAATTGAAAATTGCCTTAATCCCAATAACTGGAAAGTTTATTCAGTTTACAAAATCCTCTTCAATATGATTCAGTAAGAACCAAAATGACTATTTTAGAGAATAATTGTTGAAAGTTATAATGCTTCTTGCTCAATTTGTTCACTTGTCTGAGACGGATGACAATCTTTTATCTAAAACTACATCAGCTGTGCATGCAATACTCTTCTTGATAAAGGACGTTTCCCAGAAGGTAGGGACCACTTATGAAGTATACTGTTTCAGGAGAATAGTGTTTAATACAATGGACATTCACTACTTCTCACCTGACTTCATTTGGAGAAGCAGGGCTTCACAGTCTCTTAGATATCTTTCAGTTGTCCAAAGTTCATACAAAAAAAATCCACCCAACCAAAAGACACCACCCTCCAACACACATGCAAACTGTGACCATTCAATGTATGTTTTAAGAATAAGACACAGACTGTTTACATCTTGATAAAATACTGCCCAACAGCTGATGTCCAGTACTTGTCTTTGACCATAGTAACTCTAGAGTAATTTGAGTTAGCTTAACCTTCTTTGATTGCTTAATGGGGACAATTTAGAGTCCAAATTCAGCACCTCAGTAAGTTCACAAAATGCTTACTGGTTTTGAACTACACATGTATTACATGACTACCCAATGGGTTACAAAATAAATAGGGCACTGCTTAAATTTTCTAAACGATTCTATCATAAACACTTCAACATTTCTATTTATTACTCTTTAGAGAATCTATTTTATAATTCAGTATATAATTCTGCATGATAAAGAACAACATAAACAAGATCAAACATTAGGAGGCATCTTAGTAAAAAGAAGTTTATTCATCTGTTATATAAGCAAATAGGTAAATAGTCAGCAAAGCCTTTGTGCCATGACTGTAAACTTTTTATTTAAAAAATTGTGTTAAAAAGCAATACAGGAATTTCCATTAATGTTCTAAAAAAGTTTGTTCACATCTGGAAAGAAAATACATTAGCAACATCTCCCAGCAGAATTCATCTTTAAAAAAGTAAAACTCTAGGTGCAGAGCTGTTCTACAGTATAGTATCCTCTACATTTTAATTTAATCACAGGATTGAATATCATTCATCTCTATCGTCTCCAGAACACGATCAAGAGTTTATCTTAAATAGATGATATTCAATGATGTGTTTACACATTGCCACAGGTACTAACATTATTAGAAGAGTGCACAACTGAATTTCACTAACAAAGCAAGACCTTTCTATACACTGCGTCATAACCTTTCCTAACCAATAGTTAATTTAGCTATATGCCTTTAAAATCATGTACGTTTTCCAAGGAAAAATACTAAAAAATCCCATGGTCCAAATTCTGCTCCCACTTATATTCACAGGATAGCACAAGCACCATCAAGTTGTGGATTAGAGCCAAAAACCTTAAAGATAATCAGTAGGTTTGTGAATATAAGAGAGAGAAGAACTTGACCCATATCTGTAAACATTCACAGAAGTCTGCAGTCAAAAGTGCCGGATAGGCAGCCTATCCGCAGTACAGTTATTTTATTCACATAGAGGTGTGGGGGCAGGGAGGATGTTATGGAACATTATCTTAAGAGACTAATCAAAAGGCTTTTATGCACTTCAGAAAGACGTATTACCAGCTAGCTAAACCATACTCCAATAAGACATAATCCACTTCTATCCAAATATAGTACAGCATCATTTCCTAGCTCTCCTGTTCAGATTCAGACAGTGGAGTACTCAATTCAGCAGCAAGCCCATGACAATATTTCAAAGCATAAGAAAACCCTCAAATCCCTCTGATCTAGTCTCCCCTTGACATACTAGTGATGCTAACAGGAGATCCTCACGCATATGAAAGGATCCTAAGAACCGTAAACTGATCTTGATCCATGCACACACAAAAGGTGTGCATCTAGAATAAAGGTCACCAACAGCTTTGAGTATCTAATTTCAGACTAGATCTTGTTCTACATTAACCACATATACCATACAAAATGTAACAGAAGGATAGGTGATTATACACACTATTAAGTATACTTGTTCTCCCCATTCAGTCTGACAGCCAATTGCTCTATTTACATATATGCCTGTTTGAACCTTCCCAATTCTGTAAAAAAAAAACAAGCATTGAACTCATAAGCTACAAAGAGTGTCAAGGATGCTCAGCAATTCACAGGATCAGACCCTGAATCAGTTAAAAGCAATCATGACATGGTTTGCCATCTGACACAAACAGTTTCCCGGAAGCATTTTATCCTCATATTTCCCCTTCTTTCCCCAACTCAGATCATGCTGCTACTGAAGCGGTGTGCAATTCTGTCAGCCTTCAAAGTAAGCAGGATCAGGCTCTGTCAAGCAACTACTGCAGTCTTTAAAAATATCTGGTATTTATTGCCATCCACTCTGGGGTAGACTCGTCTGCAAAGAAAATGGTGTTCCTGGTGTTGATGGATAGTTAGCAAAACCTTCAGGCTGAGCTGTATAGTTCTCCAGAGCAGAAGCAGAATGTGCCTTCAGGAAGGAAAAGAAGTTAGGCAACAGCACTGATAAAAACAAACAAAATAAAGTAAAACTGCAGGAAGAATACTAGTCCTACTCAAAAGGTAGACTAAACTTATCTAAATTATCAAATACAAACTCTGATGATAGCTTCAAATAACCTTGGTAGGTCAAGGACTGAAACAAGTTGTTTCATGGACAAGAGACATGATAAAACTACACATTATCTAAAGCCGCCTCAAACTTGCCTAACAACTATAGTATCTGTGGGAACTATCAAGGTAAAGGCACAACCCGAGCAGAAACTGAAAGCAGAACAGTATTGTTACCTGTAGTAGTGCTGACTGCGCAGCCGCACTATGCTGCAGTTCCTGTAAGGAAGATTGTGCGGCACTTTGGGGAAAGCCAGGGATACCAGGGAGAGATAAAAGACCAGGAAAAACTGTATTTCCCGGTGTCTGAAGTCCAGAAGTCAAGCTGAAAAAATGAGTCAAGACATAGCTGTTATTAAGAACACCTATATTGCATTTTATCCTATGTTTCTGTCTACATAAGCTTATGTCTATATAAATTAGATAAGCACCTGTTTTTCTAAAGCTTATAAAGGCTAGAATTTCCAAACACAAGCCCAGCCTCTATCCACCTACAAATTATTCATGCACACAGCAGCCAAGACTGTCTGGAACACACATGTACCTGAGAAGGGAAGTCAGAAGTTTTTGTACCTCGGCTGTGCCTACTGTTTGCCCACAAAATTTCATAGACAGAAGCTAATGCTGAGTACTTCCTAAAATCATAGTAACATCTCGCATATTGTCTGCTATGACCTGGATGTGTCAATGGATGCCCACGTGGGATCCATTCCTGTAAAATCCTAGGAGGTGCCAAGTATACTCATCTGGGAATAAGGTCACTCAGCACCTCATTGGATTAAACTCTGTGGTAACTGGGACTACTGAGGAGGATAATCTATTCAGTAACTATTAGTTTCTAAAGACAGGTGGAAATCTGCCGGTGAACTAAGTTTAAAAAATTAATTCTACTTGCTAACTATGACTGAAAATAACGTCTACGCCTAAAGTAAAACCAGTGTTTTGCTCAGAGAAAAAGAAATGGCTCTGACCTCCTTCAGAAACAGAAACATACCCAGCCTGTGCAACAAGTGCGGAGTTGAAGTTTGAGCTAAAGGCCGAGGCAAACCCTGGCAGGACTGGAGCCGGAGATGGGGCTGTGGCAGCTGCCGGCAACGGTGCAACTGCTGCTACTGCAGAAGATGCCTGGAGGCCAGGGAAAGAAGGGAGAGCAGGAGTGACAGAGGGTGGGTTAGAGACAGGAAAACCAGGGAAGGATGGGTTTGATGATCCCAGAGGTCCCTGGGCAACAGAAAAAAGGGAAGGGACGGCACTGGACAAGTTAAGCGAAAAGGGTGGAGCAGAGACTGTTGCTGAGGCGGCGAGTCCTGAGAGTACGGCTGCTGTGGTATTCACATGAGGGGCAGACACAGCTGAAGCAGTTGTAGACGGAGTAGCTAACAAAGACCCTGGGAGAGTGACAGGTGGCGTAAGTGCTGGATTACCAGTAAAAGCAAAGTTACTGGTTAGAGACGTAAAAGGAGGAAGTCCATTAAATACAGGGGCAATGGGAGCAGGGGAGCCATGTGGGGCAAGGGAAATGGAAGCCAGAGAAGTGGAATTGTTTAAAGGAGCACTCAAAGAGGAGAGACCTGATAATGCTGGATTTAGGGAACCGGGTAAACTGACTGGCACTGAAGCTGCTGAAGCGTATGCGTGCCCAAGTGCCGACAGTCCTAGAGTGCCGTGAGAAGGGCCAGCCGAATGAGAAGGACCTTTGAAGGCTGAAAGGGTAGGACTCATGGGTTCTGTTTTGACCAGAACTGTGGGGATACCTGTGGCAGCTGGGGCTGATGAGAGCTGCTGATCAGGATTAGTAGGGCTTGTGCCATGCAAGAGGGAGGCTGAGGAGCCACAGTTGACTGGCAGAATAGACGGTGAAGTGGTTAAAGGCGACTGTGCAGGCAATGTTGGAGGAGTGGAACTAGAATTGGCCACAGATGGGGATGGAAGACCTGGAAAAATGGCCAGCCCAGGCGTGGAGGAACACTGTGGGGTGGGGGTGGCTGATGGAGTATAACATTTGTTGACAGAGGAAGCAGGAGAGTCAGAGCTTTGATTAGCAAGGGCAGATAAAGAAGCAAGTTCACTTGTCATAGCAGAAGGTAAAGCAGATGAATTGATTAATGAAGTGTCATTTGATGTCAGAAATCCCTTTAAAACAGACAAAATTGGGTTAGGCAAGCTAAGTGAACCAGGAATGGTAGTGGCAGGGGAATTAGCAATTGTAGAGGGCACGGGACTAGAAATCCCTTGAGGATTGGGTGGCAAGGACAAAGGGAGGCCAGCAAAAACTGATGACAATGGAGTAGGATTATTAGCTGAAGCAACTGAAGAGGATGCAGAAAAAGGGAGGCTAGCAAATGGTGCAGCAGCAGATGCAAAAGCTTCATTAGGTGCAGGTGTGGCACACGGCGTGGAAGAACCTTGTGGAGCTGGCGTAGCAGTGGGTATAGAAGCCAGCCCAGAGAAAACTGCAGGGACAGGGGTAGAGGTTGCACTGTGAACAGATGTGACAGGAACACCAGGCAATGAAAGGGATTTGATGACAGTAGGGGTTGGGGTTGATGGCTGAGATGTATGGATGGAAGAGGAGACCTGTCCTGGGAAAACAGGAAGGACAGGGGTAGACATGTTCATCCCAGGGATGAGTGGAGTTGCAGGTGCTAATGGATGGCTTATTGCCTTGACAGGTGATGGGGTAGGGACTGGAGTAGCAGCAGGTGTTGAAGGATTAGAACCATGAGGAGTAAAGAGCTGATTCACTTGTGCAGAAAAAGCTGCAAAGAAACAAAACTGGTAAGAATACTTGAAACTGTCAGAAATGTTTGAAATCAACACAAACAGATTTTATACAGTATTTCAAAATATGATACATAGGCAATAGCTAACACACAGTGTCTGTATATAAACAACCCACACTGGAGCCTATAAAGGCAAAATAAAAAGGTATGTACAAGCACATAACACAGGTTGTACGTTATGTAGGTTACCACTTCTCTTTAAAACCCTTTACAGCATCTGTCACCTTTTCATGATCTCATACAAGACAGTTTAGATACTCAAATATACTCTGTAAGAATCTCTCAGTGATACAGATAAACACCTTCTCTCTAATCACTAACATCTAGCCATACCCAAACTAGATCTAACATTCTAGCAGCCTCACAGGGCCCCCTCTGCATTCACTCTCACTGAAGGTCAGGATTTCCTTCAGAACCAGCTATTTTAACATACCATGATTTCAGAGTTTAGTCAACAACTGAAGAAAGGTAATTTCCAGTGACAGTACTTTTCTTCTGTAAAATTGGGTCATACTCATCACTATTTCCTTCATACTTTAATTCTAAGAAGATGCACTTTTAAATTCATGCATCACAATACAATAGTACGGTCAAGTGTTAATGTTAGCTTATTAACAAATATTTTTAGAAGTCTGAAGTCAACTATAATAGAGGCAAGCACCTGCCACTATGAATATCAGCTTATATCAACCCTACAAAGTAAGTCAAAGAGACATCAAGCTGTAGGAAAACAGGAAGGCACACTGCTAATGGGGACGTAGGCATTAATGGAGAAAAGCTGCATTTATGAACCCAGGCATGTCAAGAGCTTTGATATCTTTACATCTAGTTCCCTGCAGAATATGAATGTGTTAATCATTCCTCTCAAACAACCCTCATCTTTTATTTTACTCTTAAAATAATCTGTTCAACTGTAAACAAATCACTGATCCAACCAGCCAAATATCACTCCTATAACTATGCGCAATAAATTGGATTTACCTCCTGCCCAATTTCTACACACACATACTCCGAAAACAAAAACCAGAATTTTTAAAAATCTGGACCTAAACTGACATGACAAACTCCTCTTTTTTGTATCTTAAAACTGTAAAACTAGTCAGTTTGCAAACAACTTCCTTTTACATATTCTTTTACAAAAAGCTGAATCCAGATTGCTCTGGATTTTTTCCCTACCTCATCCCATTTCCAAACTGAAGAATCTCCTGATGATCATAGTTCTTAACCCTGACAGCAACCATAGCTACCAAAGAAATGCAGCTGTAATAGAACCCAGAGCTATTACTGAATCTCTCCTTCTCGGAGATTTTTTCTCTTACATTGTATTGATTTACTTCTATAAACTACCTTGTAAATACATGCATATGCACTTAAAGGGTATATATGCATAAAGTAAGTCTTTAAAATAGTAATGTTCCTGTAGAGCCATCCCTGGACATAGTGGAGGAAAGACAAAACAAAACAAAAAATTTCCCCTCTCATAGAAATATTTACAGGATCTAAACTTAACATGGTCATTTTATCTAATTTGGGTACTTGCTAGAATGCCTGACTTAATACACAGTAGTTCCTCAGTTTCTATTTGTCAAAACTAACAAAGTCTTATCAAAGCAAGTATAAGTAGTTTGGCATGGGATTTTATTATTATTTGTATCACTATCACCCCAAGACCAAAACCCAGTATACTAAGTACTACTCAAATACAGACCAAAAAAACCAACAACTTGCTTCTGCAAAAAGAATTATAGTTTTAACAGAGTGCAGAAGGACACAGTTAGATGTAACAGTCTGCAATAAGACATTCTACATCTGGATTTCAAACTAGAAACAAAGAATCTGCCTGGCCCATTTGTAAGTTTTCTATTGCAATTTGTGTATGAAATAAAAATATGAATGGGTTTTCAAATAGGCTGAAGTCCAGTGTTTTAACAACTGCAGAGATACTAATGAAGTGCTTCAGTGCATTACATTCCAAAGCATATTCTGATCTAGCTTTTACGCGATTTCTCAAATACATATATAGATGCTTAAGAACAGAAAACTTCAACGCACTAACTCAAAAGGCCAGATTTTAGTGTTTCAATACCTCAAAGCGCCAAATGCCTGAGATGATTTTTTCCTTAACTCTCAAGGGATCTTACTCCAATAGCATTTAAATACTCAGATGCTTATGAAAATCACACTAAAGAAATAAAAGCTATTTAGATTTTCTGAACAAAGTTACAGTCAACACACAATCTCCCTGAAGATTTGCAGTTTACCTTGATTTTGGGAAGGTTTTGCCTGGCTGGAAAGGTCTTCATTTTCTAAACAGAGAACAGCAGGCAGTTATTTAAAAGAAGATGGAACTCCAGCAGAGAATGATCCTTTCACAACAATGGAGGAGGAAAAAAAACCACTAGTAACATTTTTAAAGGCATGCATGCTTTACCTGGTACAACTTGATTAGCAGTGTACGGTGGAGGAGCTGGTAAGCCTGGAGCTATGACATTAGCCATTGGAACTAAGCCAGCATTGTTGTAAGCACCTGAAAACAAATGCAACATACACCTTGTTGTCAAAAAAACCACATCTGAATAAACCAGGAAGTATCTTTCTTTAAAAGAATATTTTCAAGGTTGTAAAATATTCCTCCACAAAAAAGCCAGAGTTTATTATCCAGGCTGTTGTCAAAGTCTGCCCGAGTGACATGCATTGTGATCCAAGTTTTAGTAAGGACAGTTCTCTAACCATTTTTAACAGCAGAACCAAAGAGGAACTGAAATTTAAGTTCTGCTCCTTGAAACAGCCTGAAAAAGCCAGGCTTCTGTTGCTTTCAGTTCCGTGTTGACTGAAAAACTCAGAGGGAGAGGAGTGATTTGGAGTGTCTGCAGCAGTATTTGTTCTTTTTCCTGTTCCTAACTTAGACTGTTGCAACTCTTCCTTTAATGTCAAAGCCTTTAGAAATAAAGACAGAAATGCATAGCAATGATCACCCACCAGTCTTCCAATACTAGTCAGAAGAGAAAATGTCCCAACTCTGTGCACATTAAATACTTAGCCTATCATTCTTCAATATCTCTTTAAATATTAAGAAACTGAAGTGGGATAGCAGATGATTTTGATATGAAACGTTTATTGTACTTGACATAACAAACATACCTTTTTCCCCCTTATTCTTTGGGGTAACTTAAACTACTGTTCTATAGCTATGGTATACGGTTCTGAAGAACATCATCAGAACTTAAATAAGAGGAACACACATACAACAATGTGCCTGAACAAGCATTTTAAACATATACAAATTTATGCTTCCTATGAAAAGGCAGCGCACGAACAATATTCAGAGTGCAGTAATATGCCATACAAAATTCCTTTCTGATTTCACATTTTTATAGCAGATCTACCTAAAGTTAGATTTCTGGCATGACAACTCATGATCTAAATTCAAAAAAGTAATTAACAACCATTGTGCCACCCAGGTAGATGTTATACATACATGTTTTATATATATATATATATATATATATATATGAGACAAAACTAAATATTATTCCCATTGTTTTTGACCATTACTTAAAAACAATCAAGTTAACAGTCTCAGGTCAGTAACTGTAATCTCATTAAACATGTGTGTGTGTGTGTGTGTGTGTGTGTATGTGTGTGTGTGTCTGTATATATACGTATATACACACACAACCAGTCCATGCATATATAAATAAAATGCTTGCAATAGCTAAAAGCAATAGAAATACATCTGTTCCCACTTCAAAATACGTTTTTGACCTCCTAATGAAACATAACTCACTTAAGAGCTGGATTCAAGTAAATCATCAGTTCCCCATTAACAAGGGACTCTTTAAAAAAAAAAAAAAATTTTTACAGCCTAATAAGGCCAAGAGCTCAAAAACTATTTCATATTCTAAAATCTGCTAATATTTAGGTCTTAGTCAGAGGTCAAATTTTGTGCTCTAACTTATTTTTGATAGGATTCATCTAACATAAATTTGAGCTAGTCTACAGATTTCCTTTATACTCATTGGAGAGAAAGTCTTTTCTAGGTCACGAAGCATCAGATTTTTTCAACTTATTTTAGTCACTACTAGTTTCCATTTTTCTGAACTGACTATAAAGGCATTTGTAAACATCAAGTTGGTGAGATGGCTCACCCTTCAATAGCCACGCTATTAACACCTGAAACCAATTCTAGCACACCCCTTACCAAGTATCTTGAAAACTCCCTGAAATCCCCAACACCATGAAAAGCAAGCTTCTAAACCAGAGCACTCTTTGTTATGCAATACAGAATGGCAAGGTTAAAAAAGCTTTCAGCTGCTGTACCAAAAGACCAGAGCCTGACTATGTTAAGTACTCCAACCTATTCTTCCAGATAAGTGGCAACTCAATAGTACTGCCAGCAAAACCCCTGTCACAGTATTTAGGTGGCTAGATTCCAGCTGCAGATGAGAGATGTGCTGCTAAGCACCTTGCTCTCTTCCACAAATGTCTGGAATCAAACAACTGATGTAGCAGAGCAAAGACAAAAGATGCTTTTGCAAAAAGGCTCAGTCTTGCCTGAAGCACAAGGCTAGGAAGAGATAGAATCAAACACTGCACACTGCAACCACTACCTCCCTTCTGAGATTGAAGTCTACATGCCTACACTTTTCTTTTAGGGAGCTGTGTTCCACTGTGATGGGGAGAAAGTGAAGATAATTTACTGCAGGCAACTGAGAAACAGATTACTGCCCTTCAGGAGGTCTGAACATATTGCCATCTAATTTAGGTGTGCCTGACCACATGCTAAATTTGGCACAACAGCAACAGGCCAACAGACTTGTCAAGCCAAAGCCCAAATCCTGGTCAAACGTTAGTGCAACAACACAGCCCTCGTCTTATCTTACATGCACAGTGCCTCCCAAACATGAAACATTTCGTTGTCAGAAGAGAATTGTTAATTTTCTTAATGATGTGGATGTTGGAAAAAGAAGCCAACATATTCCTCATTTTATTAACTCTGCAGTCATGACAGGAAGAGGTAGAAACTAGTACCCAGAGTATGCTTAGGGAGCACAAGCCAATTTCAGATATGATCATGGTCAGAGAAACTGACACTAGACACACTTTACTTAAAAGGCAAATGGATGAAACAGTAGCATCAAGCTAAAACACAGAAGCTTACTTGGTGCAATAGTTGCATGTGGCCGACATGGTGGGATGGGGTATGGAACTGGTTTGTGTGGATTGTAGGTTGATGGAGCCTACATAAAAACAAAAACAAACAAACAAAAAAAAAMCAGAAGAAGCAATAGTGAAAGCATTACCTAATGTTTCTCACACAGAAATTTAACATTCAGATACTGCACAGATAGTTGTTCTTCATGAGAAAAATATTATGATACTAAATTTCATCATAATTGCTGCAGTGGCTGTAAATGTTTCACGCCTTCTGAAGAGAAGGAAACATACACCACTAGTAAGTACACCTTTAGATTTTAATGAAACACTGAGTGCAGGTAGGAGAAAGGAACTCCCTCCTGCCTTGTAGTCTTCACACCCCACAGTCTTTGTGCTAAATATTTAGCACATTTTTAAGTTTAATAGTACTCTTAAATATTTAGCATATTTAAAAATAACAAATACTTATGAAGTTATCTATCCTTTTAACATAATACAGTTCAGTGGGAAACACCTCATAAAAGTGCAAATAAAATATTTCGACAATACTTTAAAACTCACAGTAGAAGTAGTATCAGATTCAGTGAATGTTTGTCCCACATGTTTAAAATTTTTGAAATATAAATCAGCTGTGTTGTCAAGAAACAAGAATTTCCTCATAAGGCACCCCGTTAATTCAAGCTTTCAAGATGCATGCATTTTTTTGTGGGGAACCCTCACAGACTGTGATATAAAGTTTGCATAAATTTGCAGTTTTCTCTTCTGCTACTGTGATTTAAATTCTGCCCTTGAATGCCAGCATATTGTATCCACTAGAGAGTCATATTCCCCAAGGATATAAACTAAAGCTTAATTCTTCTCAAGTTACATACAGACATACTACGTCATTGAATATTATTTTTGTTATAGAAGTTAAGCTTTATTTAAATTACTATTCTACAGTCTTCCTGTAACATAACAGCACTTCATAAAAAGCCTTATGAATTTGGTTGTTGATTGCACTTTTTTTCTTAATGTTTCATTTATTTATTAGACATACTGGTTTGGATGGTCCAAGTATACGGGCTGCTATTCCCTTTCCTTCATTAGTACATTCTTCTGTGTCCTTTTTAATAGGGGTTCCCTGAAATAAGAAAATTAAACTATTAAGTATTAATTTAGAAGCAAAACTTGCTACAGAATTCCTTGCATATTTACCTTATTTCTAAATTACAGTCAAATTTCTGGATATTCTGAATGTGATATTAATCATGTTTGTTCAGGAAAAAAAGTGTGTTCTATGCTTGTAAAATGCTAAGTAAGAGCATTCCAGTAGTTTGGTTTATAACATTGGGCTTTTGTAAAGGGATGCATATTAAACAGTCCATGTTTCACCATACTTGTATTTTTGGCTCTCAAAGCGCTCACAAGAAATATTTAACACAGTTGTTCAAAAACTACACTAGGATTAACGGTAGTACCATAGTGACCATATTAGGTCATCTCACCTACCTACTATTAAGGCTCTTTAAACCTCTAGTTTCCTTCATTCTGCCAAATATAGCTGTAGTTTACAATGTTTTCCATATACGAACAATATCTTATTTATGCAGTAATCTTCACACAAAGCGGCACAGGAAGAATGTGCAAATAAAAATAATGCAGGTTGACTAAGAACACATAATGGAGTAATTCAGGAAAAAAAAACATTGCTTTTAATTCCATTCCTCCTTCCATGTATATGGATCCTGGTTTGATTATACTTCAATGAATCCTCAATCAAGAATGCCATGAAAAGCTCAAGCAAAAGATCATACTTACTGGGAAAATTCCATTTATGCGGCTTGGTTTGCCCTTGGGATAAGGATTGCCCGGAATCATGCCACAGGATGATATCATAGCATGAGGAGCCTTACAACCTGTTTTTGAAGCCTACAAAATAATCAAAGAAAAGACATTATCTGCTATTAAATTCAATATTTTAAAGAAATGAATTACTATTTCATGACATTTAGACTGCATTAATCCATCTATTCAGAACAATCCAAAGCTTTGTCTCTCCTGGATGTCAGATCTTCCCAGATACTCCTTTTGAGATTTTGCCAAAGTCCCCTTTGTTTTGAATAACTCAGCCCATCTCTGCTTCTACAAAACTTAGGTGCAAAAACTTGGTGTTCTTTAAGAAAACTCAGACATGTAACCAATGCTTAAGGACACAGTCTATGTCCCTTTTGCCATCTGATCCTGATTCTGGACAGCCTTCCCTCTTCTTTGCACATGCATTACATGGTTCTTCTCTTTTTGCAGCTGCTTCTTTCAGGGTGTCTTCCACCAGCAGTTTCTAGCAGCCCTCATGGTAAAAGTCTTCATCCCCCCATGACCATAAAGACCATACTATATTTTAAAGAATCAAGAAAACTAAAGTATCTTGAATACCTGCTCAAGAATTCTTCTGCATCTTTTTTTCTCCGACATATTAATTCTGAACAGATCTTCAATAAGGCGATAATTCTGAGCATCAACAATGTTGCTATAAATGAAGATATTGACAAAGGATTACTATCATTTCATATGTTTGCCAGAAATAATGCGCTACGGAAAAACAAATAACATTTATTCAAACAGTACCCAACAGAACATGGTAAGTTCAGATCATAACATTATCATTACTAAAGTAAAAACCTCAGGCTTAATTAAATACGGACCTCATATCTGTAAGTGAAACATGGTATTAGGATTACTTATCAATACAAAGTAACCGACAATTACTAGACTTTATAGTAAAAATAACCATGTTGACAAAATGAATTTTGCATCATAGCAGTTCGTTAGAAAGCTTTAATTGCTACTAGCGCACAATTCCCAGCACAGCAGAAAMACAGCAGCTACAAGGTTTGCCACTGTCTCTTATTTACTTCAGAATGAAAAAGATGAACTCCTTGCAATTCTCCCCATGTTCTGCAATACTAATGAAACTCTTCCGATAGCTCCAAAAAGTACCTTCCCTTCTCCTTGCTCTTCTTCCCAAAATAATGCTGGACACACCTAAGAGAACAACAAAATCTGCAAACACAGTAGATAGCCTAATGCCTGATTCTACACACCTGCTTCAAAACTCTGACCACAGCACCTTTATTGCTGTCAAATGTCCTGTCTCTGCTCCCACCCCAAGCTGCTGGAACTATAGTACAGCCCCTTAAAGGAGGACTTCTTCGGTGGAGGAAAATATTAGAACAAACGGAATCAACAGAATGTTGAACAAAGCCATGTAAAACACCTTAAAGAATGGTATTAAAATGTGAATGTACTTTCACTCTCTTCTCTAGTTTTGTTTACAAAGTAAGTACAAAGACGTGAGTTAGGATTTTTATTTCATCATGTAATGAATGTAATCTTATGCTCTTGCATTGCAGAAACTCAACAGTTTAAAAAGTTATCACGCACACCCACCCCACCAGCTAAAGAGCAGCAACTAATCAGCCTGTGTGCTCTAATCCCATTCCAAGGAGGAGTAAAACAGGTTAGTTTAATGTGTTGCTGAAATTCCTTTAGGCTACCTGGTTTGCTTTGGACTAAAACAGATTAGGAGCATTCACACAGATTCCTACAGATCAACTCCAAAAGCAAGACCACGTCTATATCCTCAGTCTTATTTATTTACAGAAATTTATATCAAGAATTTACATGCCCCAGAATGTTCGAGCTGGCTGATAAACAGTAGTTCATATGCAAGGCAGACATGCTTTATACAGAAAAACAAAACCAAAAAAGCCTCAACAACCACACACACATACACCCTTCACTCATATAATAAATCAGAAGAGTTCTAACATAAATAGATGTAAATGCCAGATCCTTTGAAGCAGTTATGTTCAATAAAAAAAAATCTTGCTGTATACACTTAAAATACCTATAAAAATTTTATAGACATTAGATCTGTAAGTCAAATGTGCCAATTTAAAGCAAGTATTCACTTAATTTTCACAAATATAATTTTTACAGAGCTTTTAAAATGCAAAAGGGTTAACGCACAGACTACACAGCTACAGCCTTACTCTCTCTGATCTCAAGCCTTTTACATTTCAGTGAACAGAAATAAGCTTAAGGACCTCTTAATTCTTTTAAAGACTATGGAGTCTACTTTAAAAACATTGGTGAAGTGGCAGATTTTCAACAGGCAGAAGCCTGCAGAGCACGATGCTCAAGACTCGGAGGAATTTTGCAATTTTACACATCTACTTCTTATTCTTCTTTTTCAAAGCCCCATTAGTAATGAATTTGCACTTCTGAATAAAGAGGTGTACTTTACCTTAACTGGTCACAGTGCTTCCTTCTAGAAGTATCTTAAGTTTTACATACTCCAACTTTAATAAAAATAACAATTACATCTTAAAGAAATACAACACAAGAGGTACTTACGAAGCTAAGATTTCTAGGGCAATAAGTTTGTCCTTACTGAATGTGAAACAGTTGAGAATATTAATCATTTTTGATGCTGGAACAGCCACTATTTTCTGACAAGTAAGCAAGAAAGAAAAAAGTTTACATAAAATAAGGCAGTACAGTTACTTTATATTCATAATGCAACATGGTAACAGCTTCACATCATGTATTGCAGTAAATGTTTAATATTAATATTATCTCCCTCTCACTGGGAAGGAGATTGTGTGCTAAATGCTCAGCAAACTCTAAAAAGCACTTGCCAAAATCCAGAGAAAATAGAAAAGTTATTAATAGTTACAACAGGTAACTGTTCTTGTGATACAGAGGAAGGTAAAAGATACTTCAGTAAGAAGAGATACCCTGTTTAGAAGTATGATGTCTCTCATTATGATACCTTTGAAAAAGAAAGAGGAGAATAGGAAAGCTTGAAGTTTAAAGGGTGGACACATCAGTTGGATAAGTACACATTACAAAATTAAAGGCAGATTAAGAAGGCAAATACAAGGTTATACTACAAAAACTTACATGCTGTAAAGCCTTTATTGCCTTGAGCTGTGGTTCAGCCCAGGAAAAGTATCTCAGTAACTCAACAACCTGCAACAGAAAGGACTCAATTAATCCTTTATGTGGATTCAAAATTTATGCTAATGTATGCTAAAATATGTCCATCTGTGATATTTGATTACATCAGTGCATACGAGGAGCTAATGTTCTTTTTGTTTATAAGTCAGCTCTTAAAAATCCTGCCTTATGAGATGAAGGCTTTTTTACAGAAATATTTAAAATAGATACTTACTTGAATATATATTTGTGTATGTACCCAACTGCTGCCACAGTATTAAAATTAAAAAGTCTTCTCACAAATGCTTAGAAATATTCAGTATCTCAAACAGGCTGGCAACCAAACGCATATATAAAGAAAGCAAACAAATAAACGAAAAAGACCTATATAGTGCCAAAATAACATCTGGATACCTGTTACTACACAGCTATTTAGAAACTACATCCAAAATAATTCCAAATTCTGTGATGATTAATTTTCCCCACAGATGAGGAGCTAAAATATAATTGTTATGACAACATAAAACAATTTAGAACTACTTTTAACAGATTAATGCTGATATAACAATGTAGATTTAAATCTCTTCAGTTAATTAAAAAAAAAGTAAACATGATCCATCTGAGTATGATCAAAGAAAATGTCTTTCTGTATTACTGGATACACAAAACCAAGAGCCCCCTTTAGCCCAAGCCAGTGTTGACTTTTACCTGTTCACTTGAAAAGTATCCATGAACATATTCGATAGCTTTTAACTTGTACTCAGTCAATACAGCCTAAAAGATAGAGAAAAAAAACACATAAGTAGCCCCTCAAAAATTATAGCACAATCATCTGCTAGACAAATCTATTAATCTAAAAAATGTCTGATCTTACAAAACAACATTTGCATCAATTACACTGAAATATTTCTAAGAATTGCCTAAGGATATTCCATAGACAATTAAGYGAACAATGAAAGGCAGAGAGAGGACATTTAGTTCTTCTGTTAGAAAAAGCTACTCATTTTTTTTGCTTCATTTCGCACTGTTTTTTGGCTTAAAATTGCACTGAAAGAACATCATCATCATCCCCTTTGCCTCTAAAGTTTACACTAGCTTTATGTTAAACAAGATAATACAGGTCATTATTCATGCAGTATTTTCAGATGCTTCCCGTAAAATAATTAGCAGAGTATCTTATTTCAGTGAATTTATGACAAGACTGGGTACGAAGTCTGTAAAGATAGCTGTATGAGAAAAGCTTGCTCCAGAGGGTGATGTTGTATTTTCAATACCATCCAATAGCTTGAATTTTAATACGCAATCACACAAAACAAAGGAAGCAGAGTAGTCTAATGCAGTACTGACCACCATTTTTGCCTTAGCAGCAAGATATAGTTCTTTTGATACCACATGGGCCATGCAATAGGCAGGGCTTCCCCCTTCTCCTCCCACCCAGCTAACTGACACACATAAAGGACATAAAGATAGGGCAGGAATTCAACTGTGATCACTCTAACTGGCACGCACCCTCTTCTCCGCAGTTTGCATGGCCCTCATCCATTGATAACTCCCACACTAACTACTCTCAAATCACCCCCACACATTCACCCACCATGCTCATTTCCATCTTCTTCCCAACTGCACTGTATAGACCTAAAGGCCATCTATATTCTTTTGCTTCCCCCACCTTGTCACTCCACACTCACAGACATGCTGTCCTCCCTCACTGCAATCCGATTATGAATAGCACGGGTGCACAGAAAACCACCTGCATACTGTCCTTGGCAAACCTCTTCCTTTCTGTGTCTCATAAGATACTGAGACTACCAGAAATGCTGAAGTCACAGGGTAAAACACACTTTTCTCTTCATGCTTTTTCTTCTCTTCCTTTCTTCTTTTCACATATTTGGGAAGAAGTCTAGTATCTCATATAGCAACTTCTTTATCAAAACTAAAGTTACTCTTACTCCTTAAATTAACAACTGAATGACTCATACCAAGAACACAAACAGAAAGCACTGCTGTGCAAATTTATGAAAAATATTTTATTAATAATCACAAATACACATAGGGAAAGATGGAACTAAGTTGCATATTAAGTTATTTAACCAATGTTTTTCCTACTAACAGTAAGACTGAAAATGGAGTGTACCAACAGGATTACCTGCAAACAACAGAAAAAAGGTTTTACTACAGGGCTAGAAATGAAGTTTAAACAAAGACCTAATAACAAAGATACATAATAAGTATTTGGAAAATGAACTTTAAGCAGCAGAAATGTTAGCAGCAGAGCTAGTATAAACAAAACACAGTATTAAGGATTAACAGTAAGTTTGGTTTACAAGAATACAGGCAGAGCACATGCAGGAAGTATAATTGCCTAAAATTACATGTCAAGAAAATCTTTTGTCTGAAGTACTAATTAGCCGTATGGAGAATTTAAGTGCTGCACCACAGTAGTAGTAATATTTGAAACATTACTTCCCCCCTCCATCAATTCTCAGAGAAAATATGTCACATGAAAGTTGTTTCTTGATTTCCCCCCAAATTTCCCATAAAAGATCTTAGGGTGGGAGGAAAGAACACACCCAGAAAATTCTTAGGCTTAGGAAATTGTTAGTCTGACCTATTACACAGAATGGTACATGTTTTATAAAGGAGAATTTGTGACAACGACCTTATGCAAAAATGCTAAGAGCAGTTGGAATAACAAAGGCTCATCAGCAGGGCTTTTGTGCAGAGGTGGCTCATACCTCAGCATGTTTCAGAGGCCTAACACTACAACTGCAGCTATCACGGCATCTCAACCCGAAACTGAACACGCTTCTCTAGAGCACCCAACTCCAGACAAAGCAGATGGCCTCTCCTGGACAACCCATCATCATAACAAGCATATCTCCTAGAAAAATGGTAAAGGGTTACATCTCTGCCATAAGGTAATCTTATTGCTAACAGGTTCTTCAAATTCACATCAAGAAGGTTTAACAGGATACATAACTGTTCTTTTGTGAGATTTAAGTCATCCCTGCTTAACATTTCAACTACAGCAAAATACATCATTCTAGGTTTTTACTTCTCATCTAAGATAGTTAATTTCAGAGGGTCTGAAGGCTCCAGACATTTTTCCAACTCCCTTCAAAGTTTTCTCTTCCATTTCCTTGCCCATTTCCAGCAGTTGGGGGGACTGTCCCAACAACTAATTTCTAGGCTTCCTGTTAAAAGCAGGCCTCTATGCAGAAAGTAATGAGAGCACCTGCCCGACAACAGGAAGCCCAGATTTGCATCTCTGCTTCCCACACCAAGTAGGTATTTTGTTCAATGAGTTTTCCAACAAAAGAGGTATAAGCGGAATTCAGAGAATGGATCAAACCCCAGGATTTTACGTTCTGGGGTAAGGTGGGTGCACACCCCTGAGCGGTGGGAGATGTGGCTTCGAACAAGGAAAGCACAGGACAGCTTAGAACTCAGCCCTCCCATGTATTAACGTGTATCTCCTAAACCACTATGTATAGGGTGGATACCTCACATTATAAGTTAACTTCTCCAGTCACATAAACAAAACATGGCCTTTTTGCTTTTTTTATTTTGTCTTTTATTCCTCAGAACTGATATGAAAATGCCATGACAAACTAGTTACTTCAAATGAGCATTTTTCAATTGCATTTTGTCAGATCAGTGCTAACAGCCTAGGCAGTCTCAAACTTCTGAGAAAACAGAAATGGTTTGATCCAAAGACATATACTCAGAAGAAACATTAAGAGTACTTTCAGAGGACAACAAAATAACACACAAGAACAATGACAGATCAATTTAATCATCTAAATTCCCATAATATCTTTCATCTGAAAATCTTACAGAACTTTATAGATGAACAGAGTCTGATGGACTGCCTAATAACTGCAAGCATTTGGTTTGTCTTCAAACTTATTCTGTATATAGACAATCATTACAGGGCAAAAGTGTTTGCCTTTGCAACAAGGCACCGTTCAGGAACTTAAAAAGCTCCTAAATGCGGTGTTATTCAGGAGAACTAAAAACAAACACACTAATGAAGGTTAAACGAGACATGAAATCTGAAGAGTCACCTTTAGCGTACAGGCCAAGAGCAAGAAATACAATGCATATCTCAGATCTCTCAACTCTGTGCTTTAGTTTTACAGTCATCCAATATATATTTGGGGCATTCCACTGATAGTTTAAAAGAAGTCCTCTTTATTTGTGCTAAAAGTATTTAAATATAGTTGCTTAGCTTTTCATGAACTATAACAGTTCTGCATCTCATTGTCTGCTCAACAATCTCAAAGACAGCAAACATATCACACAATATCTGATATAGGAAAGCTAGCTTCTGGCAGCACCCCCATATTCCAGATATTCCAACGGAGAAATAATTTAGCCTTTATTCAATTTTCAAGTGAGTAGTTAAGCAAATGAACACCTGAAATAGCGTGTTCATCTACCACAACAGTCTGCAACCAAATAGCTAGATCTAGCATGCAAAACAAGAAGTTACCTTTCTAATTTCATCCAGCACGGTTTCAAATGATTTCTTATCCATCTTTATTAGTTCATTCAATGCAGATATTTAAACAGGAAAAAAAAATCCAGGCCAAATACTTTACTGAAAGTATTTTTAAGAATACAGAAGAAAAAAATATATATTCCAMCAAGAAAAAAAAAAAACAAAAACAAGGCACGAAATGTGTCTTAGGATCTCCTCAGCACCCGGGAATTTAGCGCTGGCGCCTTTGCAATGCAGAACACAACGCCAGAGACAAAGGCAGAGGGCCGGGCGCTGCCCGCCGCCTCGGCAGCGCCCGCCGCCTGCGCGCGTGGGGCTGCTGGCGCCGGCAGGGGAAGAGCCGGCGGCCGGGACGGAGAGCAGCGAGGGCCC
>NW_020450850.1:96923-363271 GCF_003343035.1 Apteryx rowi
TGGCCGGCGCCCTGCTCGCGCTGCTCGCCCTGCTCTGGGGCTCGCAGGTGGGTGGGCCCGGCGCTCCGGGGCTCGGCCGCCGGCGGGATCGCGCCGCGCCGCCTCGCCTCGCCTCCTTGGCGGTGCCCGCTGTCAGCTTGCTGTGCGGGGAGTTCGTTTTCTGTTAGCTTCCTCCTGCGTACTGCCTTTCCTCTGCCTTTTCTGTGTTAGGTCGTCGTGGACAGGGCTGTACGTGGGATTCTGGGTGAACCCTGTGTTATTTTTTGTGAATAATGTTACGATACGTCTAATAATATTCTTATGCTTCTCTCTTGGAGCTCTCTCTTACGTAATCGAGGATGTAAGTGGGTTCTCTCACGGCTACGTTATTTCTGTGACTTGCAGCTTCTGTATGATAAATGTGCACGCTGGGTGAGTGTGTACAGTTTGTCGGGGGATTCGAAACAGTACATTCTCCGTTCATAAGAGAAATTTTTATTAATCATTGAGCCTATAAATTTGCACTTTTTACTGCTGAGTTTCCGCCCTGCTTTGTTTCTCCAGCTTTTTCTTCATGATATTCGTGTCTCAAGCTGTTCTTAATTCTGTACCGTTAACTTATTCCCACTTCTGACAAGGTTGTTAACAAAAATGTTAAGTGGCGCTGATCCTTGAGGATCGCCAGTCATTATTTCCTAGTTCTAGCCTGATCCTTCCATTTCAGTACTTTGATCTCCGTCTAGTTCTTGTTGCAAAGTAGCTGCACTTAGTTTACGTTCTTTGGCTATAAAAATAAAACAAAAAAGTAGAAGATTCTTTTTTTCCATTATACTTAACAATGTATACAATGGCTTCAGTTTTGTTATCCTAAAGTTCCTCATTTCTAAGATGTATTTTTTTTTCTTGATCTGTATTTTCTTTTTGTTCTGCTTTTTTGCTTGTTTTCATATCTTTTGGAAGTGATTATTCATTCTGTTGCATTTGGAACCTTTTCTACTATTTTTCTCTTTGGGATGATTTACAGATAATAATAGCAACTTTGATGTAAGAAATTCCAGGATGGTTTTTTTTTGCCGTAAAATTCCAGAACTCCCCAAATCCAAATGACTTCATTAGCTAATTTCCAGCATTTGTCAAAATTTTCCCTTCCACAGGCTAAAACCATAGCTGTAAAGCTATATCTGTTTATTTTTCTTCATTTAAACTGGACAAATCAGTTTATCATACTTAGTCCAAAGTTACTTTTTATTGCTGATTCTTCCGTTCTTCRTATTCATTAAAACTGGATCTAAACCAGCATCCCTTCATCATGGAATTTAACTAGTAATGGATCTTTATTTTTATATTTTCAGCTTTTAAAAGCATTTGATTACTTCTCTCCTTGGAGTAGACAGCAACAGTTGTACAAGCTGGATGTAAGCTGGCCTAAAATTCCAGAATACTTCACTGGTCAAACATTTTGCGTTGCTGTTGACTCTCTTCATGGTTTGGTCTATGTTGCACAAGTGAGTGAGAATACTAGACTTCTCTGCTTGTTAACCTAGTGTATTTTTGCCTTTAGAGTGTCTGGTTTAGATTACAATATATAAAAATAATTATTATTGTATCAAAATTAGAAAAAAACAGAAGTATAGATCTCACTGCTTTTTAAAACAGTTCTGGGACCGTACCTGTCTGATGCTTTTAAAAACATTACATTTTGGTGGTGTGGGCACCTGATGTAACCTAACTGAGTTACAGTAGCTGTCTGTCAGCTGAAAAGCCAGGGCTCAGTGTCTTTTCTAACTGTAACATAAAATTCAGAGAATGTGGTTCTGAGGCAACTGTTTAGTCCCCTTCCCCTCTTTCGGTCCTTCCCATGAAATCAAAAGCATGCAGCTCTTGCAGGCAGTTACAGTAATTGGAGTTTCATGTGTTGGTAAAGTGGTGGGTTTTAATTATAAAGCATAGCCTAAATACTTAGAATATGATGCAAGTAACAAGTACAGTTACAGGTTTTGTGCCTTTGTTATACTTGGTGTATTTTTCAGCAAGGAGATAAAAACAGGTTTCAAAAAGAAGAACCAAGATAGCTGCAGGAGCTTGGCTGCTCTGAAAGTTGGACTCTGATTCAAGTTGAAAATCTAGAATGAGTGGAAGGTTTTGCGTGCTAAACTTAGACTCTCCTCTCTCTTTCCTTTTCGAGTTGGAAAAAAAATGAGATCTAGCAGTATTTGACAATCTCAGGACTCTTCCATGGTTGATAAAACGTTGCAAAAACCTTTCAAAGAAGAATTTTCAAAAGTATAATTATTTGGTTAATATTTTTTAATAGACTTTTTTTTCCTTGCCTTTTCAGAGGGGAGATAACATACCAAAGGTACTTGTGTTCTCAGAGGAAGGCTATTTTCTTTACTCATGGAATAATACAGTTGAAATGCCTCATGGTATCTTTGTATTAAACACCGCAACAGATAGTTCAGTGTGGATTACAGATGTTGGAACAGGTATGCATGGTGGAGACATGACAAGTATTAGGCAGGGAAGAAAATGCTAATACTGCAGATACTACTTTAAACAGCTCACTTATTTAAATAAGGCTCTCAAACAGTGCTGAGTCAGATTTGTGCTCTTCTTGCCTTGAACAAACTGCTCAGGTACTACACAAAATAATTTGAGGGCTCATGAGTTGCTGTGTGTCTGTTTATAGCCTCTCAATTTAGCAGCGTAACTTTAGCTGTTTGTCTGGGAGAAGGATCAGGAAAAAAGTATCTTTTGGCTAGACTTGTCTTCTGCTCTAGGTTTGGTGATCCTGATACAATGGATGAATACTGTTACAGCCTATGGATTTACTAGCCCGGAATCATATGCTCACTATAGAATTTTTTCTGTTGATTTGTTAATCTTAGTTTAAAGTGTCAGGAATTTTTATGTTTAATCTTTGTAAGCTGTTGTAACATTTATCGTTTTGTTTTGTTAAGACATTCTTGCACTTTTTTTATTTTTTAATTCAGGGAAATACGGGCACACTGTGAAACAGTATAGCCCTTCAGGTAAACTTATGCAGATCTTGGGCACACCAGGTAATGCTGGTTCAAGCTTGAATCCCCTACAGTTTGATCAACCGGCAGAGATCTTTGTAGAGGAAACTGGGGAAATCTATGTTGTGGATGGAGATGGAGGGATGAATAACAGATTGCTCAAACTGTCCAAAGGTATGGAAAAAGTGAACTTGCACAGCAGCTGACAACTGAATTTTGACAACTGAAACTTGAATTTTAAATAACACAACTTTAGAAAATTAATAACTGGGACTGGGTGCAGTTCTCATTTAAAATTAGTTTGAAGACATTGTTAGATTAGAACCTGATTTATTGCTGGTCACTTCAGAAGAAATCTCCCTATGACGAGAGTCTGAGAGAATGGGTTTTTTCAGTCTTGAGAGGGCTAAGAGGAAATCTTATTGCTGTCTTCAAGTCACTAATGGGAAGGTATAGAGAAGACAGAGCTACACTTTTCCTGGAGGTACACAGTGAAGAACAAGGGGCAATGGACAAAAGTTGCAAGAGGGGATGGGCTCCAGTTGGATGTTGGAGGGAAAAAATTCTTCGTGAGGGTGATCAAACACTGGAACAGCTTGACTGAGAGGCTGTGGAATCTCCACCCTTGGAGATACTCAAAACTTGATAGGATATGAGCAACCTGATCTAACTTTGAAGTTGGATTTGTTATCATGGTTAGTCCTGCTTTGAGTGGGGGGTTGGACCAGATAGTGTTCAGAGATTCTTTTATACTGAAATTATTCTGTGATTCTAATTGGCTTGCTTATATTCTCCAGTTTTGGACAGTGAATAGATGGTCAACGTTGATTAGGGTAGTGAGTGAGAAGTCTGTGCATGTCCACAGTTAGGGACTAGAAGAGGAGTTGCTGTTTCTCCTTTGCACTGCCCACTTCATTAAACAGTCAGTTAGCTAACATCCAGTTTGCAAAACAGTAAATTGTTAAAACTCAAAGTAGACTCAAAACTGCCAAGTAACAAATGTAAAAAATCAATATAGTAGATGAATGAATATCATAGTCGCTCAACTGTCTCTCAGTTTTTTACACAATACCTGACATAACAGAGCCTTGGGCCGTGCCTCCTGAGCGCTAGTGGTTGCATTTCTATAACCATAATCCTGTGACTACTACTAATAATGCAACATTCACTGTAGTCATTCCTGTACTCTCTTGGATTTATGTATCAGGAGTATTGGGTCTAAAAACTTTGGGTTTAGAAACTCTGTCTTTTAAAAATAACTCAAAATAACCTTGCAAGAAATGACTTCAAATCAAAGTTAAACTTATTTGTTGTTTCCTTACCATGATTTTTGCTTTTGTTTTTCGTGGTGTTCACTATTTAGATTATAAAGAGATATGGCTGCGTGGACCAAATGGGACTGGCATCGGTCAGTTCAAGATTCCTCACAGTGTAACAGTGGATTCTTTTGGACGGGTAAAGAATAAAAAGAGATTTTTTTTTTTCATTTTCCCACAGAGTTGTTTACATGTATTTGAATAATACAAAGTGTATTTTTTATTTTTTTAATCAAACTGTTGTGATCTGGGTTATTTTATGTGGCTTAGAATCTTCAGTGGGATAGCAGTCATGAGCTGAAGCTTCATACTGAAGATCCTACTGAGGTACCTGGCTTCCAGGTTAAGAAGTTGATTCTGATCAGTTACATTATCAGTGTCCATGCAGCAACAGAGTGCTCTTTTTGCAGTTTCTAAGAGGTTGACGTTGTTAGAGTACAGGAGAATTATGTTCTCTAACAGATGTCTACCAAAGTGCTTTGGCACCCACACCTTCTTCCTGTGACACTTTATGAAGTCTTTCTCCTGGGAGACTTTGGCATCTCTTCAAAGTTTCTTCAGGAGACTTTAATTTCATATCTAGAAAATTTCAAATAAGCTTAAGCTGAAGGTAAGGCCCTGATTAAGCTGTGGATAACTGTCCTTTTCTACATGCAGTTCAGCATTCAAGATATTACTTCTGCTAGGTGTTAATCATAGTCTGGCTTTCACCCCTGCTGGTCTTCTAGAAGGAATTGTGTGATTGCTCCTTAATCTGCTTCAGATCTGATTTTCATCAGATTGCTTAGCTAAAATATCTTATATTAGTAGTTTGAGCTAATTCTGTTGATGTTGTCTGAGCCAGAATAGGAACATACACGTAAATCACTTTTCTGACAAAACTCAGGTGGGAAGAAGTGCAGGGAAATGGCAACTTTGGGTAGAAAGGTAACAGTGAATACATATATTCACAGACAGCAGTTGTGATGGCCTAAGATCTTACCACCTAGGTGGCGTTGATCATTAGCAGAGGTTAGAAACCATTGTCAATTCCTAGGAAATTTGAGAGAATACTGTAATAGGGTTTCAGTGAAAAATAGTGAGACAGACCTGTTTATTGCTCTCTTTCAGGTGATATCCTGAGAAAATTATAAAGTTTGCTTATCTGACTGAGGGGTTGTCAACAGCCAAAGTTTCAATGATTGTAGTAAGTGAGATGCTTTCATTGGAACCGTCCAGTGGTATTGCTAGCTTACAGTGTTTGTGAACCTAGTTAGCATAGGATGAAACAGAGAGAGATAAGCCCCACAAAGTTGATTAGACAAAACATGCTGAAAATGCCCTTGGTTCTTAAGTTGCTCAATATTTGTATTAAGATTAGGCATATCAGAGTTATTTGCAGATGCAGATCTCACAGGCCTAGGTCATGAAATGAGACTACTATGTTGAAAAACAGAATTGTCAGTGGGTGACAAAGCACTGTCTTTACAATTAAATAGATCTGTATATGTCCTCACTTTTTTTTTCTCTTTTAAAGAAAAGGTCCTATGGAATATATCCATATTATAGCCACAAATAAAGACAAGACTTGCTGTATAAAGTCTCTATAAAGACTGACTTCTCTGTTAAAGTGGTATAAAATAATTTGTCTATCTTGATTTTAAGGTTTTATTTTACATCTGGAAGTCATACTTATTTAGCCATCTTTGAATGTGGAGGTATATTCTTTTCCCTGGTATACTTCTTTTTGCTTCAGGATACTTTGTTCACATAAGAAACTAATGTGTTTGATTTGTGCTGTTTGTGAACAGCGATGATTTTTGTGCTTAATAGGTATGGGTTGCAGACCGAGACAACAAAAGAATCCAGGTTTTTGATAAAGTCACAGGGGAATGGCTGGGGTCTTGGAGCAGCTGTTTTGAGGAAGGTGGTCCATGTTCGGTCAGGTACTACTGAACAGTTTTTCTAGAAATATACAATTACATAAATAAAATGTACACTTTTATTGGTGAAGTGTAAGGTTGGTATCTAGTGCCTGATCACAAGGAGTTAACCAGTTTAAGTAATAGGGAGCTGGGCCCTGATCCCATGAAAAGGATGAATCCTGGTATGACATGGGAACCCTGACATCATAACAAGCCCCATGGATTTGAATGCAGAACTGGGAACTTCATTTTAAATTTGTTGTGTTTTGTTGGTCCTACTGTTGCAACCTTTGCAGGAAGAAAGATTGTCTTGAACAAATTTTCTGTAACATAATCTGGCTCAAGGAGCAGCAACATTTAAAGCAAGGCTTATAGGTTAGTTCTTTACTTTTCACTGCATTTAGTCTGTTGTAGCCCTCAAAACCCCATATCTTAAGAAAGGGGGGGGGGTTGTTTAAAAGTACATGACTGTGTTAACATGAGATGTCATATGGAGTTCATTATTCAAAAGAACGCTTCTGTCTTTCGTAGGTTTACTGCCAATGACAAGTACTTGATTGTAGCTCAGCTGAATATCAACCAGTTATCCATCTTGGCAGCACCACCTGTTGGCTCTATTGGGAACTGTGTTGTAGTCAACACAATCCAGCTGGCGGATGAAACCAAACCACACCTTGTGGATGTAGACATGAAGAGTGGAGCAATTTATGTAGCGGAGATTGGAGCCCAGCAAGTGCAAAAATATGTGCCCTTAAACTGATGGTTTTCCACAACTACTATGGCGCAAGCTATGTGGCATGTAAGACCTACGATCACCTTTTCTTGAGTTTTCTGTAGCTTGCGTTTCCTTAATACAAGCACAGAACATTGTGCTCCTGAAACTCTAGGGCTCACAAACTGCCCTAGCTGTTCTGCAGTCTTGGAGAAATACTTGGTCTTGGGTGGTCACTCAGTTTACTGAAGTTATGGTGGCTTCTCTTTTTGATGCTTGGATTTGGAAAATGACTTTGATAAGTATCTTAATTTTATTTTATTTTATAAATTTTTATAAACACAGTTGCTGTTCTTCAGTGTCTAGAGTTTCATCTTGAGATTCCTCTACCCATCCTGCATGCATTGCAGAACTAGCTGAGAGAAGTGATCTAAATAGTTGATTTTTCTGGGAGCCAAACACCTCATTTTAATGTTTCTTCTTTTTTTTTTTTTTGATCTTTGTGCTAACACTGTCCAACACTGAATACAGTGTGACATTATGGTGTTGAATGAGATGCTGCTGGATATTGATGTCAGTGTTGACACTGGCATTTGCTTTAGGCGGATAATGACATCAGCATTGAAATCAAAGTTTTTAGTTCCAGCTAAAGCAGTCAAGTTTGTAATAGGTTTAAGTTAAATTGATATCAGGCACTTCAAACTAAATTAAAAGTGTGTGCACAGCAGCCAAGTACTGATTCTTAACTAAATTAATTCTTGACCTGACTTGATTTATATCAGCGTGAGTTTTCTGTTCCCCAGGATTTCATAATGGAACATATTGAAGTTCGAGTCATTTAAATTCCTCAAGATAAACAAATCAGAATTTGTTAGAAGACTCTTACTCAGCATCAGGGACCTGGAAACATATAATGTTTTCCTAATCCTACTGACTTGAAGCTCGGTCAGTTAACAGTAATGCATCTATCACTTTGTTTTGGGGAAGTTTAGCTGCTTTATAGTCTATCCTTAGATTTCCCCTGCCCCCTCAGCAACAAATCCATTAATGTTTTGCATAAGTTTCTTCTTTTGAAGGAACTTACCCCAATATACTTGCAGAAGTCTCCAAGCTCTGTTCTGAAAAGGTATTGTCCAACTCATTTTCAGATTTTGTGCATTTGCAGTGGTTTCTTCACATACAATTCACAATCCAAATTGCACAATTACTCTGCTTTCCTCAGTATGAATACTGGTTCAGAGGTCTCCTTCCATTCCCAGTCCGGGTGGTTCCAGTTTTTTTACATGTTGCTAGATGGTTTTAAGTTTGTTCATTTCACAGCATAGTGGGAAATGGGCACAGAAAAGTGGGATGGAGGATGGGCATGGCAGGCTAGACTGAGACAAAAATGACTTTTATGGTGAATAACTGAGTTCCTCTCTAAAGCTATGGACCCACATTCCTTGTTCATCTACTTGCAATGAAAGCTTTTCAAAACATTTGGGAGGATTTTTGTGTTTCCACACACTTACTCTATTGCAGGGACTATTCTAAATGCTAATTACAGGCTAAGAGAGGCATTTTTTCCCACTTCCTTAGATAGGGTTATGGGAAATGGAATTCAATGGGAAATATCCACTTCAGTGAATGTCATCAAAAGCAAATGCATCTTAAATTTGGTGAGTTTCAACATGTGATCTACAAATTGCTTGGTCAGTAGATGGGAAAGCTGACCAGGAAAAGCAGGTTCATACATGTTATGGAAAGTAACTCAGCTGTGGAGCTTGATGTCCTGATTTCAGTGCTATTTCAGATTGATTCGCTAGTTACAAATGCTTTGCTGTTGGCTATATCCACAATAACAAAAGCAGATCTAACCTGGCTGCCCTCATGCCAATCTGAGAAGAGGGAGTTCAGGGTTATACACTAGCAAATATGATCCATCATTCATGTGRTGCTCCATGGGAGCTTGTAAGCCATATTTATTGGCTGAAAAGGTAGCAGTACTTCCTCTAGACCTGGGCTCCAAATAGTTTTGCAATGTGTTGTGTGGATTTCCTAACTAGGTCTCTACTAGCTCAGGGATCTCTGCTATGTGTGCCATGTAGCTATTTCTTACCTACATGAGGTGAATTTCTTTTTAAAAATATTACCATAATATCATTAACTATGTTTGAACATATCTTGGTGGTATAAGGGATCCAGACACACCCACTCTTCCTCAACAACTACCCTCCTTATTTGTTTGCTCTTTGTCACATCCATTTAAAACAGGTCTTAGAAGCTCTCTGGGAACGTGCTTCTCTGTCCAGTAAAGGAGTAGTGTACTTTTGGATGTTGACAAGTAACTTATTTATACAAGTCTGATGCATGGATCTGATTTCAACTCTTTTTTACATTTGCAGCCCCTAGAGGTGGGGAGTTTGATTGCCTGACTTCACTGAAATAGGCTATGGTGCCAAAATATCTATATCTATATTACATCTAGGCATTGGGTATCTGCAATAAGAATGTTCATTAGTGACTAGTATGAGATGATCAGACTCCTTTTCACCTCTGCGTATATGAGCACACTGAGAAAATGATTAATTTGTGCATTTACTTGCTAATTTTGTGAGGGTTTTTTTATGTATCATCTTGAAACTGATCTCTGGAAAATTGCATTGTAGGATAATTTGGTAAAATAAATTTAGGATTTCCCAATGTGAAAGTCTTGGGCTATTTATTTCTGTTTTAATGTCAAAACATTTCATTGCAATGAATTACTTTTCTAAATATGGGGTCTGCAGCACTTGAATGTTGGTATCAGAAATGATTAAATACCTTACTAAAATGGAATCTAAAATTCTATGTTGTATTTATACATTACTATTTCTGTGGCCCATCTATTTCACATCATTCCAATTTATGTATCAAAAAATGCACATAAGTCTCTCTTCCAGATGTTTTCCTCTGAGTAATTAGTAAAATAGGATGATGACTTGCATAAGTGCCTGGTATAAAAACTGTTTAAATGGTATACTCTTTTTACGCTAATAAGGAAATTAAAAGCAAACTAACAAAAACACTTCTTAATATAGAATCAGGATTTATTTCCAGAAGAACAATTTATTTAGTTTTAAGAAGAACAAGAAGGGACTTGTTTATAGGGTAGAAATACTTGCACAAGAAGAAAGTGTTCACTCAACAGTGTTTGCTGAACAAAGAAGAAAACATAAAACAATGTAATTGCTATAATCCAACAAATTTTAATGTAATTATGAGATGCCAATTTTTAAGTGAGAGAAATTATCATTACAACATCCAAGTAAAGGAAATGAGGATACTCCAGGTTATGGTGTCTCCAAATTTGCATTTTTTTTTAAATTGATCTCAGTGTTTAAATAAATACCTCCATTGTGAATTGGATGAACATTCCCCAGAAGGTCAGACCAGATCAGATCCTAAGAGCTATTAATGCAGTTCATCTTGATTTTCCTCAGTGATGGTGAACAGCCTTTTTTGGGAGTAAGTATTGTGTTATTATGGTCAACAATTGTTTAACTATATCTGTCTGGTCAAAATAAAAGACCCTGGATAAGTTTTGTGCCAGGAAAGATCAATTTAGCGAGGCTGAACTAGCTCAAAATCTAGAGGGGAAGGTGCATACAGATATTTGTGTGTCTGCTCATTACTGTGAGTAAAGTCATTGCCTTGAGGTGATTTTGCACCTTTTTGATGCATAAAGGAGTTAGTTATCTTAGTTGATACTTACTTTCTTAACAATTTGTAACCTGAGAAGCCTTCACAAGTGATCTGTCTGTAAGAGGTGAGTGAGGAAATGTTTGCGATCAATGAAGTTGCTTACTTAAAACATAAGAGGGCACCAAACCCCTGCTGATGCATGGCATACTCAGCTTAATTATATACTGGTAAATGTAAACAGCTGATAATTTCTGAACATTTGGAATAAGTCAACAATAATAATGAATTACTCCAGACTTCCTTTCTCTTTTCAAAATAGACTGCTTTAAACATAAGCAGATAATTGTATTAGAGTCACTTTGGCATCTCGTTACTGGATTTATGTCCATCTTTTATTTATTTCCATTATTTTGCCTAGTTGAAAAAAATCAGTAATTCAGTGTCCAGAGACTACTGGGTATGTGAATTGATTCTTCTCTTCCTTTTGCCATTGATTTCAATGGAATTACTCCTGATATGTTGCTTTGGAAACATAATAATTTATAATGCTATGACTGCAGCAGCATAATTATACCAAATGAGTAATGCCAGTATATTTCCCTACAGAGATTACCCTGAATGAGATTAGAGCTAAGCTTAATGGGTCTGATTCACCAGTTTCATTGTAGTCCTCCTTTCTCAGCCTTTGTGTAAACCTTGTTATGATGTTTTATTATTGTTATTATTTTATTCTACATTTGGGAGGTTTGCATCTGCAAAAATTGTATTTGCCAGCAGTTAGCACCAACAAACTTGAACATAGACATATTATATTATGTAAATATTTTAAAATATTTGAGTATTTCAGTGTTCGTAAAGCATCTCTTAATGTAATGTTGCTTACATGAAATTTGAAAGCAGGAGCATATCTATCTATTCATGCAAGATGTTTTGTTTCTGCATTAGAGGCAAAGCAACGCTAGTATAAATGAGAGATGAATAGATCTATTTCATCATAAGATCACGTGTTTCGAGGCTGAGAAAACCAAATATGTTTGTGTAACTGGATTTGCAAAACAGAGGTGAAAGAACCTTGGCCAATTACCTCAGGAATGAGACCACTAATTTTATCTGAGCAACAATGTAATCTCTTACAAACACATTAAGACTTTACTTAAGAAATCTAACTCTTGAATAACTAACATTTGTGTATTTTAGTTTTTCCGAATGGTCAGTAAACCTTATCATTAAAAAGGGAAGGCTTTATTTTCAATCTGGATTTATTTGGTCTTCAACCTTAAGAAAATGTTCAGTTTTCTTCTTTCAGCTAGCTTAGATATCTAATAAGGGAATTTTTTTTCTTATCCCCCATGGAGTCATTTACAGATGATGACTGAGTCATCTCTTGCTCTGCTCCTTGTGTAAACTGTCTAGATCAGAAAACTTGCCTTGCAGTGGAAAACAAGTAAGGCTTTAATTTCAAAATATATTCATAGTTATTTCTATTAAAAATGGATCCAAAAGAGTTCTCACTGCTTGATAGGAAGCGTGGATATTAGAACTGTCAGCACTAAGCCTATATTAGTGCTATGTGCTTTACAGGGCTAATACTACCTCCCTATAATTTGATATGCCTTGAATTTGTTTCTAGCTCTCAGCACGGTAGTCTCTGACAGTTGTCAAAAGATCTCTGGTGACTAGGTGGTCAAGGTATAAAGGAACCTCGAAGGAAGAGTAGGCCTTAAGACTTGTAAAGTGAAGTTTTCATCTGCGCTCACTGGTGAGGAACTTGGCAAACTTTTCATGTTGTAACACTTCTTGACAGGGTCTTTATCAGAGGATCTGACTGAAATTGAAATGTCAGCAAAAGACTTATTAAAAAAAACTTATAAACTGCTAGCAGGTGTTTATTTCATTAAGCATTTTCAGAAGATTTATGAAAAACTAACTTTTGCTTAAAGATGTCATGGTATCAGAGGAAATAAAAATGGCAAATATGGTTTAAAGAAKTAAAAAAAGAAAAACCTGTGTATGAGGATTCTGGAGAGGACCAAAGGAATTGACAGCTGTACTCTGCTAGTTGACATAAACTGTAATAAAAGAATACATGTATTATATCCATAACCATGAAATGCTGAAGAAAAGTCCATTTTGCTTTTGAAGTGAGAAGCCATGCCTTGCAAATTTATTGTGAGTTTTTGGAAGAATCTCTGAGCGTGTATGTAAGGAGGAGCTGGCTGATACAGTTTGCTTGAATTTCTGAAAGGCTTTCAACAGCATCTCTTGCAAATATCCATAAAGAAATTATGTGAAATAAGAGGGAATAATTATGGATGACTAATTAAAAGATTACAAATGAAGTATATCAAAAAGTAGTTCTGTGCTGCTCAATATGTTGATAAATATCTGGAAATGGACTTGGGAAGTCCGGGACAGAATTTACTGATAACATCAAGTTATTCAGGCTAGAAAAGACAAAAACAAGCTGCAAAGAATTGCAAAATGATAACATGAAATTGAATGGACATTAAAATGGCAAATTAAATTTATCATTAACAAATATCAAATCAGGTACAAAGGTAGAAAGAAACCTAATTTTATATATGCTATGATAGCTTTGATCTAGTATATTTGCCATTTAGGAAATGATCCTGGTATCATAAAAGATAGTTCTATGAAAATATCAGCATCCAAACTCAGCAGCAGTCGAAAGACAAAGACAATGATGGAAGTTATTAGGAGATTAACAAATGGTCAAACAGAAGACATTTCAATGTGAAGATGCGAATTCCTGGTGAACGCTCATTTTGAATGCTGCAAGCAATTTTGGCTCCTCTTCCCTCTTTGGTGGAACTAGAAATAGTACAGAGGGGGGATGAAGAGTCTGTTAAGAATCTTTGGCTATAGCCAACTATCCGTGTTCTGTACCAGCATTTCATCATTTAAGGCAGCTGTGTCAACATGCCTTCTTCACTATAGCTGCTGCTCTGAACTGATTTGGCTTCAAAACTTTGTGTGGAAGTGTAACCTGTCAGCATGCAAAGGTGGGGCAGCATATTAAGATGGGCTAAGAGACATATGGTGTCTACTGTGCAGGATGAAAAGTTAGCTGAAAAGGAAGATAAGTCTTTGCAAATACCCTGATGTTTTAGGGTCAAAGAAACTTTTTGAATACACCATCCAGTCACAAAGTCCATTCATAGGTCTTACTGAAAAATGGGTTGATGAAGAGTTTTTCCAGTCATATACTCTCATATTGAGATCTCCTAATCTTTGTACTTTCAATCAAAAGTTGCTTCAGTCTAGTCAGATTTTATGTCTTCACCATGTCATGCCATATGGCAAATGTCCACTGTTGCAAAGTCATAAGAAACACTATACTTGCTGTATCAACAAAAAATGCAAAAAAGAGTTATGTTTTTCTGTAACACAGCATCACCCATGGACTGACATAAATGTGAGGTGGCACAAACATAGGTGCAGCCTATTCTTTCCAATAGCTGGAAACCAAAAAGGAAAACAAGATATAACGGTCCTGTTAGCTCCCAGATGTGGCCTCCTTATATGTTCCAGTTTCAATATTCATAGTACCGAGTGATTGGTCTGTAAGCCATATTTATCTCTAGAGTGATGTTGTAAATAAGAAAGAGAGGAAGATACAATCCCATTAGGGGAATATACTTCAACAAAGTGTAAATCTTATAGTAGAAATATGTCTTTAATCAATTAAGGAGAAAACCTGAGGGTTGGGGGGAGGACGGAAGAGTGATTCTACCTCATGTATTCCACAATAACTCTGTAATAAAGTTTGCAACATCTTACTTCATGCCCAGCCTAATTGCAGAGCTTTTAAAAATGGAAACTCTAGAGAATTACTATGAGAGGGGAAGATTATACTGTACCTAAGGGTTGTCATGAAGTCCCTTCAGGATCTTGCATTAATGGGGCTTTATGACAGGTGCTGCTACCAGACAACACCAGGAGAAAGTAAATTTGTACCATCTATAAAACAGCTAACTAGCTGGAGGAATACAAAAAACTTGGGATAATTTTTAAGGTTACGCCTTTTGAATTAATTTGAAAAAGATGTTCTATATTTTTATGAAAATGCATGGCCCAGCAGAGAGCCTATGATTTGCATTCTATATAATTCCCTTTTTTTCTGATAGAGAATCAAGTCAAGGAAGACACATATCACAACCAATATTTACTAAACACCTTTTACTAATTAAGCTGTTGTTATTAATAGAATCAAGCTGTTATTATTAATAGCAGATAACTATTCACAGTGCATTCACCTACCCCCTCACACATTTCACATGCACAGTTACCAGGCTGGAGCATCATTTGGGAGGCCCACTCCAACCACTTATGTGGAGGCAGAGGGTCACTCTGATGCACCAGTGGCTCTAGGATCAGAAAGTCGCTCATGGGGTCCTGTTTCATGAGGTGTCTATATAAACCTCTAGTCTTTGTGCACATGCAGCAGCCACCGCCTTCTTGGATGTGGCCCACACTATGCAACCCATTGATAGCAGTGTGTGCTGGCAGCCTTGGACAGGTATGGCCAACATTGATGTCCTGAGTTTGTCCGTTCGTGTGGGTCCACCGGGACCGCTTGTCTCCAGAGCTCACCAGGCCATGGTGGGCTTTCATAGGCCACCTCTCAGTGCCTACTTTCCCTCTCCACAGCCAGCTGTTTTCTGGTCCATTCACACACACAGGTAGCTATGAACCACATTCACACACTCACCCAGAAGGGGCTTTTCTGACAGCCTGTGAATACAGCTTGCCTGCTGCCTGCCCCATGTCCTCTTCTCTTTGGCTTGACCAGAGTGAGGAACATGGCAGATTACATTACTATGAAGTTCTAACTTCAGAGGCTTTGTGACCTGCAAACACAGTTTTTAGCAATGCAAAGGTCTTCATCCCTGTGCACGGGGACCTGGTGGTGTGAGGGAGAGGAGGGCAGACTGCGAGCCAGTACAACCTCACAGCTGTTGAGTGCCTTATGTTAAAAGAATTTCTGTTCTAACTAGCTATTCCAAAGAAAGACACAGCATATCAGAAAAGACAGACTTGCTGGCAATCTTAGAGAGGTCACTTCCAAAACAAACCTGGCTGTAGGCTGGCCTGGAAATACCACTAACTGCAGTGAAATTAGGGCAGCCCTGTGGAGCCGTTGTGTAAGGTTTGGTGCATCAAGTTTGTTTCCCCTTTGTGCCCCTCCTGCTCTGCTTTGAATGCAAGCGCTCCTCAGTCTTAAGCCCTCAGAGCACCACATTTATTCTCCAATGGAGAAAACAAACATGCTGCTATTGTAAAATTYATAGTAGTCTGCAGACAGGATCATGGCAACATTTGCAAGGGAAAATAATATCTTCCATTAGCCCAACTGTGACAGTTGGAAATTGGAGACAAGCATTTGGGTATACAAGCCCTTGCATAATTTCTTTTTACAACTGTCTCACTTGGTCTAATAAAAGATGTTACCTCCTCCAGCAAATCTCAGCTTGCTCTAGAAAGAGGACTCATGTAAGAAATTTCAGATTATGTATATAGCATCTCCTAAACACACACACACACATACATACACATAAATGTAGCAAAAAGGGTATATGCAGGAGATGCAGTGTATATAATCTAACATTTATATATGTATAGATAAATATATATATGTGTGTGTGTGTGTGTATATATATGTAACATACATTTTTTTATTTCTTTTTTTATTGGCATAGTGTGGGTAACAGAAATGTTGGGAGAGAAGAGTGGTAACAAATATTTCTATACTGGAGCTGTCCAAGCCACCCAGTACCAGTTGTGTTACCTGCTGTGCTTGTATTGTGCATACATGGAGCACAGACAGTCTTGCCCTGGAGGATCCATTGCCAAAGAAATGGACAGGTGTGAAAAAAAAAGCAGGATATGATTCACTAAGACAAATGTGCTAATCTGAAATCTCCCTGCTTTCAGAAGGAGGCCCATTTTGGCATGAGGGAGTCATTACATCAGCTCAGGTGTCCTAGAAAGTGCTATTACGCTCATCTTACTGAGTTAATTCCAGTGTTAGTGTTTTAATGAATTTTATGGCTTCTTCAGTTCTCACTGTTCTGCTTGTGGGAAATTTCACCTGGAATAAGAAAGAGATAACGGCTACATAGCTCAAAATCTTTATCAGAGAAGAAACCTTTGCAGCTTGATCAAAAAATCTCAAAGCTCATTAATTAATTAAAAAAAAAAGTGCTTGGAACTATACAATACATGAGATGAAAGCCAGTGCCTTGCTAAGAGAGCTTGACGTATAAGCACATCACAGATATGGGAAAACTAAGAGATAGGACATTCTGAGCACCTTCTAAAAAAATTTTATTATAAACTTTCTTGTAAGCCTGTGGAAGAATTTATTTTTCACTGTGATGTGGTTAGAGGCAAATCCAAATGAACAAAGAATTCAAAATTTAAATAGACCTCCAGTGGCATTTAATGAAGGTATGAGTCCATGAGACCGGCTAGAAACATCCTTTTTCCTAGACAATGCTTTACGCAAGCCTAGTCAAATTAAGTGTGATTAACAGTGCATATTTTAAAGACCTAGACAGACACTTTCCCTGGGATAGTGGTTTCAAAGCTGAAGTGCAGATTAGACTACAAATCAAGAATGGCAATTGATGATATTTAAATAAATACGAGCCACCGAGTGGCTTGGAAATCCCTTCCCCATCCCTTGCTCGGCCTCGTCTCCTCGATAAGCCAGAAGTGGCGAGTGGCAAAACTGGATACGTCCTCTGAAGCGTAATAATTAAATGGGCTGAAATCTGAACAGATGAGCATTCAAAATGCAAATGCCGCTGCTTTTTTAAATTCAGCGAAGAGTTTATTAGCCTTTTATACAGATAATCAAACACAGTGGGGGAGGGATGAAGGCCAAAATTAAAGGAATTCTGGCAACCTTATTTCACTCTTGTTACCAGATGAGAGTATTTCAGCTGCTGCGGTTGGCTTAATTGCCTGGCCTGAGTTTTTAAATGGGTGAAAGCAAATCTGGAGTCTTGTGTTGACCCCTTCCTCTCTGTTTTCCCTCTTGCCCCACAAAGTAAGGGAATAAATAGGAATGGAAAGCAGGATGCTGCTCCCCTACCCCGCAGGAGACCAGGTTTCTCTCCATAGCCTGGCTGAGCTTTCTGAGTGCCCAAAACTGGCTGCTTTTTCCTTTGAAGCAACCCCACTCACCATCGGACAGCCCCAAGGGGAAGCAGAGGGAGAGGGAGTGACACAGATCCTGCACCACGACTCCTCCTGATTTTATGCACTCACCATATGTGGGGGCCAGTGTTAGACCCTAACCTCTAGTGTCCTGTTCTGCTTCTTCAGAAAGGTCCATCAAGATAATCCCAGGGACTTCAGTGGATGTATGTCTGTGAACATATGAACTGTGTAAAGCTAATTGTGTCACCAAGTCGAAAGTTTGTGATACTTGTCTTTACTACACACTGACTGTGTTTGCTTCTAACCTCCAAAGCTGAACTATCCGGGCTGAAATCATCCATGTGGGGGATTTGCTTTAGCTTCTGCTGAAATCAGTGACTTTTAAGAAAGTATATTGTTTCCCATGTATTTAAAAGAATTATAATACATAGAGAAGCTGTAATACCTTCTTACTAAATATGGCTTGAAATTCAGCAAAGGGCATGGCCTCTGCATGAGATAATTTCCACTTGTTATTCCTGTGGAAAATATGTCAATGTTTGGCTGTGCAGTGAGCCTGGAGAGGGCCCAGGAACTGGGGACTGGAGGAAGAGCATCCAGCAGAGGACACCGAATGAGATAGGAGCCCCTGGGGAAAAAATAAATTGGGCAATCATATTATTAAATATTATAGCCATGATGCATGTGTGGAAAGGACAGATTTAGGGTAACACAGATAGCATTGATTCTGACACTTTGTAGTTTTTTGCCTGCTTGAGTTGGCAGACCTAGTAGGGTTTTTAATGTCTGTATGTATATATAAAATAATATTTTTTGACAATGTCTTTTTAACCTGCTAATCCTATTCATAATTCACAATACCTTGGTATGCAGTATAGCTCAATGAAAATAACTATTGTGTAAAATGAACCCTAAGAAATGTTTAAAATTGCAATGAAGAGAGGGCTTTTGGTATTACTGCAAAAGAAACAGTAATCAGTGTTGCAGGAGGTAAATTTCTTCTTTGGATCTTAGTTGCTATTTACAGTTTTTCTTATCGCTATGTCTGATGGTGTTTGCAGTGTATGTGCTTAAGTGGAGGGGTGGAAAACTCTTTACTGGACATCTCAGGGATCTACAATAAAACCATCCTTCATGGTTTATCAAAGAAGAGCCAGTTACTCATTTTTGTTACTTCTGAAATCAGCTGTATCTTTTGTTCCTTCTTAGGTTTAAATTTTCTTTCTTCTCCTCCTGCCTGTACTCAGATACGTATACAGTGCAGGTCAGTGTCACCTCTCACAATGTTAGCTTTCATAAATAGTTTTTTAATGAAAGATGCTTCCTATCTTTTGCCCATAAAGATTGGAATTTGAGCTACAACAAGAAATATTAAACAAATAATTTCCTATACTGAGCTATAATAGGTGTTTTTCTCTTTACACCTCTTCTAATTACTATTACCTCTTCTAATTACTATTTGATGAGCTGTTATGTGCTTAAGATGTTTCTCCAGAGTATTTTCCTAGATTCTGGTGATCGGAGTTATGTTCTGGCTGGTCCTTTCATCTCCTTAGCATCTTATTACTTTATGAGTAGTCCTATCTTGCTAAAATTTGCAAATCAAATTCCTTTTAATTTAAAAGAGGATGATTTGATGGTAGTGTCTGTTGGGTTCAGTTAAAATAAATCAAAACACACTCACTGTAGCTGAAATTGTCTTGAAAGCAGAAAGGCAGTTGCACTGTAAATCTGCGGAGGCGGAGGTGATGAATTATACTGTGAAAGAAAATGAAAACCAGATGGCACTTGCCAAACCCCAACACAGCGCCGTTATGCCTAGCGGAGGCACAGCCCCACAGCACGTACGCAAACCTGCTGCCTGGATCCTGACCAGGCTGCTGCGGGGGGTGAACTTCGAGTCTCACCAAAGTGTCTGGTGACCTGGGGGTTCTGCGTGATTAAGATGAAGCAGAAGCTCAGGCTGAGCGAGCCCAGGACTAGAGACAAGGCGAAGGACGGGCCGTTCGCTGGGAGGCAGGAGCTGCGCCGATAGCGGGAGGTTTGAAGTCCAAGTTTGGAGACTGTGGTGCTTCATGCTGCCTTAATTACAGATCAGGCATCACTTTACTCTTGAGTGGCTGTGAGTAGTTTGAAAACTGCAACTTCAAACGCGCTATGAATCCCAGTTCGGTATAGTAGGAGACAAAAGTTGTAGGAAAGATTAAAATCCTGACTGCACTGCAGTCAGTAATAAAATTGCCACTGCCTGCTGCAATAGAAACAGGATTTGTCCTTATGCAAATACACCAAGCTTGTGCTAGTTCACCTAGAAGCTTCAGGAACAACCAGGACCCCAGTGATGAGGGCTGCAGCAAACAGCAGCAGGCAAAACCTGATGATGGAGGAATTAATGCTAGAACTGGGTTGTTTCTGCTGCTCCAGAGCATTTGCAGTATACAAGCTGGGGAAAGGAACTGTAGGTGAAAGGAAGCTTTTGCGCAGAGAGTTATTGCTTATTAAATGTTGTTCAAATTTCCTTGCAACTTTAAAGTAGATTTTCCAATCACCAGATGAGTCATTCCCCTAATCCTCTTTATTTTGCCAACAGACAAGTAAAAAGGCCCAGCTGATATACAGCCTGGCATATGCTGTTTTATGATTCAATTTACTATTATAATTGTTTGTTGTTCGGCTTTGTTTCTGTGAAATTGATGGATTATAATAATTATTTTGCATATTGTATCTATCTTTTAGTCCTTATATTTAGAAAGGTATTTGGACCAGTTTTCCTGTAAGTGAACCACAATAGGGGCATGCAGGTTTTGTTTAGAAATATCTATTTTCATCTTTATTAGCAACATACGCTATTAGCAACATTAAGGAAGAAAATCAATCCCCAAGAAAATCTTTCCAGACAGTTTTCCATCTGTTAAGATATCATGGTGCTACAGGATTAAAATTTGATCATCTCTACCTGACAATTCTTGCTGCTCTTGTCACAGTTAAAAATATCTTGAGAAATGGTCAAATATGCGCTTGATGACTGAATAAGATAATTTATAGAAGTTATGTCCTCTTCAGCAGGTATTTACCACCCCACTGTTGAGATGCAGTAACTGACAGAGTAGTGCAAAGTAAAGTGTGAATCAAAAAGGGTGATGCTAACCATTACCTAGGTACGCTCCTGGAAGAGCTCTGCTGTGCTATAGCCCTGCAGACGTTCAAGGTGAGCCATGGGTGTTTTGTTTGCAGCAGCGTGTGGCACAAGGACATATACCTGTGCTGGGAGGATCAGAGCCATCTGGATGGCACTGGAGGACAACAAAGGTTGGAGTTCACCCATGGTGCCTCCTGGGAGCAGTCGCTGGGAAAAACTCTCTCCAGAAGCCTGCTGGGGCTTGGTCTYGGGAAAACTTGAGCAAACAAAAAATTCAGCAGAGTTGAGGGTGCAGTGCTCAGGCTCACTCCCTGCCCCACGCTTATTTAGCAGTACTGGCACACCTGGAGTCAGCACCTTGTTTTAGCCAGAAGAGTGTCACCAATGAGCAGAAGGGAAGTGACAGGAATCACATCCATCACTGCACACACTCATTCACTGCCAGGAAGCAGGCATTCCCATGGGATGCTGCTAGTTTAATCCAGAAAAAAAAATCTGGCAGGGAAGGAATCTCTTATCTCTTAAATCAAAATGCCTCTTGGGGCTTCTCCCGAGGACCACAGCATGTGCTCCATCTCCTGCTCACGGTCTCATCTAAGCTTATGCTAAATACACTGATTTTTTTGCACAATATTGAAAATATGTATTGCAGTGCAGTCATGGAAATTCCTCTCTTTTTAGTAGGATTGTCTGCCTGACTAATAGATAGTCCTTCAAATGAAAGCTGCCCTCAACTCTGTTCTCTCACTGGATTCCAGCCCAGCTGAGAGAGAAGGAAACTCCAGAGAAGTCCTGCTCGCTCTGACAATGATCAATGCCATTGAGCAACATGTAAAGGCAATCTTATTATTTATTTATTGATTGATTGATTTGCCATCGTTAATCTCTGTTGTACTGCTGCCTGCTCTCTCTCCCCATTGGTTAAAAAGGAATGCTACTTTTTTTTTTTCCAAAACGTGATTAAGGATGGATTGTCAGCTTCTGGATAAAGTGACACAGAGCAATAGGGGGAGATATCTGAATTTCTTTTCAACTGCTTTTGCCACCCACCTCTTCATTTTTTTCTTTTTAATATTGTTTCCTCCAGTCCTCCAGCTTTGGGATAGTTATCTGCCATCATCATGCTTTATTTGTCTTAGGGCTAGTTCTTGTAATTGCTTTTCCCTAGGGATGACTGGATGGGCTGAAAAATGGAGGCCAATGGTGAATGAAAGCAGCAGGGCTACATACGCCAGCAGGATGAAATACTGACCCATTCAGCACCATTTTTGACAATCAAAGTTTCTTCAGAGTTACCTTAATGGCCACGATCTCTGCAGATCACTAAATTATTTGGGGTGGACACGAACTCCTCAGACCAGCAAATACATATTTTTATTTATCTGTGAGGCAGCCAGCACACCAGTGGTGCTTCTGAGTGTAGATGGTAATTCACTTCTGACATTGTCTTGTGCTGCATTAATATGAAAATGCAATGCTGATTTTGTTTGTTTGTTTTGTGTAAGGAGATTGATGCTAAATTTTCCCCTGTAAATCCAACAAGATTGTTGTGGTTTAAGATAATTGCATAGTTTAGCATAGCTGTTAAACTGCAGTTGATTCTGGCACTGAGAGCCTGCCTTTGATGTGCCTCGGATTTGTCTCCTGAAACTGAGTGCCAGTTTGTTCAACAATCAATCATTTATTTATTTATTTAAATTTAAAAGAATCAAGATGTGCTCCCGAGACTCTAGGGGGCCTGCTGTAATAAATCATGCCAAAATTCCATTAAATTAAACCTCAGCAGTTCAGTCAGCTAGCTATCTACCTCCGTTGCCATCTAGAAAGCATGCTTCTTCCTCCTCTGAAAACCCTCTCACATAAATGTCTTTTCTAGTGTGCCTGGAAAATCAGCAGATTTGATCTCTTCCAACAGAAAAGAGGAACAATTTCCAGAGGGAGCAAATATACTTTGCAAGCTGCCCCTGTGCTTTCCCCACYTTCTGGGTCCTATAGCTTCAAAAGAGAGGCTATTTCTTAGTGTATCAGGCTGAGCCCACAGAGGGCTTCACTGTACACACAGATGTTGATGGTGTGGGAGGATATTACTTTCTTTATCCAAATTATTCAGCACCGGGAATCAGTAAAACAGCAAGGGAAGACAGCAAGTGTATTCTGCCAGCTTTCCCAAGCAGACACCAAGACACTGACTGCAACTCCTGTGACACTGATGTCATATATTCCCAAACACACTTCCTGGATTTCAGATGTTGCTCTGCATGATGCATGTTGCAAGCATCTCACCCCGAGGTAACTGTCATATGAATCGTGTTGTCAGTGCTTGTGCTCAAGAGGGACGGCTGTATGCTCCTAAAAAGACACGCAATGAAAACTGGATGAAAACAATGCTAGCAAAGGAAAAATAAAGTTATAAATAGGACAGGTTTTTAAACCAGTGAAATTATTTTAATGAGGATTTCCTCTGTAAAAGCCCTAAACTCCCGCTTTGCCCCCAAAGCCTAGTTCCCTGGGATTGCCTAAATAACTTGCCAGTATCTTGGTTCTTACTCTTCCTACCAGTGCTCTGACACTCTGATCAACTGGTACAAAATGACCTGTTTCCATACAATTACATTCCTTTACCTCCAAAACACATAACCACATCCAGTCTGCCTATTGGCACTGCTCTTTTACCTATACTAACTCCCAAACTGTGCTCAGGAATTGTCTGGAAAAGTGCTCCTTAGCCTGGGCCAAAACCACACCAAGGACTCTTTGCAACAATTCAGCAAAATTCAGCAAACTTAGTTGCCCAAAGCACTTTCTGAAGTCAACAGCCACTTGCAGCCAAAGACGTTGCCCACCCAACAAAGCTCCCACCTTAGGGGTCTCAAGCTCTGTGGCTGAATATGGGCTTTTTGCCCACCTACATCTTTGGTCACCTCAGTTCCTGTGTCTTGAGACAGATGCTAAAAAGAGCCCAGGCAGGCTAGGGGCCCAGGTAATAAACGGGAATAAAGAACCCTTTAATGGAAGGGTGATGGAAATGTGACTGAATGGAGGCTAGACTTCAGCTAGATCTCTTAATCCTATTTTTCCTGATCTGACCATTAGATCTTACAGTGCCAAGTACAGCTAAGTGTAAAAACTTTTAGAAATCAGATTTATACGTTCCTTGGAAATCATCCTCTGCAGGCTTCAGCCAAGGTCACCTATGAAATGGGGAGAACTGCAGAGTCTTAGCATCTGTCCTTCAGTGTTCCTGCAAAGAAGCAGTTTCAGGGAAATGTTAAAAACCCTGGGCCCCATATTGCTTATTCTTTCATGCTGAAAGCTCACATACCATTTTCAGTATTTTCCAAGTGAAAGATTCCTTAGAATGTGGAAAAGTAAAAGGACGTAGACTGTTTCCACGTATTCAAGGATTTCAAAGTCAGAAGCAGTAGTGGGATCATCTGCTTAAACATCCTGTTAACAGTGGCTGTATATTGCAATTTCTAATGTGGTTTTGTTGAAGCCTCTAAAACAACTCATCTTTCAAAGCCAGCAAGAAGATTATTCAAGAATCAGGGAGCACAATCCAGGGAGCTGAAGTGAAAGAGTCTGTAACTGGTTTTGATGAAATTACCAACATCTGTAATTAAATCACGTGTATACATGCTGTATGTTTCAGCAAAGTTGTTTTAAGTTGCTTTTCTTCTTTAAAGACAAGCTCTAAGACAGCTCCATCTTTCCCACAGGTGAATGTAATTTAGATATGCTAGTAGGTAGAGTAGACACAGCAGCTGCAGGTTTAATTAAAYGTTTGCCTAACCACATAAAAAGACAGTGATATATCTTCATAGCATCTGGCAGTTTAACCATTCACTAGTCATCCTATAATTAGCATGCTGGTAAATTTAATAGAAAAGTGTTCTAATGTAGTGCCAGATGGTCCTTCTGACTGACAAGAGGAATGGCAATTTCTGTCATGTTTACTTCAAGGGTAACACAACAGTCAAAAAGATCTCTCTTAGAGCACAATGCTGATGAAATAAGAGGTCATGTTTGCTGTCCTCTGAAAGCGATGCCTTTGAATGTTGTTATATGGAATAAACATGATTCATGAACTTCCCCTGGAAGTTTTCCTTTGCTTTCCTTGTTTATTTCTACTGTTTTACAAATAAATTAGCTTTCTTGATAAGTTTGCCGAAGAGCTTTGTGTAAATCACTGGTAGCGTCTCAAGGTCCTGTGGGACATGAGGAGCTGGAGGAAGAAAAAGTAGTGCTGAGTCAGCTTTATTCCGCAGAGAGGCTGGAAGTCAATCCCTGACAGTTTCAGTGGAGTTTTAAATTAGCCCAAACACTAGTGGTTCTTAGCTACAGCTCCATTCATTAGAGAAATTAACTTTGACTAGGCAACTAGTGAAATGGCAAGGACATTAAAATGAGGAATATCCATGAAGGAGAAATTTAAAAGACAGAGGGCTTTATGTTGTTGATAAATGAAGACGATTATTATGTAGCCAATGGAGAATTTCAATGAACTTCAGTATCGTTCTGGAGTTTATAATAGACTTTAGCAGAATTAGTAGTCAGACTACAGTGATCTTGTTATCAAAGGATGTCTTGTAACTAAGAGCCTCTGGGAGAAGACACAGTGCATGACAGATAAATATCTGTAGTTCTTTCATTCTGAAGTTGGATGCAGCCTGGTAGGCCAAAGACTCTTTCATGGCTGATATCGATCAAGTTCCAGCTAAGCTCCAGCTAACATCTTAAACATTAAAACTTGCTGACTGGTTTTCACTCAACCTGTCTCTGTTCAATCCCTTTTTCTTAAATAATAAAAGTTTGACTGATCCATCCATCTATACTGTCAAAATGTCAATGTAGGAACTCATTATAGCAGACAGTTACCTTATCAGCATGAATAGCTCATTCCATCCTAATATCCCAAATCCTCCTCTACAGAGAAGAACTGTTCTTAATGTGAGGCACTTTCAAAATGTATTCAGGTTGATGGAGATATTCAGCTGTCTTTCTGGGCTTCCCATATAATTCCCCTTTTTCAATAGATGATCTGATAATTTAACATTCATGTCTGAAGTCTGCAGTTAAGAGGCTAGGGATTTTTTGTCCCCTAATTGTGGTTTCTGTGACTATTTTGTGTACCAGTCATTTTGCCTTACTTAAGATGAGAACAACTTGATCTCATGTGTTGATGGACACCACAAAGCTTGTAGTCAGAATACTCAGAATCCTTCTTCAGTTGCATCTGCCTCCATTTTTGAACTGCCACATCTTGCAATGTGTAAGAACTGTTATGAAGTAATTCCTTCACATTATTATTGTAACCCTTTGTGAGCAAGACAGTGTATCTCAGCATTGCTGTCCAGTCCAGGCTCTCAGGCTGTTTGTTGCTTGGCCCTTCCCACTCTGAAGCAGCCGGCTCCCAAGATGCTGCTGTCAGTGTTCTGCAGATCACAAAGTCCTCCACTGGCTGAACATTAAACTGATAACAACACTCTTTCCGGTAACAACAGGGTCCTAGGCAAGCAGAAGAGACTAATTTGTTTCCTTCCCTTCCACCTGCAGTGGGGAAGAAACCTAAATAAACTCCCTTTTGGAGTGGAGTTCATTGTGGAGATAGGTAAGGATATATATAGCAGGAACTAAACAGGTGTGTGTGCTAGGTGTGAGTATATTCAACCATTGTATGTTTTTATAACTGATCTTTCATTCTCAACAGAAAACAGATATTGCCTAGCTTAATGGGTGTGATGGCCTGAAATTTCCATGCGTGGCCTTTCACATTCATCACTGAAGTCAAATGAGTTACACCATTAGAAACTGAAGCTGGACCTCAGTGGTGCACAATCCACTGCCCTCAGGCAAAAGAGCCACAAGACCCTATCGCATTGCTTGCAATTACAGAAGATTATATATGTTGCTGTCCTGGCAGAAGAAAAAGGCCAGCTATAGCCTCAGACAGACACTTATTGCTACTGCTGAAGGAAGGCTGAGGTAGACTACAGCGGCAGCAGTTACTTGAGTCTGAAGAGCTGAAGACTGAAGACATCCTGCAACTGCAACATTCAAGAAAAGTGGAAAGGAGACAAAAAAGACACAAGAGGAGGTAAAAAGAGGAAGTAAAAAGAGGATTTTCTGGAGAGGTGTTGTTGAGGAAAAGTAGTGTATGGACTGAATGAAAGCAGTCCAGCCAAACTTATAGGCATAGGTGAGATATGAGAGAGAAAGTGTAAAACTCAAACAGTAACAGTGCACTGAAGGCCTGAAGTAAGATGGGGAATAGCATTGTGTTTGAAGACAGTGCAGTCATTCAGAAAACTGTTTCTGCCTTTGAAAACTTTTCCTGATGACATTCAGCTGGAAAATGTCTCCACGTTTACCTTCTGCCTGCTTTGCTCAGCTTGCTTCATTCAGCCATGTCTTGAGAAAAAAGAACAAAAAGTACCAGAAAGGCAGTATCCATTCCTCTCCTATCCATACTCTTTCCATGGAGAAAGTTACAGAGAGTAGGAAGAGACAAAAATTACTCAAGTCAAATAATTTTGTTCTTTGGCTCTTCACACACTTCCCCCCCCAAAATCATGGAAAATTGCTGCGTGGTTGAATATACTTTCACAGAATGAGCTATGCTACTTAACAGCCAGAGGTCTAGGTCTCCACCAGCCCCACTTCACAGTAACCTGTCCCAAGTTAGCTCGGGGAAGAAGGAAGGACACAGAAGCAGTTTCAAGCAACAGCTGTAAAATTTTTATTTCTGGCTTCCTGCTCTTCCAGGACATTCTCATAACCCTGGTTTCCTCAGTGAAGTGTTCTGGCAGAGGGGATAGTCACAGAGCCTGGGATCTGAACTGCATGAGCTGGAGCCAACAGCCACCCTATGTGGCTTCCCAGTTCTTGCCTTTCCTTTTCTGGCCCTTTTGCCTCTGCGCTTGAGATAGCTTCAAGGTCTTGGTGAGGGATCCAGAGGTGTCCAACTAGCTTGAACACTCAGAGCAGTATTCATGTGAATGGTAACAGCTAATAATAACATCACCAGTAATCTACTGCACTGTTGGAAAGAGTACATTGAAAGTCATGAAAAAATTACCTAGTTAGTATTTGGAATATTTCAAATGATTTCAAAGATTTTCAGAAACGCTCTTAGAGATTCTGGGCTGATGCGGCTGCCATACCCCATTGCCTTAAGCTGATCATTGCTGTTRTGGGTAATAAGAATTCAAATGTGCTGTTTAATTTGCAAACATCTAGTGCTGAGCGATGGAAGTTGCTATAGACATAAAAGTTATTAAACATTGGTAGAACAACAGGCATTAAGTCTCTGTATTGCAGAAAATGACCTGTTTTTTCATTGATATTTTAAATTTCAACTGTTGTTTTTAAACATCTGTGTCTCAGTCCGGTTTAACTCATAATTCTGTTACATCTTTTGTAAGAAACATTCATATAATAGATTAGATTTATTACTACGCTGTGTAGTCGGCAGAGACCATATAACTCTGTTATGATGCTTCACAGAAACGCTGCAAATATAATACATTTATAAATTATTTCTTACTGACGTAAAAATCCCATCCCTTTCCACTTGAACTCACCTGTGCTGTGAGAATACAGAATGGCACATATTTCCCCAGTAGCAAATAGCAAAATTGCATAGTCCACTGAAAGATGTATTGACAATTAGTTCGCTGAAGAGTTAATATTTGCAAATCAGTATTCGCACTCTCACAATTTTTAAAAACATTCAATGATTAGAATTAAAAAAAAAAGGACATTCAGTTAAATTTATTTCCCAGTCTGTATTTATTTGTTCTATCATTTATTTTTTATCTAAGAATACAGAAAAAAGAAAATGCTTCATCACTGTGTCACTCACATAAGCTATTTCATTTGTTGATCCCTCCCTCGGGAAGTCACAAAAGAGTAGTCACAGACTACTATTCTAATCACTTCTGTTGGCTATAAAAGAACTCAGCTGCGTGAGCCAAAATGAGACCTATCAAAGCAACTTTGATCACTTTATTAGCTGTCAAGCCCCCTCCAAAGCCAGCACTGTCTGCTATAATGGATTGTATTACTTTCAAATGTCATATTTAATGTGTGTTCCTTCAGATCCCTGATACTGTCTGAAGTGCTGACTGGGTAGCATAACACTGAGTGCCTTGCAGGTGAGTTTATTAGCGTCCACATGCTCCTGTTTCTCAAAAGCATGTGGTTTAATTGCAGAATTGGTGAAGCAAGGGCATGGAAAGAATTCATCTGCATTTTTCTGTATGTGCACAACCACGAAGTCATACTGCGGTGTAGATTTGGATGAGTTATGCGACTATAAAAAATACTTCAATTCACAAGGCCATCAGCTCTTTGTCATGAAACAAAAACACCTTCCACAAGAGTTTTATTCTTACTTGATAATACCAGCACAAATAGACAGGCATGGGAGAAAGCCATCATTTAAAGGGATATTTTTATGCATCAGGCATGCTGCAGAACACCCGAGGTCTAAATTTAGTTACTAATTAGAAAAACACTTTTCACAAATGTCATAAATCACCCAACAATCTGAGAACTGTCTCCTTTAAAAAGGGAATGTTATGTCTATTAGTAAAGTAGCTGCCACAGGATCTGACTTCTGTTCTCCAGCAGCTCCAGCAATGGGTCATTACTTACGTAGGTATCTTCTTGCTTTCCACTGATAAAATTAATTGTTAGCTACCTTAGGCCAATACAGAAGTTTTGCCCTTGGTCAGAAATCCCACTGAAGAAACTGCAGTATTGATAATACATAACGATCCAGCATTATCCCCTCAATTTCTAGAGTTTTGTAATTTTTTCTCTTTGTCTTCTGTCTTTCACGCTGTTAGGACACGATCAAATACAAATTTTGTATTTTCCTCTAATAATAACACGAGTCAGAAAGTTTCTTTTTCACACATAAAAGCTAAAAGGCTGAAGCATTCACAAGGTTCCAGGAGACAGGTCCTTGAGAAACCATCATTTACAACAAGAGTAAAATAAGAGTAAAATAACAAAGTTGACACCTAGAAACGATTAAGTAAAGTTGGCATAAAACTGCAGCACGAGGAACAGGATAAAAGTTCCCGATGGTGGGAAAATGGCTTTTTGTGTCACATAAAAAATCTTGAATTTTCAAAGAAGAGAATAGCTCAAATATTTCAACTGAGAGAAAAATCCCTTGTGAAATGTCACAGTGATGATTTATGAGAGCTGTGGTTCAGTGGCCATATGCACCTCTTTTTTTTTCTTTGAGCTGGATCATATTTCCCACGGTACTTCATTTTGTTGAGGAAAATGGCACAAGAAACTCATGAAAGCTGCATGGCCACAAGCACATTTTCAAAAATAAAGTGTACCTGGATATCTGGGAAACGGACAAGTGTAAGAACATGGAGACATCTGTTCTGCAGTGTCTCTGAGGTGCATTAGTAACATGTACACTGAAATATTGGGTTCTTGGCTAACTCTCCACCATACGCTTTCATTCTTAGGCTCTCCTTTTTTCAAAGAAAAAATATRTTTTTTTTAATGTGCAGAAAGACCTGTCTTTTCAGGTAAAAGAAAAGCATCTTTTTTGGAGTTGTGACAAGATTTTTTCACCTAGCTTTGGAAAACCTGAATAATATCCATCAACCAAATCCATGTCTCTTGCACTTTTTTCTTTAATTCCAAGCAAATTTCTCCTAATTTCCAGACATGTTATCAGATGATATTTTAGGAGGAACGTGCTGAAACAAGGATATGGTGAATGCCAGGCAAAGGCTTTAGGATTTGCCTTCAGGGTAATAGCAATGGGAAATATTTGTAGAGCGAGTCAATCATATTTCTTAGTGAGATGAAAAAGCAAGGATTTAATGATTATTGAGCATTAAAAATCCCAAATACTTTGACTGACATTGGTTTATCAACCCATAGTTAGACACTTAGTCTTAGCTAGACACTTAGACTAGCTAAGTTAGACACTTAGCTAGTTGTGTAAGCTTCCCACGTATTTAATGGAGGAAAAAAAAGGATCCTTAGAAGGAGATTCATACTATCCTTTCAAATACCTATTTTAGATATCTGGGATGAATAGCCTGTCTTAGGAACCATTCAGAGCCATTCACATTTCACTTCTGTGAAACAGTGAGGGAAACAGTGAACATTTCAGTTCACTGCTTGACTGTGTAGGAAACACTTCAGGATTTCCTTGAGTCAAAAAAGCTTCACTGTTAATGTTCTCCTCGCAGAAAAGGATGCGTTTCTCCACTGTCTGAAAATCACAGCTCTCTCCAGGGACACATTCTGTACAAATAATTTCTGAGCATGTGATCAGCTATGTCTGTTCCTTTAGGTTTTCATAGATCCAAAGTTACATTCTCACCTCATCTACATATACATAATTACAATTTAAGTAAACACAGTGGTGTGTACCTACATTTTCTATTTTGGGAGATATCTATAAAAACAGTTTTCTCTGGCTTAATTTTAGCAGTTTAAAAATTAAATAATCTGTACAAATCTCCCTGATTATTGGTTTGGGGATTCTTTAAGATTAGTTTGCTGAAATGTTTTAATCTTTGAAATCTGAGGCATGTTGCTTAACCACAATTGTTCAGGCATGTCCAGCAGTATTTTTCTGTTCCTTTGCATAGAAGAACATCTCGCTATGTATCAAGTGTTTAAGACATAATTTAGATATCCAAAAATTCACTTTCTATCAGTATTTTATTCCACTAATATGCCACCTTAGTGAATATTCTGGCTTCTAAAGCTGTTTACTAGTACACTCACTGAAAGCAAATCCAAACTCGAAGAGGACAAGCCATTTCTGTCCTGCGAGGTGGCCATTTTATTCCTAGCCCTTTTCATTGCACTTGTAGCTTTCAGTTTTCAAGGTTCATGGTTTGGTCCCCTGGGAGCCAGATTCACAGAGCTGTTGTATGCAAGAAACTCAGTAAGAGAACAGAGAATGGGTTGTCTGCTAATATAAGCACAGCTGTGTATGCTAAGTTGCACATAACTGTTTATACCCAGACTCAGGGTATTGTGCAACAGACAAAAATAAAGAAACACTTCAAATCAAAAGAAAAGAAAAATCTTCTTTTTTCCCCCCATTTCCTTCTATCTAAAAGCAGTTATGCAGGTGTATGATTTAGGACCAAGCAAGAAGATAAGAAGAAACAATTTACACATTTTAGCAGGAGTATCATTTAATTGTTTGAAGTCCTCCTATTACTTCAACAAGCATGGGAGGCATTTAAGAATTTCTGAGAATTTATGTGATGCTATAAAGGATAAATGACCATCTTTCACCATATTTTCCTTTCCCCTGTTTGTACATGGATTGCAAGTGTATTAGATGGGAAATTTGTACATAGTTTTCTCAAAAGATTTTGCCAGCAGTTATCACTAGATTTCTACATCCAGAATACTGGAAAAATGCAGTGAAATTTTTTCCAGTCCCAAGAGAGAAAACCACTTCCCATCATTCTTATATTTATCAGAATAAGTACTTGTTTATCAAAATAAGATAGCTGTAGTCATTTGTCAAAATAAGATATCAGCAATGACATATATATTTAAATAAACTCACCAGGATACTGGAAGCAGTATAGGTTTGTTAATACTGGATTATATTAGACTAAATAAGAGTAAATAGCTGGACTAGTTCAGAATTTGCTTGAGTATTTCTTCATAGTATAGCACTGTGCCACACAGAACTAGCCCACAGCTTGTGTGCTGGGCATACAGTCAACACCTAATGCTATTTCTGTTATGGTATTGAGAAGAATTATCAAAAGAGGGCCCAAACCTTACTATTATTTCTTGAGGAAAGTTAGTGCAAAATATTTCTAGATTTAATTCCAAAATTAAAAGAAAAACCTCAAAACAATCTTCCATTTTTGCTGGTCTTGAATTCTGCCTCCTTTGGCAGATCTGTGAGCTGCTTGGATACTAGGACTAGCGATGGCCTCGCCAGATCCGGAGTCTCCCTCTGAAATGGCTTCACCGGTTCTCCACAGGGATCTCCAGAGTTAGCAATTTCTTCTTCTTAACAGAGCTACCAAGAAGTTCTGAGGACAGAGCCACACAGCAATATGAGCATAAAAGGCAAAAGAAAAATGCATGTTTAATGCAGGTTTACTAACCCAGATTAATAAATTCTGTTTTCAATTTAATGAGGATTAGACAATTTGAGTTAATTGTATTTAGTAACATTGGACGAAGCCTTTGGGGGAGTTAAAAGTTGTAACTAAGCTGCTGACAAGACAGTATGATTAGACAAAACAGCTGAACCAATATAACATCTCACTTTTAGGTAAAGGCATTGCTCCGTTTTTCCCTTCCCTGTGTCTGTCCCCCTACATTTCTCCTTCCAGCTATACAGTCTTTCCCTTCAGTTGCTGTAGCTCTCACTCTCTTCTGAGCCTGTACTGAGCCCCTTCAACTTGTAAATGATCAGAAAACTATGCATTTTTTTTCTTGAATTAGTTTTCTGCCAGATCTGTGAGCAGAACTTGCTTACCATGCAGTCAGAAGAGTACTAGAGCCAGTGTAAGGAAAGAAGCAGGTTAAGTAGTTGTGATGAGGTGGAAGAGGARAAAAAAAGGAAAACCAAGAGGAGAGAGCTGGATTGCTCCTTTTAGGAACAAGCAGCCATTAGTTCGGCTTACTTGTGTAATCTAACCCCATTCCTTATTAAAATCCAGGCTACCTTATCAGTACCACTATTTCAATCCAAATTGCAAACTTAGGTTAGTTATTTGAGCTGGAATAATTTTCRTGTTCGAATCCTGCTAAGTAATCAATCAGATTTTTTCTTCTCCTGTCAGTATGCTGGTGGAGGGGCCAACCTTCTTGGCCTGGCATCCTGAATACTACAACACTTTATGAGAAAAATTCTCAAAAGAATGCAAAGACTGCACAATTAGGAAACTGAGCCTGAAATCCTCCTGTCTTTTTCACCCTTTATTACTGTTTACACCAGTGCAACATAGGTATGAAACACATAAGTATGAATCTTTCACGTCCCCTCTGAAGCCATGTTAAAAAGCCAGGCCTGGGTCAAGGAGGCACAGAGTRGTGACCAGTCAGGGGACTGGAAGTTTTTGAGCAACTGAGCATCACAGACTCCTCTGGGACAGTATAAAACAGAAAAACTCTCTGCTATGAGGAAAGTCAGTTCTGACCATCCTATCTCTAGGTCTCCTCAGCCAGAAGGCTAGTGATCATGAAAGCTGGATTTCATATGAGGGAAGTTCAATGGAGAACATCTGAGAGGCATCCATGTGCTCCAGGAGAAATCCTTGTTCCACTGCAAGAAGGGAAAAATGTGTTGAGCAACAAGACCAGGATGCATCTCTGATGGATGCATATCAAGATGGTATCTCTGAACCTAAATTTAGTTTCAGAGATAATACAAGTGTGTCTGCTTCTGCTTGTATTCCCAGTTATTTCCCTGAAGCAGAATCTGTCTGGGTAGTGGTTAATGTTATTCCTGTCTTTATGTTCTCTATAAACTGTTGAAGATGTACTGGGAGGAATCTTTGTACATGGCCTCTAGGGCTCTGAGAAGGTTATAATTTACTGTTTTTCTTTGCATAATCATGTCTATGTAAAGAAAGAAGAAAAAGAGCAGAAACCTGCCCATTAAGTCATATACGTCTGTCCTAAAAAGCTTTCACCAAAGATTCAGTGAATATACTTTGAACACCTGCTTACAATGTTATGTGCTCTGTAAGAGGGCAGGAAACACCACTCTTTGTCTTTCATGGAACAAAGATGTGCACCAGTACAAAGACAATCCTGATGGTAATGGAAAAAAGGCTATAGTGGCAGGACAAATCAAAGGAAACTACAGAAGGAGCACAGGAGGGGCAGAAACCTGGAGATTACAGAGTAGCAGTTTTGGTGGTTGTATTAGAAAAGATAGAGGTATGGAGAAGAAAAAAAGCTCAAACTTGAATTTAATTCAGACTAAAGGGAAGTGGAGAAGCAATGAAGTACTCACAGCTGGACCTCATCTATACAGTACTCACAGCTGGACCTGGCAATAGTCCTGCTGCAAACAGAAGTCTGCACCTCCAGATATCCCTTTCAGCCAGCATTTCTGTGAGTCTTTGATTCCCAAAATATCAAGTGAGGACATTGCCATCCTGTGTTTTTTCTCTGTTGAAAATAGCAATGCACTGCACAGGATTTTAAAGACCATTACTGATATCCTTCGTGCAGGTATCCTTTTTTCAGTGCCTCTCTGCCTGATCTTCACCCAGGAGAAGTACAAGTCACGGAGAAGGGGAATGAGATGTGCTACAAAGAGATGTGTAGGAATGTTGCATAAGGGCCAAGGGGGCTGAAGAGAACAGATTGATGTGGGTTTTATAATAGGATAAAGGATTGTTCATTTCTTAGAAACTGAGTAGAGAAAGCCGGTAACTATTACCAGATGAGGACCATTCGGTGCTCTGTGGGTGTGCATGCCAGGTCAATCCCAAAAGGAAAGGCACTAATCATGTACTAATGCTGACAAGGGTTAGTGCAAGCTGGAAATAAGCTACGTGGTCTAGGTACTAGGTGTCTTTTAAGTCAGAAGGGCACAGTCTTTCTGGATCCCGTTGTAGTTGTGGTTTTCTGTTTTTGTGCCAATCCAAGACAGCAGACGTGGGACTCGCACAAACCCTGTCCCACTTCCTGATAGGGCTTTCCTGGAGACAAGGAGCTATTCTATAGAGCTCAATACCCTTCCTTGGGCCTGGAGCTTTCACTCCGTGATCCTGAGAGCAGCTGAGAAGTCCTCTGAGCCCCTTTTCTTGTTCTTAAGCACAGGAAGAGTTGTCAGAAGAAAAAAAAATGTCAAAAAAGGCAGAACAAGAGATGAAGCCTGCCCAAGGCTGGTCTTCATTATGCATGCAGCTGTGAACAATTACAGTCACACCCACACACTGTAACACACCTAGTCATGCCTGGTAGGCACAGCCCACAACAGCCACAAGACACTCTCAACCTCTGTTGCAAAAAACATCCCAATTATTATCTAATCAACTAGACCTGCCATGATGGGCACTCAGTCTCCTTCCCAACACCTTCCCTGATAACTCAAATCAATCATGAATACGCAGTTTTGGTATCTCAGCATTTCAGGCAGTGAAGAAGTCAGAGGCTAACAAATGTAAAAATGCAAATACCGTATCTGCTGTAGAAATCTGTACTCTTTCTCTAAAGGTTGTATATTACCTCTCACTCTAGACTCTGGGGGCTACATGAAGACTAACAGCTGCAGTGACCTAACTGCGTACATGTGCCTGCTATTAATTGTGATGAGTTATTAAGACCAGCCTTTCTTTCCATATAAACTGTAGATATAAATAGACGTGATGGTCCAAGGCTATATTTCTAGAACAGGGAGCATTTCCTAGCTGCCAGGTTTGGCTGTGTCCTAGTCACATCCTAGTTCAATTTTGGAGCAAGAACTGGGAAAATGCTGTCTCTTCAAACCCTACATGACTTGATTTCCATGCAAAGGAAATCAGGGTACAAGAGCTGCACGGAGGAGCATGACTCAAGAGTATGTCATGGTATGTTACAATATGTAATCTCCACACAGCCTGTCAGGTAGATCACTTGTTACAGGCACTTAATTTAGGTATTACAACTACTTGCCAAATTGACTGAAAGGGACACCATGGTCTGACAGCCCTGTGTAGCAAGCTTCTTGAATGCTCATTGCTCTTCTCACTAAAGCTTCTAGGAGCCATTAAAATAAGCACTTATAGATAATTCCTGAAAATAGCTCTGGGCATCTTCCATAAGGATATCTAAGTCCCGCATATCTATGGTCTCGCATATTTAGGGAAGAGGTTTTTTGGATGTTATTAACTTGTGGATGTTTCAGGCAGGAGCTAGAGCACTCTTCAGGAAATGATAAACGGGTTCAGTTTTTGTTTGAGCAGATTCAAATCCACAACTTCTATCCTACTGGCAAGGTTCTTTACCAGGTTTCTAACGTAGCTTAGTGCCAGATCTCCCTGAATATCTCCTTGGGGCTGAATAACTGTGCCAAGAAGAATTCAGGAATCATTAAGCCAAGTTAAGGGAGAAGGGGTATAAAAACAACTCTGTAGCTTGGGCACTTGGCTGAGAAGCAGGGTCCTGGTTTCTGTTCTATGTTCTTAGAGCTGTTCCTGCATTTTATTCTATTAACTGTCTAGTATAAGACCAATGTGCACATCTAAGCGAGGCGCTGTTGAGAACCACCTGCCAGAAGAGAAAGCAGCTGAAAGAAGAGACAGAATAACTTAACCTGACCTCTGACTGACCAAAAGGATGAGATCAGACTAAATATGTGGGGCATGCTCAAGGACTCGGTTGTGCTGGAAAAGTGTACACATATATACTGCTATCTGGAGAACAAATGTGTGTACAGTTGTCTTGAGAACAGATGTGTGTACAGAGAAGAAACCCTTTCACTAAGCTTGTTTTCCTGGCTTGCTTGCTAATCATGTAGTTCAAACTGTTCCAGTGAGGTGAAACTGATAACATGCACAAAAGCACAGAGGCTCGGTAGTGCTGGGGCACTATTTCTAAGACGGGTGGGATAGGGAGTTTGAGATATTTTGGAACCAGCCTCTGCAAATGTTATTTGGATACTAGCCATGTTGTACAGGGTACAACAGTGTGATTTCATCCAGACCTTGCCTTGGCAACAGTCGGGGTCCCTTATCATAGACTGGTGTCTCCTAACAGGGAAACTGGGCTGCCCTGAGACAACAACTGCTAGCAGCATTAGGTACCATGATAGCTGGTAGATGTAGTAATCACCCATGCTTCTGCCTAGCACAAGGGATCAGCTGGGTTTGAAAAACAGACAACTTGAACACCTCCATAAATGACCCAACCTGAGCAGAACTGGGGAAGAATGGCAAGCCAGTGTGGGAAAGCACCATGGAGTGATGAATGCCATAAAGGATTTCAGTGCTCTTGTGTAAGGCAGAATGTACCTGTGCTGTGTTTTCATCTGGGTTTGAACAAGAAAGCAGCTCAGTGGAGGTCAAAAGGAAAAGCTGGAAGTAAAAGACCAAAGAGGGATTAAATGATTAGCCAGTGCTGGCACTGCCAGCAACAGCAGCAGATTGGATTTCCAGTATTAATGCCAATGTTTAATGAGAATACTGTACTCTTTAAGCTGAAATAAACAGAGTTGATGCATTTGAATGAGATTAAGCGAGGATAAAAAGACAGTCTTTGACAGCTCCCATTCTAGCTAACGTTGGCATGAAATTCTCCTCTATCCTGTCCAGAGTTCCAGCTTTTAGAAAACAAGTAACACTATAGTCTTAGTGCATTCAGTAAGTCACCGATGACTGAAAATATATTCATTGGAGGTGATACGCAACTCAGCAGGCGRCAAAGCAGCTGTTCGATGATTTAAAAAAGCCCATATGATTTCAGATTTAGTGTTCCCTTTATAAAAAACAGACTCTTTCCTTCTCACACTGAGGAGTAACTTGGACTTACTGTGTTCTTTAGAAAAAATATTTCCATCTAAATCTGTCTACAGTCATCAGATGAATTCTGAATATATACAATGGAAGATTTTGTTCCTTGATCAATGTAAAATTTGACTGTGTTGATCTCATTTACATCAGGGCATAACTCAGCTTGCTTCAGGTAGAGCTGCTTTGGATTCACACCAGTGTATGTCTGAACAGAATTTGACCTTGCTCTTCAGGCTGTTACAGACAGTAGTCCTCAAATAATCTTTCTGCAGGCTATTCATGTACTTCTTCCATGCTGGATGATCACTTCCTGCCAGCCAAGTCAACACAATCCCTCCCAGACAAGAAAGATCAAGATTCTCTCCTCGTATTTGGTCGCTCCTTCATCCATTGCCCAGAGTCAAAGATGAGATATTTTCTCTCATTGTTATGTCCTCCAGTCTCAGACCTCAAGTTGAAACAGGAGAGCTTGCTTGGGGACCTCTCACATCCTTGTTATCTTCCAACTAGTGAATCAAAAAAGACATCTGACTTCAAAGCTCTCCACCTCTTGCTTCAATGCTCAGAAATGGGATATTGTCTGGAATACACCATATATCATCATAATCTAAGATATGTAGGAAATTAAGTATTGCCATTGACAAATGAATAATGCTCACTTATGCAACACAGATAGAGAAGTTCCTGGAAGGCCTTCTAATTTAATGTCTCTTTCCAATAGGAAGGAGAAATGGAATCTCAGATCTTTTCTTCTAAAGGAGATATTTTGGTAAATTAAATATATAAAAAATTGCAATTTTGAGATATTGCAGTAAAAAAAGGCAATACTTGTTCTTACAGTTGCTCATGTACATCAGCAATTCAAAAGTCAGTAGAAAAATACCTGATCTGGTATATTTGGCCTGGATCCAGGAAATTTTGCATCTCTGACCAGACACTGTACCTCCTGCTTTTTTCCTATCCTAATGATGTTTTAAACCTATGTCAACCATGTCTGTCCTAGGTTTATGTCCCAGTTAGGATATAACTTTGTCCAGATGGAAGGTAGACTGTGACTGTGCTCCTGTTACTCCACTAGGATGTCCTAATCACACATCTTTCTGGACAATAGCTGGTAAATATCTTAGTATATGAAACCACATTTATGTCTACATTGGTGCTTTGAACACTTCATATCACCTTGAAACTGCTTAGAGACTGAACTAATCTTGCCCAACTGGCAACTGCTGGCACAGAGAATAGGCCTCTGCCTGGGCCGTCCTAACCTCTCTGTGGATCTGTCTCACACAGATCAATCTGCAGTGGATGCAAGGAATATTTCACTGAATCCTTGGTTTCACCATTGTTCTGCTGGAAGGAAGAAGGAGTTTCTCTAATTATACCTTTTCAGCAATCATTTTTAATTACATATGTTCTAGCAGCAGTTACATAGTCACCCTCTCCAAAAATGCATTTGTTTTAGACCTCTTTAATCCCTTTGCTGCTGGCCAGCCTGCTGCATATGCAGGTGTGCTCCCCTGCACCCTAGGGAGACACTGGGGCATTGGGGACCACAGCAGTGATTCTGTGCTGTCCCCTGCTCTGGCATGCCTGAGGCATCCGTCAGTCAACCATCTCCACAGCCTGCATTGCCTGGACACAAACCTAGTTGCTGAGGCGAAAAAACAGACAAGCAAAAAATGTAGTCTGCTCTTGAGACACTGTATTACTTAATAAGTCATGGTGGTGTTTGTGGCTGGGTTGCTGTGACTGCTTCTGGACCAGGTCTCTTCTTGAATATGAGGGCCACTAAACTTAACAGATCATCTCTAAATGTTTTTCTTTTAAAGCTAGGGCCAGATCTTACAAAAGGCTTCTCAGAAATGAATATTGCCATCTCACAGCTCAGAAGCTGGACTCTGCTTCAGTTACATCCACTACCTGAAGAGGAAGGCAGCAGAAAGGGGCGTGGGGCAGAGGGGAAGGAGATATATACAGAGGAGCTGGGCTTTCTGCTCCTGCTGCTGAGGACCTGGGAAGAGTGGGGTGGTGACCATCGGTCCACTGCATTGCCTGACAACAGTAGCCACCAGCCACAACCCTTCGCAGTCACCCTGGAGGAAGAGCAGCAGCCAGTCCATCTCCTCTGTACTCTGACAACCACAATGTTGGCAGCAGTCATAGGTATTTTTCTTGCCCTCAGCAGTCTGCTTCTCTAGGCAACTACCTACTTTGCCTGTTCCCAGTGGAGCTCTGGCTTAGGTGATGAGGCTGTTGCAGCCATGTTTTACTGCTGGTATATTCTTGATGTACTGGAGTTCTGTAAAAATTCCTGTCCAAAGCTACATAAGTAAATTCTTGTGACAGGTAAAAAAAAAAAAAAAAAAAAGATGTTGGCCTTTCATGGCAGCTTTATATACAGTGCTGGAAGCCATTGGAGCTTCATGGAGTAATGAACACTCTTGTATAGTCTTTCTCCTGTACCAAAGCAGAGCACAGTGCAGAAGTGAATGTGGCCTTATTTCATAATATGCCTGTTGAAAAGTAGATGTTTGTGAAAGGAGATAGGTAAAAAATAAATGCTTTTGTCACACTTTCCACTGAAATGTTCTTCTTTTTTATGGGCTTAAGCAATCCAGTTTCAATGAACCACAGCCCAATCTACACACTAAATCAGGTGAGCTCCCTCAAGTCAGTGAGTCTGTGAAATGAACACCCCTTTGAATCACGAGTTGCTATTGCAGGGACTGTGTACCAGAGAGCACCCCCTTTTCACTGCCTAGGAACATCCAGGTCAAACGTGTTGAGAGGAGCAGTAGTCACACTGCCTAGTTTTAAGCACCCAGCAAAGGAACTTAAATTGGAAGGCTGGTCTGCCTTGATAGTGTAGACAGCCAGGTTCTTCCAGGCAGTGATCCAAAGAAAAAGTCCAGTTACGATTCTATAGGTCATACTCTGAAAGAACTCATTCTGCTCATTGTCCCTAGGGAAAATTAGGGAGACATCTAAAACAGGTCAGATGACTCAAATCCTAGGAATTTCTGTTTCTCCTATTGACTGTTGGTGGAGCTGTGGGGAGATTAATCCCATCTAGGCACCTAAGACAGGCACTTGTGTTTGGTGGCTAAAGCTAAGGCAGAGTGAATAACATCACTTCTTCCCCTGGGTATCCCTACTCTGAGGGCCTGTTTATATCTCACTGACTTGTTACAGTAATAGAGTGCCAGCCGTAAAGAAAGCATCAGGAAAAGGCTGGCAGTGAAGGAGTTAATTGGTCACTGCTACAGCAGTGAATTTTGAATTCATGTTATGAATTCAAAAAGTTATTTTAAGAACAATCTCGAAAATAGTACTAAGCAAGAAGTCCTTTTGTCACAAGTATTGTCACAAGAATGTATAGTTTGGGGGCTTGTTTGCAGTGTTCCTGTAAAGCAAAGGGATCCATGCATTGCCATTCTGCCTGCTCACAGCAATCTCTGTCTCAAGGATAAGGCAGAATACTAATGCTTAATGCAGCTGACGAAAAGCTATAAACTTTTAATATGCTTACAAATAGGAGACATTCAATTCTGTAAATAATCTGATCTGTTGGTAGCTCTAGTTTTCCTTCACTGACTCTTCAGGCTGTGTATGGGCACAAATAGAGACGAAGGAATGGAGTTGACCAGTGAATCAAATGATAAAACACTGAGAAGGTCAAAGCAGTAGCATTTACTGCCATCATCTTTCACAGAATATATGAGGCATTAAAATTCTGATACTGTACCGTATTCTGGTCACAAAGATTGTAACGAGCACAAGTAATGACATCAAATGAATCTCATCTAATGACAGTAGTGATAACAAGAACAAGAAAAGGTGCAAATACAGCCTCTTTCAGTATGATGTTAAATAGGTGTTTTATAGTCCATCTTAGGAAATAGGGGCTATGGCATCATATTAGGGAATGCACAGCGGAGCCAAGTTGATTAGTCATTAATTATTGCACAAAAGCTACTGTTGATTGATACTACCAGATATCTGATGTATTACTGTCCTATGCTGTGCCTTTTTTCCTACCATGGTCATGAAATTTCTGTTGACAGATATTAAGGCTCCCCCAGATACAAGGGAAGCATAGTGTAAATCTCAGCTGTGAATCCACAATGACTTCAGAAGAACTGAGTAAACAATGCAACTGACAGGGACTTATATCTATCAGCTCTTCTTTAATGATATCATAATTTCATGTAGTACATGGCGGCAGCTCAGAAACATGGTGGAGCCAGGGATCTCATCTATCTACATGCAACAACTCAGGGATGGAATAAAACTGCTTAATTTCATAGAGTCATCAAGAACCTGGGCAGGATAATTCTATGCAGGATTAATTGGCCAAAATCTGGAATTCCTTTTACAGATCCCTTTCCCCATAGCCTTTGAAGAATGGGACAGTGTGTACTTAGGAAAAGGCTGAGCTGCAGATTTAATTGCCTGGCCCTGGCAGAAGCAACCATAATTGCAAAAGGCTGTAAGAATGTGTTAGAGATTCCATCTCCTCACTACAATCAAATGAAGTTGCATTTTCATCATCAGCAAGTAATCAGTGTAGTTTATTTTGCTACAAAGACTGCCTTTACTTGGTTGTGATGGTATTTGCCTTTCTGGACATATGACTGCTTGTGAAAGCTACTTGAATGCAATCTAAGGTTTGCAAATCTTAATTTTCCCTTCTTAAAAATCAGACTGGAGGGTGGCTTAGAGCCCTGGATGATTCTGTTTTAATTTGCAGTGCACTGAAGTTTCACTTCAGTTGGAAAGTTTTTGAATAGTCTCATTTGCTTTTCTCTCAGCCACACTGGCACTAGGGACAGCTGAAGATGGAAGTTTCCTGGGGCAACAGACACTTGGAGGCAGCAAAAAGCCATGGCCTTGCTGGCTACTCTGTCTGTGCCAGAGCTGGGTGCTGCYGCACATGAAGGATGGATCAGAGCACATAGGGCAAGAGCTGCTGCCGCGGTGAGGCTCCATCCTGCTCCCCACCTTGCCAGGGGCAGGAGAAGGGCAGGCCAGGTCTCCCCTTGCATCTGTTTACCTGCCTCAGTCCCCAGAGAACTGAGGTGCGGTGCTCAGCAGGTCCTTACTGCCTCTTGTAAGTGAGTGGCAAATGCTTCCAGTCTGCCAAAGGCAACGTAACTCAAGTAAGCATATGATGTTGCTGGAGATGGTGGAGACTAAAGTTTGGCTGCAGTGGAAGGGACCTGAAATGCTGTTCAGGCAATTAGTCATTGCTGAGGGTGTTATCGAAAGCTGCACTTTGCCTCATTGCAACTCTGAGTTACCAGCTCCCAGCTGAGTTTCCAGCATGATTGCTTGAAACTCTGGGGCTGAGTTGAGCTTGCACTGACAACCCAGGCAGTGGCATGGATTAGTGCATTAGCAGACATGGCATGAGTGAGCTTGGTGTTGAGGGAAACATGCTGTGAGTTAATGCATGCCTTTTCTCCAGTCATCTTCCTCTATTGAGTTTATATCTACACTGAATTTCATATCTACTTGAGGTGCTGTGCTGCGGTGTCCAGGCTTCAGGAGGAGCATAGCTGCCATCAGTTGATGCTCCATCCAGGGAAGTTTACTCATTTCATTACTGTACACTATGACAGAGCTGTTGGCTATGTCTGCGTGTAGTCGTATACTCCTATCTGCTATGGCCATCTTGTCTGCTAAACAAGAAGTATCCTGGCCATACCTGGCCTGACTGAACTTTCATTTGTTTATAGTTTTCCCACCATTGCCTGAAGCCTGATGTTAGAGTACTTTTTATATATAGTGCTAAGATTGTCTATGATACTTGTATTTGCTCTATCACGCTATAGTTTTACCTAATTTATTATCCCCTGTCCACCCTGAATCTTTCTTGGCATTATATTTTCTACTCAAAAATGCTTGTCATATTAGACTTTGTATTTCTCCAAAAGAATCTTCATTTATGTTCTACCTCCATTTCTAGTCATTATAGGCTCCTTCATATAATAACGCTAGCAGACACATCTCATTTATTCATTCCTAGGTCAATCTCTTTTATTCTCAGTTATGTCATAAAGATATCCTGCAATGTAGAAGCTCTTAAGTTATGATCCCAGCTTCAGTAGTGGCATCTGGGGAGTAGTGGCATTCTGGGGAGAGATGGGATCCACCTCACTGAGCGGAGCACGCGTGTCTTTGCCAACAGGTTGGCCAACCTGGTAAGGAGGGTTTTAAACTAGGAAAGACGGGGGAAGGGGAGAGTTATAGTGCCAGGGTAGTTGGCAAAAGACAGCTCAAGTCAGGATGCCTCCAACAGGTGAATGCAGCCAGGGAAGTGTGCATGGGATGTGGCTATGGAGGATCCTCTTCTATCCCTCCTGGGAAACCTGCATGCTTGATCACCTCTCTGAAATGCCTGTACACCAGTGCACGCAGCATGGGGAACAAACAGGAAGAACTAGAGATGTGTGTGCGGTCGCAGGGCCATGATCTCATTGCCATTACAGAGACATGGTGGGATAGCTCGCATGACTGGAGTGCTGTCATGGATGGCTACGTGCTTTTTAAGAAAGACAGGCCAGGAAAGCGAGGTGGTGGAGTTGCTCTTTATGTGAGAGAGCAACTGGAATGTATWGAGCTGTGCCTAGGGGTGGATGAAGAGCGAGTCGAGAGCTTATGGGTAAGGATTAAAGGGCAGGCTAGCATGGGTGACAGCGTGGTGGGTGTTTACTACAGGCCACCTGATCAGGAAGAGGAAGTCGATGAGGCCTTCTACAGACAGCTGGAAGTAGCCTCACGATCCCAGGCCCTGGTTCTCATGGGGGACTTCAACCACCCTGATACCTGCTGGAAAGACAAGACAGCTAGGCTCAAACAGTCCCGGAGGTTCCTGCAGAGCATTGGTGACAACTTCTTGACACAGGTGGTGGAGGAGCCAACAAGGAGAGGTGTKCTGCTGGACCTCGTACTAACAAACAAAGAAGGACTGGTGGAAGATGTGAAGGTCGGGGGCAGCCTTGGCTGCAGTGACCATGACATGGTGGAGTTCAGGATCCTGCGAGGAGGAGGCAGGGCACCAAGTAGGATCGCAACCCTGGAGTTTAGGAGAGCAAACTTTGACCTCTTCAGGGACCTACTTGGAGGAATCCCGTAGGTTAGGGCCCTAGAAGGAAGGGGCATTCAAGAGAGCTGGTTAATGTTCAAACATCACCTCCTCCAGGCTCAAGAGCAGTGCATCCCTATGAGTAGGAAGTCAAGCAAAGGAGGCAGGAGACCTGCATGGATGAGCAAGGAGCTCCTGGCAAAACTCAACCAGAAGAAGGAAGTATACAGAAAGTGGAAAGGGAGACAGGCCACTTGGGAGGAATATAGGAATGTTGTCAGAGTATGCAGGGATGCGACGAGGAAGGCTAAGGCCCATTTGGAATTAAATCTGGCTAGAGTTGTCAAGGACAACAAGAAGGGCTTTTTCAAATACATCAGTAGCAAGAGGAAGACTAGGGAAAATGTGGGCCCTTTGCTGATTGGGGGGGGGGGGGCCCTGGTGACGAAGGATGCAGAGAAGGCAGAGTTACTGAATGCTGCCTTTGCTTCAGTCTTTACTGCTCAGGTCAGCCCTCAGGAACCCCAGACCCTGGAGGGTCATCAATGACCTGGATGAAGGGACAGAGTGCACCCTCAGCAAGTTTGCTGACGATACAAAACTGGGAGGAGTGGCTGATACGCCAGAGGGCTGTGCTGCCATTCAGAGAGACCTGGACAGGCTGGAGAGGTGGGCGGAGAGGAACCTCATGAGGTTCAACAAAGGCAAGTGCAGGGTCCTGCACCTGGGGAGGAATAACCCCATGCACCAGTACAGGTTGGGGGTTGACCTGCTGGAAAGCAGCTCTGCCGAGAAGGACCTGGGAGGGCTGGTGGACACCAAGCTAACCATGAGGCAGCAATGTGCCCTTGTGGCCAAGAAGGCCAATAGTATTCTGGGGTGCATCAGGAAAAGTGTTGCCAGCAGGTCTAGGGAGGTGATCCTCCCCCTCTACTCAGCCCTGGTGAGGCCACATCTGGAGTACTGCGTCCAGTTCTGGGCTCCCCAGTACAAGAGAGATATGGCACTACTGGAACAAGTCCAGCAAAGGGCTACAAAGATGATTAGGGGACTGGAGCATCTCTCTTATGAGGAAAGACTGAGAGGAGATCTTATTAATGAGGAAAGGCTGAGAGGGGATCTTATCAATGTATGCAAATATCTAAAGGGAGGGTGTCGAGAGGATGGGGCCAGACTCTTGTCAGTGGTGCCCAGCGACAGGACGCGAGGCAACGGGCACAAACTGAAACACAGACAGTTCCATCTGAACATGAGGAAAAACTTTTTCACTGTGAGGGTGACAGAGCACTGGAACAGGTTACCCAGAGAGGTTGTGGAGTCTCCTTCTCTGGAGATATTCAAAACCTGCCTGGACGCGATCCTGTGCAACGTGCTGTAGGTGACCCTGCTTGAGCAGGGGGGTTGGACTAGATGATCTCCAGAGGTCCCTTCCAACCTCAACCATTCTGTGATTCTGATTCTGTGATCTACTGTTGTTTGACAAGTTACTTAATATCCTTGCCTTGTACATATAAGAAATTTAAGACCTTACCTCAAGATAGATCCAGACTGTGGGGCTGAACCTGTGACCTTTGGGCTTTAATGCATGAGCTGCTATGATTTGAGAACCTCAAGTCAGTTAGTCACAGCTGAGGCAAATTTATCTTTCTTTGGCCAAAGAAATACCAGGAGTACTTGTGAATTATGGAAAAATATTGTCAGTTATGTCCTTTGAAAATCCAATAGGGAACTTAGTGGGCTATTGTCTATAAATCATTTTGAAAGTGTTATATGTAATGGCTGTCATTAAAAGTCAACATTTACCTACAGCTGTGGTGTCTGAGGTACCACAGTACATCTTCTGAAATGGGAATGCCACAATATCTCAGCACTACAGGCTGACATTGATGATTTCATGGCAAACAGTAAAAAGCTAGGACTAAAGTGCTAAATGTTGCATTCAGTTTTCACTCTCATTATGTCATTCCATGATGGTAATGATGTCATAGCTGTTCCTGCTCCTGCTCAGGAGTCAGTGAAATGCCACCCAGTGAMGGAGCTGGAGCTGCCATAAGCACCTTCTGCTGCCAGTTATTGCCAGCTTACTGTTACCAGCATGGTCATGATGTTGTAGATGGTGAGGTGAATGAGCCCTGTCTGCAAACATGGATGCAGGCACAGACAACAGCTATTTGCATTTTCACTTTTGGCAAGTGTTGTGGTCCATGGGAGTAGCGGGAAAGAATCATATGCAGTCACAGAATGCAGATTCAATTCCCACTTTATTCAGCAATGTGCCCATCTTATATGGATATATGTTTGTGCAGTCGTGGCATGCAGGTTAGCTGCTATGAAGCATGCGGCGTTTGCCTTAATATGATTGGTTTACAGTTTCTGTTCACACGCCTAAAGTGAATACACGATTGGTGCAAAGTTGCTGTTCACGTGGAGGGGCTTATCAGCCCCCTCCTTTACTTATTTACCACTACTTATCTTCCCCTTCTGTAATGGTCTAGGAATGCTCAAGGACAATTCACATAGCCGCAGGGATCCTCACAGATTATTGTTGTGAAGCACTGCAAGGGCCCCAACAGGCAAGAAGAGAGATTGCAGCCATCATGGGTTACAGTTGTATTCAGCATGAGAAACAGCTAGTTTGCTTGTCCTGTGGACTTTGCCGCTGCCTCTGACACAGCCAGGTTCCCACAAAAGCTGTAACTGGAAATATGTAGAAGTGCAGAAAACAGTGTGCTGTCTCCTGATACTGCTTGTATATATTTTTTTTTGTGATGTATGGCAGGACTGTGATCTCCATTTTAGTAGCAGAATAACAAGTCCCCACAAAATAAAAGATGGCATCATTCACAAAAATTTTGTACATGGCTGTGCTTGTACTTGATTCCTAACTGCAGCTTGTTTTGATTTCAGTGGGAGTTAGGTGCCTCAACAAAGTTCCCGAACTTCTGGGACTTTCACAACCTTCTTTTCACAGATCACCCATGCAGCCAGAGAGAACTTGTAAGTTAACACGTTTTACTGTTTAATATCATTTCACAGCCCAGCTGATAACCACTTAGTACAGACCACATGTTGGGAACTTCTTGCCTAAGGTTTACTGAGAATATGCTCCTTAGTGACATGCCAACACGGGAAGAAGATCAACACAAGAAGATGGTGGGACAACACTAAGCCCACTTCTGACATTCTAGGCTACAGCCGGACATGGTGTTAGGGAGAGGTATGGATACTGAACACCCAAATCCTTCTCTTACTTAACCAGCAGAGTCTCACAGACATCAGTAGGGCTGCACCTATAAGTGGGAGGAAAATATATTCTATTGGCATCCTTCTTTGACCCTTTAGAGCAATTTTAACAGAGCCTTCTGTTATATGCTAAAGATTAATCTACATTAAAAGAATGCTAAAATGAGACAGGCACTATCAGGATACAGATAATGTAAATTTTTTGTGTTTTTTTGTAAACTTGTAAATGTAAGGAATTGCCGGAGGTAGGGCTACAGAGTTTAATCGGACACAGTTAATCTAACACTGTTCAAGCATTGGGCATCAAAACCTTGGTCTCTTGGGTTGCTTCATGCTACACTGCAGGCATGGAGGGAGCAGAAAGCCACTGAACCACCTTCTCTTTGGAGCATTTGCCAGAGCAGCAAATTCTCCAGAGGCGAGAATAGAAGGTTGCAATACAAGGTAGTATAAACTCATGATACAAGGCCGAAGAGGTTAGAAACACGCTAGCAATGCCAGACTGGCACAAAGCTCCTACAGATACTTCTTCCAATTTATGACAGCCTTGAAGATGCCTTATTTCAGGCCAAGGTTCTCCTATAGCCAGGGAATTTGAAGGCTACAGGCACATTGTCATGCCTCCGTTTGTCTGAAAAGGGCACCCTATTTATACTTTAATTTGACTGCAGTAGAAGGTTTTTACTCAGGCGTATTTTGCTTTGCTTAGCCCAGGCAGTGCAGATACATTAGGGTTGGACAATATCTGATCGAAACTTTTGAGGCAATGAGAACTGCATGTAAAATTTTAAGACTGCACACAACTCTGCCTTGTGCTTTTCTGTGGCTGTATTACATACATTTATTGAAATTCAATTTGTAGTTAGGGAACGAGAGGATTTTTTAAGGCAGTTTATTGCTGCAGGTAATAGAAAAGGCATAAATCTGCTAGTGCTGAAGTTTCTGGCCAGTGAGACTCTAAGCAGTTGTTACTGGAGGTTCTTCACCAACCATGTGAAATCTTAAACAAATGCCATAAAATGTAAGTTTCACACAGACTCTGAGTCATCGTTCAGAAAAAAAAAATTAAATCCTTATCTATTTTTTTGCAAGTTTTGTCTTTCTCCAGTCTCCCCTTTGTGCCACCAAGAACTCTTAGGTAAGTCACAAGAGCATGTGTTAGCATAGTTTAGCCTGAATAAAAGAGACCGGGGAGAGACTTTTGGAACCTGCTACCCACAGTGAAAAGTACTTCAGCAGATATTTTCCTGAGTATAGCCCAGAGCAATAAGTAATGGAATTTCCCTGCTGTAAGAGAGCTCTCTCAGAACAGGGGATAGCAGTGCAGTTACCATATGCAGCCACAGTCCATTTCTATTAGCAAGCAAGGAGCACCGTGTTCATTCCCGACACACTGTGATCAGACCTCCCACTGTTCTTTCTCAGCCGGTGTCTGAGATGGTGGTACCTGACAGGATGTGCACTAGGCATGGCAGTGCCTGGAGGCACACAGTGGGCCTGAGGCTGCAGAAAAGGAGAGTCCTCAGCCTGTTATGATGCATGGGAAGAGGAACAGGCACAGAGCTGCATAAACAAAGGAGACATGACCCTAACCTCGGGGAGCACGAATTAGCAGCTTTGTGTTCAATATGTGACATTTCACAGGTCGGACACAAGGAAAATGGGTGCAAATGGGCGGTCTCATGCTGTGGAGGTTTGGATAAACAAAGCCCCAGTGCCGATGGGGAAACCAAGCCCCTCTCCCTCCTACCATGCAAAGCTATTCAGAGGAATCAGGAGTAAGGTGGGCCACTGTCCAGCGATGGGGCACCAAACCATCCCAAGCACAGACCCACTGCACACCTGACACAGCCATGAAGACAGACTTTAGAGTCCTTTCTCCACAATAGCTGTATTCGTAACATAAGTGATAGGAGCAGAGGAGCAGGAGACTGTGGCTGATGGAGAGCAATTCTGAACTTTCTTTGGCCTTAGAGAAGTTATTACTGTTCCTGCAGGTTGCTTCTTCCCCTCATTCATCAGACAATTTAAAAATGTACCCATGTGCAAGCAGAAATTATTCAGAAGTTCTGTTTAATCTATCCTCCTGCCTTTCTTTAGTGTGTGACAGCTTCAGTGTTGACCTATCTCCTGGTAATAACTTGTGTGCCATTTGCTATGCCTTCCCCATGCATTTTGCATCAACTGAGAGCCTACCACCTGGCCCTTCACATTCCTACTCAAGCTGACTGTACGCACTGGTCAGGGAAAAGGTGACCTCTGATGGACACATTGAAACCCACTGCTTGTTCATGTACAAGACAAAGAAGACGCTTGTGAAATACCTAGTGAATTCATCCAGCTGTGTGCTCCTTGTATTCTTGCCTTGGTCCCTTCTCTTATTCCTCCTCCCCATCCTGTTTTCTTATTTTCTTTGTCCACTTGTTGCATCTTGTCCCTAGTTAACCTGTCAGTTCTTTAAGACGAGGATAATCTTTCCTAAATATTGTACTTACTCGGTGTGACGGAAGCTTAAGAACCTCTGGGCTCTCCTGTAGTGAACATAATATATACTAATAACAAGATGTCATTGAAAAATGAGCCTGGTACTGTGTAGAATAATTGAGAATAATGTTAGTTTTGAATAGGAACACTTTTTTTGTTCAAAGATATATGCATTTTGTCAGAAATAACATAATTTTCAGAATGTTCAGATTTGCAATTTTTCCCCTTCATTTCTTTAGGTTTCTCTTCCATTTCATTTTTTTCTCTTCCTGTCAGTTTTTTTTTCTTGTTTTTTCACTCTGTCCTCTAAAAGGTATAAAATTCAAACACCAACATACATTTGGGGGTTTAAGTTTTATTAAAAAGAAAGAAAATATTAAAATTCCATTTTTATAAACATTTATTTTAATACCAATCTTCAACCAAAATATTTTAAGTAAAATATTTACATCAGTTCCAAAAAAATTTGTTAATATTTCTAGTGACTAAAGATATCTAATCTTTCTTCCATTTTCTGTCCTCTTTCTAACCAGTCAGCCATCTTCTCCCTCTCTCTTTTCCTATTTCCTTGCATCGTCTTCTGTCTTTTACTTCCACTTGTACATATAAAACACTCACTGACACATATATTTTGACTGGTGCCTTGTTTCTGTGCACAGCAGAAAGAATAAAGCAGAGCCAGGATTTTACATCTCTGCATATTCTCCAAGCTCTTGTCCTGCCTCTGAGATGCGCAGAGCTAAATGAAGACCTATGGGAATATAAACATTCTTTTTCATTTCTTTTGCATCTCCTCCAGCAAAAAAAAAATCAATCTTTTCTCCTTTCCTGCTTTTTAGAGGTAACAAAGAAGCCATTGTCTTCATCTCTAGCTTGGCAAGTTTCAGAGGGAGAGAAAGAAGYGGAAAATCCCTACCTAAAAAAATAATAGTATAAATTATTTTACTATTACAATTTGCTATATTGAGTCAGGACCTCAGAGGCCCTCCTTAGAGGTAGGGGCCCCTTTGTGCTGGGATGAKGCACAAAAGGACTCCTGCTCCAAAGAGCTTCTTTCTTTTAAAGCATTTGTAGTGCTGATTAGGTGCTGATGAAAAGCGCTGGCTGGGCAGCAATGGAGAGAAAAGTCTCCTGTTCATCTGCAGACGGTACAAGTTTCCCCTTTCTTCTCCCCTGCTGATCATCAGCTGGGGGCTGCTAGAGCCTCTCTGAGATTTCTAGGTTGCTGGGTAAAGTCCAGTGATTGGGTTTGAAGGCCATTAGACTGATTTGGAGGTCATGGTGCAAAGTTTTTTTTCCCTGGGAGCATGAAGGTCACTTGAGCTCATACCCTAGCCTGAGCCCAAGCTTGAAGCAGACCCGGGACTATAAATGGATTGTAAAGCACGTGCACGTGGACATATGGGTATGTGACTGTGTTTAAGCACATACACACAAGGTGTACATCTTTGAACTCACAGGTCAGTGCTTTTTTCCCCACTGATTCAACCAAGATTTCATCCTCTTTACATACATTTTTATAGGGTTTTATATGCTCTGAATTCACCTTATTTTTCTCTGTTATTGGCACAGCTGGGGAGAGGCAGAGCGCAGCCCTCACCACCTTCCCCGCAGGTCTGTGGTCTGTTCAGTGAATGGGTTTTTGCAAAAGAGCCTCACCAGAAAGCACCTCCCCAGCTCAAACCTATGCGAAGGCCTCCCTCGTCGTCACATTATTGGCTGTGCCCTACGCTCGTTCCGCATGGCTGTTGCAGGCAGCAAAGCAGGGGATGTTTGAGACAGGGAAAGGGGAACACAAACAGCTTAGAAAAATGGATTCTGGCCCAAATGTCTGTTTGGGTTAGTTAGTGCAACTCCAGTGAAGTCAATGCACCCAAACCCGCTTAAACTAATGGAGAATTTGCTTTTGATTTCCTTATTAGGGAGACAGGGCTTTGAACCTAGAGATGCCAGAAGCCAGCTGCCTGCAGGTAGGACACAACAGCAGGGAGGCAGAAAAAGTTGCAGAGGGACGGGAGAGAAGCGACGTCTTCTCTATTGCTTTTGGACTTGTGGGGGCTTTGGACAGAAGCTGAGGTAATGCTTCCTTCTTTTTCATACTCATACCCAGGATTCACACTGCTGCTTCACTTAGTGAAGGTGGCTTACCACAGTGCGGGGCACAGAACAACTATAGCATTGTCATGTGGAGGAAGCATTCTTTAATTTCAGCGTCTTGCCCTTAAAACTAGGGCAAAACTTAGACTTGCAAGAAACAAATAATTCTGCAGAGGAAAAAAAGTATGAAATTGTATGAGTCTCTTTTTTGTTTTTTTTTTTTTACAATAGCCTTTATTACTCTTAATCTTTCAGTGCCCATTATTTCTTTTGTTTACATTCCTCTGTTATGAGTATCCCAAACTATTCAGCTCCTGGCTATATTAAGTGGTTTTTAAGTGGAAAATAGGAGCTCAAATCCAGCTGCCATTCATTATTTTCAAATAAATGTAAGGTAATTTCTAATATATGCTGTATTTTTTTCTAGGGATGCAGTTTAGGAATTGAAAGTGTTAAATAAATTAGACGGTCCAGTGAATCTTTTCCAGCCCAATGTGTTGCTGGGAATTTGGACCTGGTCCACTGCATGTCTTTGAAGCTTTTACTGCTTTTATATTTTGTTTTCTCTAATAGCCTAGTTAACACAAAGCACATTTCCTTCAGACCCTCTAGTCAGCTCTGCATTTCACTGGGTTTCTATTTGATCTTTGGACTGTTTCTAATTGATTTCCATTAATAAGGTGCAAAAGTGTTTTATTCTGATGTGAAAAGAAACAAGTAATATGAAACATAAAGTTTATTTGGATTCTATCCAAACATTTAATGCATTTTAGCTTATGCCTGTTAGATGTTCCTTTGGGGATGCACCATCACTTCATCAGCAGTTTCTCCTCTACTTCTGTATTTCTTCAATTAAAACTCTGGCTGCAGAGTGAACTTTATTGCCATTTCATTTTAAAGAGCACCACACTTACTTTGATAACACTCCGTGGTTATACTATGAACACGAATTACACAGCATTTTGCATTCTGACTATATTTTCTCCTTCCTGTAAATCATATATGTATGTATTCATTTGGAACTTAGTCCATGGTAATTTCCTGTTATTTGCATAGCCACAGAATCTTAATTTTATTCTTGATACCATATCATCCTTTTTACTTGACTGATTAGAGGGGGAAATAAGAAAGCAGACATGATCAAAAGCTTTGTTCCTCAACAGAACCCAATTAGAGCAAATGATGAAGCATGATATTATAAAGAAATGACTGCAAATATGGTGTTCTGTTGCTTACTATAGATCTTTAAGTTGCTGTCAATATCATGCTTTAAAGATTATTTTAGACATAAATACTTCTGACCTGGCACCTTGAGTAAGCACTTGCAACAGATAGATTGGCTTCAGTATTATTCTTGATTTGCTCAAGGCTTGCTGGAGAAGAATGAGTTTCATTTGGAAAAATACGTTTAGATAAAATTGATTTTCTTTTCCTTGCATGAAATCCTCTCTCTGCTTCTGGAAGCATTAGCTTACGCCAGCCTCCTGGATTATTCCTATTTTAGCCTCTGTATTACATGATATAGGCCTACTCTATGGGGAAAAAAAAGGTATTCCTATCAGCTGGCAGTAAACAAAATATTTTCCTATCTGAATGTGGAGATTTGAGTGTGTTTCCACTGCAATGAGGTAGCATAGCTTTTTGCAGGCTAACCAGCCTGGGTTTACCACAGCGCTGCTGTAGACAGCTTCCACATCAGGGTTCTCTTGTGTCGAGACCAGCTGGAGCTCAGCAAGGGCAGAAGAGCAGGCTGCAGGATCTCCCACTGCACTGATACCTTATCCCTGCAAAGGAAACATAACAGTGATTACTGACAAAAGGGCAAATTTGTCCTGCTTTGAACACCAGGCAGTGCACTGCAAATCTCCCAGTCTCAGCATCCTCTTTTAGGACATGCAAGTCAGTGTCTGTCAGCAGCACCACCACCAAACATGACACTCAGCCCCTTCCCATGTCTGTCTGCTGCTGTAGCTCCCCCGAARGAGCAGTAGTGTTACAGGTCCTGCCCAGGACAAATATCACCACCAGCTTTGTTTGACCCATGGAAAGGGATTTATCACTTGTCTCTGCTTGTGGAGGGAGATAATTTGGCAGCAGAGCAGCATCATCAAAAGCTCACTTGTGACTGCTCTCTGTGCTTTTCCTTGGAACAGCGGGAGCTGGAAATGAAACAGATTTCACCCGCACTGGCACAGTATGTCCAACCTGTCTGTTTACTCTTCAGTGACCTACTTTATCAACAAAAGGCACTTGTATCCATGAAGATTGGTTGTTTTAAGTTCCTCGCAGTTCTTTGCTAGCCTAGCAGAAAAGTTTGCTTAGCAGACCTCAGTGACATTAGGCACTGGCTTTCCTGGTTATTTCCCTGAAGACCATCCTGACTGATAAATGAGACATATACACCAGTTCACTTGCATTTCCACCTGCCTTTTGATGGAGGACACAGGTTACCATGCCAGCCTTTGTGAGGGCGGAACATACTTTTTCTCAGCGTACATCAGACTGTGCCCATTGCCTCTTTCCAGCAGCACCTGCTGCTTTCCTCCTGACCCTCAAGAAATCTCATGCACAACCTCTGTGTCCCCTGCTCAAGCCCCTTGTTTGACAAATATTAACAATGTGTTTCTGTGGGCATTGTCCTGGTTTTAAAGCTAGGTGTATCCTCAAAACAATGGACTTCATGCTTCCAGCTGGTAATTTTGTGTTTATAATGTTTCTATGACTTTTATGATGTATCATTTCACTGTGACCTCACAGCAAGGCTGTGTGTGTTTTCCCCGAGTGAGTAATTATTTTAATAGAGACAAGAGAAACAGAAAATGAGGAATCTGTGGACAGTGGTCTGTCTTGCTGGGTGTAGAGAATCATTTGCTTATGGGTCATTAAGATTCACTGTAGCATAATTCAGTAATAATGTGGAAAAAAATCATGTGTCTGTGGGCTGTGTGAAGTGAAACGACAAGCCATGTCCAAACCTCTGAGTCACCTATTCTGTCTCTCTTAATGAAGCTGACTGCCAGGCAATGAACACTGACTGAGTGCATACAGAATCACAGAATAGCTGGGTTTCGAAGGGACCTTTGGAGATCATCTAGTCCGACCACCCTGCTCAGGCAGGAATAGAAAAAGCAGGTTGTCTGGGACCATGTCCAGTCAGGTTTTGAATACCTCCAAAGCTGGAGACTCCATAACCTCTCTCCCAATTACCTTCTTGTCCTTCACATGTCTGGAAATGATATCCAGGATTAGTTTTTCCATCACCTCCCCAGGGATCAGGGTGAGGCTGACCAGCCTGTAGTACCCCAGATCCTCTTTCTTGCCCTTCTTGAAGATAAGGATGACTTTTGCTTTTTCCAGTCCTCAGGAAGCGCTCCTGATCACGATGACCTTTCAAAGATAATCAAGAGTGGCTTTGCAATGACATTGGTCATTTCTTTTGCACTCACAGTTGCATGGGATTCTTCCAAGCAGGTCCCTGAACAGACAAAGTCCACTCTCCTGAAGTCCAGAGGTGTGATTCTGCTTTTTGCCCTGCTCCTGCTTCCCAGGATCCTGAACTCCACCATCTTGGGGTCGCTGCAGTTAAGGTTGCCCTCGAATTTCACATCCCCAAACAGTTCTTCCTTGTTTATAAGAGTGCTTCTCCTTATTCCCTCCTCGATCACCTGTGTTAGGATGTGGAAGAATGGTTAAGTGAAAAGGGGCATGATCTCTTAGAAGTGAGCAATCCTGTCTTCACGATGGAGGGAGGATCCCACAGCTATGTGAACTGTCCTTGAACATTCCTAGACCATTACAAAAGGGGAAGGCAAGTAGTGGTAAACAAGTCAAGGAGGGGGCCGACAAGCCCCTCCACGTGAACAGCAACTTTGCACCAATCATGTATTCGCTTTAGGCGCATGAACAGAGACTGTAAACCAATCATACAGCTAYTGCTAGCACATGCTCTATCGCCTGTCTATATATACTCTGTGTAAGCTCTAATAAAGGGAGAACGACCATACTCATATTGAGACTCATCGTTACTCCGGGCCCGTCCCCCCACTCCAACATTAGGATGTTGCCATCAATGCACTCCACAAGCCCCCTGGATTGCTTGTGCCCTGCTGTGCTGTCCCTCCTGCAGATATCAGGGTCATTGCAGTCTCCCTTGAGGACCGAGGGCTGCAAATGTGAGGCTTCTTCCAGTTGTCTGAAGAACGCCTCATTTACTTCTTCTTCCTGATTGGGCAGCCCGTAGCAGACACCCACTACAATGACACTCACATTGGTCTGCCCACTAATCCCGACCTACGGTGGTGACAACAGTCAAGGCTGAATGACACAGCCGATCACCTAGAGCAGCCAGTCTCTGTCCTGCTAGCCAGACAGCAAAGAGATGTTGTAATGAATTTAGCAACTTCATTAGGGATAGGGTATGTTGCAGGCTGCCTTAGGGAACAAGGCTATGTTTTTCTGGGAATGTGTCCAGTGATTCTAGATTTTTGTCAAATTCTGGAAAATAGGGAGGACATTTTCCAGAAAATAATCTGGTGCAAATATTTTAAGGCTAACCTGAAATCAAAGCTCTTCATTTTACTCTTTGCATAGACTACAGCAGATCTGTAAATCACTTGGCAGGGGAGGGGAGGAGGAGAAAAAAACTGCATTTTTCATAACAGACATTTTGGGAAAATAGCTATACAATCATTCAAGCAATGTGAATCTTCAAGAGACATAATAAAATAAGGGCTGAAAAACATCACTGTTTTATCTTTATAATTGAAAATATATAAGCAGCCCAAAATATCCAAAAGGATTCCAATTTTTCAAATTCCAGATTTTGCATATTCTGGGAGAATAAGACAGAGTCACTGAGGCAGTTCTGGTATCATGGGAAGAAATGTCAGAAAAATGTTGTTGTCATAAGAATAACTGATAGTTTCATAGGTTTTGTGAGATGATACTGCCAATTTGGGGTGGTTTTATCTCATCTGCATGAAATTCCTGACATGGTGCAGCATGGACGGTCTTACAAAAGCCCAGATTTAGCTCTGAGTTCCTTATATTTGCTTATATTCTGACAGAATATTCATAAATGTGTGTGGGTAGGAAAATATCTATTATCTGCCTCTGCACAAATGGTGTATGGATCAAATAAATAATGGTATCAGTCTAGAAACTGATATGGTCATTAATACTTTGTTGTAAAATATAATGCCAGAAAATCCATGCTCCAGGGTTTTCATCATTCATCTACAAAGTGCTACCTAAAAGAAATGGAACTCTTACAGACAATGAACAAATAGAAAGCATTCATCTAGCAAAGAAATGAAGATTTAATTTAAAAAAAACACACATAACAATCACCAGATTTAACTCAATGTTTTTAGGGGATTTATTACTGTCACCTCTGTTCCTGATCCACAAAGTGTGCATATTTGATATATGGTCAAACTACAGAGCTTTTCAAAAGTTTGAAAACAGCTACCAATGTTGTGGTCATCACTTATATCCTGTCATCAGCCAGGCTGATGGCCCCCGTGCTTGGGCTCGTGGGCACAAACTCTCCCTCAGTTACTCCCACACGTGGCAGATCTGATTGTTTTCCATTATAAGCAAACTCTTTTTTTTTCAGTTAGGTTTATGGATAAGTGTGAACCTCTGATAAAATCAGAAAAAAAGATCTCTTTGCATGCTAAAGTGTACTAGAAGAGCTTACAAACTTCAGCACTGTAGTCGCTAAAAGTTTACAAGGGTTAGAAAAAGAAACTGGACAAATTAGATGGAAAAAGAATACACGGTGGTAACTACGTGTAAAGACAGCACTTCTGGACACAGAAGTCTCTCAGCCACAATTTTCTGCAAGCATTTTGAACAAATATGTTGTTCTACATCTTCCTTGGCCATTGCTATCGGTAGCTGCCAGAGACCAGGTGTTAGGCCAGATGAACCTGTAAGATGATAAAATAGGGTTGTTCATATGTCATTATGATGCATTCTAGGACCTATTAAATGTCTGGCATGGGTTAGGATTAGAAATAAAAATGAGATAAAAGGATGGATGTGGACAATTAGTCTGTGAAAGGAAGGGAGCTCCAAGGTGTTATCAAAAAGCCCACCTCAAAGGTGGTAGCTGGACATCAAAGAGCTACTATCTCTTAATTTTGTCCCAGGTTTTATACAGTAGTCAAAGCCCAGAGGAGATCTAATTTTAGACCAGTGAATATGTAAACTTCCTCTTCACAAGCAATATCTCCACTGAATATTGTTATGGTGGGCATGAATATAGCTGCTATATTTCATACCAGATGTGTGAAATATTTAGAAATTATTCACCTATGATAACTAATGAGGAAAATAATATTAACAATTTCAGTATTTTCTTTTGCAACAGAAAAGCTGTCTGGCAAATCATGCCACTGCTTTCAATATCTCAGCACAGAACTGCATCAGTAACCTATATGTTTTATTCACATTCTTAATCATGAGTAAAAGGGAGAAATTAAACAAGAATTTTTAATTGTCTGTATAATTCTTCTTAATGAGTACGTTTCGGAGTACCTTAATGATGATGTAGGTTTATGAAACAGAGATCTGTCTTCCTTTAATAAGAAAGAAGGAAATGATACAGTAATATTGTTTAATTATTGCATACCATTTCACTGTGGATTAAAGGTCCATRCAAACTCAGACTTAGAGAAGCAAAAAGATGTAATACTTAACAGTATATATGTTGCCAGCAATGATTAGAGGGAAAAAGTCAGGAAGTGAAGGGAAAATAAAAAAGGAGAAAAATAACAATGATACCCGTGATAACAGTAGATCCCTTAAAGAATATGTCATGCAAGAATTATGAATTAATGGGACTGCTCACCTGATTAAACATAAACATTCAGAAGTGCTTTGCTGAGTCAAGGGCAGAGTGCTTAGGCCTGGCAGAGTTGAACCCATAAAGTGGAGAAAGGAGAACCAAGTCAATGGGTATAAAAATATAAAAATAGTCCTGGGTATAAAAATAGGGATAAGAATAAGTATGCTTGGAAGATAGGAGTTAAAATGTTACAAGATCTCAATGACAGCATTTTACTCCATTTTGCAGAATCGTAAGCAATTGCTTTATGACAGCTTTTTAGCCACTGCCTAACTTTAAGCATGCAAAGAGTTCATTGACCTTAGGCTTACCTATCAGCATCTCCAATTTCCCACCTATATGTGTTTCAGTTAAGTGCATGACCATGTGTTTCCATGCTGCCTCTCATGCCTATGAGGAGTTCTCCACACATGTCTGTAAACCTTCACTTGCTGTCTCCTCCAAACTCTCCTCTACCCTGAGGTGTATATCAGAGACAAGCTGGCCCGGTGCTGAGACTGCTGCTCGTCAGACTGATCTCTGTTGGTTCACAGCTTATTTGTCCTCACCGCTTTGTCTCTTGTCCTGCACTTGGATGGCAGGTCTCTGGGAGGGGGCTGCTTCAGAGCACAGCCCCAAGGGTTAGGGATCCTCAGAGATCAAATACAAGAAAAGCAGTTCCTTGAGTGTCTTGTTAAGCTTGGGCCTAGATGATGATAAGAAGGGAACCAGTGAAGGAGTCAGTCTGTTCCTGGGCTTCTTTAAGAGGATGCTTTAAACTAAGACAAGTCTCAAAGACCTTTGTTAAGAATTAAGCTGGAGTCAGCAGGATAGCAGAAACATGTGACTTCTTAGGGAGGAGAGGGAGGAGCGTTTGTTCCATCCTTGTTTTATATATATAGATACAGGTCTTAGATATATGCTGGATATATATGCTAATTAAGCTCCTCCCCCCATCATCTGTTTATGCCCACTTTCAGTTAGCTTACAAAGACAAAAATAACAGATTAATTGTGGAAGGGCTTTATTGTAGCTTTGCCCCCACAGGACCTTGGGGATCTCTGTAGGTGGCTCATCTTCAGTGGGATCTGTGCCACCCAGTTTACATGCCATTGTCCCGCTGCTTACTAAATTATAACCACACAGTGAAACATCCACCCCCACAACACCTTTGGTTGCTGGACTAGTCTGAAACACCTTTCACAGAGAGGGCTCTGTACTGGAAAGCAATAAGACTCTTTCGTCTAAAAAAGAGGCAAACAGAGCAAGGAAGGAAATTGGATTTCCAAAAAAGAAAGGATTGTGCATAACGTCTTTTTTCCCCATAGTGGACTATAGGCAAATTTGTGGCCTCCCTGAGGTCAGTAGAAGTTTTGCCATTGTCTGTACTGGAATGAGGTTATCCCATAGTATATTTCCTTTGCTGCCAGTATTTTGAACAAGGCTGGGGATGTAATGTGAGAAAGTGAAAAAGAAAGAATGTATTCAAATCCTGTTCCTGTGGCCTGGGAGAAATCACCAATCTTTTGCTGCGTGGATTTCTATGTGTTTTTTGGGAAGCTGCAATGTAATATTACAGTGAGGATTAAGTGAGAACAGAACATAAGGAAATGATCACAAGGCAAGAAGGCATTATATAATAGCACTTTCTGGAGACATTTATGCTTCAATAAAAAAATAATAAGTGTAGCCTAACTCAAAAAACTAAGTAATCTTTCAGGCATCCAATAAATATGGTTGCCACTGCATCTTCATTTTTATTCTCCAGTCAGAAAATTCTCACACACTCCGTGTGCTCCCCAATAAGAGAAAAGTATTAGGGCTGAGTGTTTGATCCACACACAACACATAATCACTTGTCTCCTAGTTTTTGCCTCTTCATTTTTGCTGGTTTACTGCTTCCTTAGGGATGAGCATGAGCGCAATAAGCTGGCTTGTGTGCTGTAGTGGCCTTGTCATTACTATGTAGATAGGTGTGCAGGGTCCTTGGGAAAGCCACCCTGAAGGTCAATGTGCTATTTTAAGATTTCATTGCAGCGTGGTGCTGACTCTAGAGCTCACAGCTGGTTTCAAGCTCTGGCACTGAGCCTAGTTAAAGAGACAACTTCTAACCCAGTCTCTTCTCACAAGCAATGCAGTGTCCCACTCTTGCTTGAGGCTTTGCTTGTCAATCCACCCTTGAACAGATCAAAGCTACTGCTGACAGGTATAATTTGTATAATTTAGAAATCTGCATCATTAGTCAGATAAAAGTTTTGGGACACTTTAAAAAAAAAAAAAAGTGTTTTCTTTATTGCTGACCTGCTGGCTCAGAATTGTTTCCAGAAGGGTAGGGTGTTCTTTAGATTGCTTTGATGGAGCAGCAATATATTTTGTTGAGGTCTGAGTTGACTCCCTGCAGCTTTGGACCATTATTGAATTCTAGCTGACAAAGAGCATGCCCTCTTTTCTTTGCCTGCAAGCCAAATCCTAGTGTGGCTCAGTGGGGCATCCAAGCAATCCCTGACTAAATTAGATCTCTTTGAGCAGAACATTGAAGATGTACCTGATAACAGCTGAACAGCTAAATATTACTTCCTACCAAAAACTTAGGCAGTAAACAAAGGACTGTCATAGGGCCCTGCGAGGCCAAAGATACTATTACCAATTTTCAGTTAAAAGTGCTTCACTCACACTAGCAACTAGGAGGAATGGCTATCTGGAAAAAGTTAGTGCAATTTGACTAGTGTACCTATAAGATTTGCACTCTGACCAGGCTCCTTATGTGCCGTGTACCACTGCAGCACCCAGCCTGCTTGCTGAAGTTTGCTAATGCTCAAAGGAAGCAGTTGCTAGTGTTTATGTTCCACATTCTTCCATTGCTCAATATCCAAATATTTCACAATGTAGATCCAGTTTCAGAAGTTCATTTAAAAGAAAATTCTTGTTCCAAGCTGAGTTTCTGTTGCAGCCTGAATCCCAAAGCGGGTCATGTGAAACATTTGGCTCATGATCTCTGGAGATGCTGCACTGCTGATTTTATAAACAATATATAATAGGAAATGGGTGAATGTGTTTCTGATTTGAATAAATTAAATCTGGCAAACATAATTCACTCCAACAAGAACACCCGTTGCTCCTGGTTTCCAGAACATGCTGTGTATCTCTCTCTAGGGGAACCTGGGGACAAATCTGTCTCTGCACAAGCAAAATTCCCTTACACATCTGCTGGAGCGATGCCGAACTGCGACAAGCGTTTGATCCTGGAGTCTGATTTCCTGCAGACCAGAAAGAGAACTCWGACCTGAATAATAGAAAACAGCCTCTACTTTAAGCAGCCACACTGCCTGGCTTATTTTCCTGCTGCATGCTAGGAGCCTCTGGTGTGGTAAAAATATAAAACTTGAGTCCTGACAGAATTGTTGCCTGGCTTGTCTGGTATGCGAGAGGGAGGCAAGTGCCGCAGTGCTTGTGCTGGTTCACGGGAAGTTCGCTCCGTGGGTTCTCACAGAAAGCCTGAATTCATTCCCACAGCAGACTTCACCCAGCAGCGTYGGGAGGTACGCGGGGCGTCTTGCTCAGACCCGTGGGATGATGTGTGTATGTACATCTGTGAACATGCTCTGCTGAATCCAGGCCTCAGCTCAGTGCGGTGCTCAGGTATGTGCAGAGTCACTCCAGCCAACAGGGGCAGTCTCAAAGGTTTATTGGGTAAGACCTCTTGCTGGCACAGATGACAAGTAAATCACAGTTCAAAGGGCTGTATTCAAAAACCTTATCTGGGGCTTGAGCACATACATCTTTAAAGACTAGTTCAAACCGCCTTTTTACTAGTACCACCCAGTTCCTGATAATGGTTATATGGCCTGAATCCAGTACAAGTCATTTGGCACTGACATGTCAGAAGAGCGTGTTCACCCTATGCCTTTGCAAGACTCTCTGTGTGCTTAAAAGGGCAATAGAGCGGAGACTTCTTGTTATTACCTAGTCAAAAGAAAAGCATATTTATTGTTCTATAAAGTAGGACCTGGAGCTCTAGGTCTGCTCCCTCCTTGACTCCCCTTTGCCCGCTCTTCTCTGGCCCTGTGAATGTTGTTCTCAGGAAGAGGAGAAGCTTGCTCCCCCTCCGGGTGCCTGTCTGCCTACAGGTCTGAACGGTCCCCTGGCATGTGAAAGTTGGGAAATCTCTGCAGGCTGTGGAAGGCCCCAGACCCAAGCCTCCCATGTCCAAGGTGAGTGCACAAATAATGAAAACATAGGTGGCACCACAACATCATGGCAATGGCGATGCCTTTGGGCAAGCCCAGAGACGCCTGTTCCTCTATCTATTTGATTTTTTTTTTTTTAATTTCCTGGCTCTAGGTTGCTTCACCCTCAATATGTGAGCACACTGGATTGCCTTAAAAAGGGAGTATGACTGCTTATATAGTCAACAGAGAGCTGTATGCTTCTAACCAGCTTCTTCATAATGATCCCAGCTACTGTGTTATTACCTTTTAGGATATTCAGTGAGCTGATTCAACTTCTGGCACCAGGGAGCAAGCAGAAACCTGGAGCCAGCAGCTGTGGAAAGTGGAGAACCTCCCCCTTTGATGACAGAGTGCACTTAAAGCAGCTTAGATTTACCATGAAACTGCACATCCGTCTCAATAGCTCCTATGGCTTTCTTCTTGTTAGTTTTCTATTTAAAAATGAGCAATACAAAATGTTGTGTGTGTGTCTGCATGTGTGTATTGAGGTAGGGGGATTCTAGCGGTATAGTTTGTACATGCACAAACACACTGTGACCTTCATGGTGACCTTCATGCTTCAGGATACACCCATTCACCCACCCTGAGCCCAACTTCTCTTTTACTCCCATTAGCAAGAAGCCAAAGTAATTCCATTCATGTATTGTGAGTTCAAATAAGCTTTAAAAAGTTAAAGTGGGCAAAATCAGACTCATAGGGTGTTTGTTTTTTGAAGACTGTGTGAAATAGAATAATTTTTTAATCTTTTAATAACCCAGCTCTTGGCCTTTGAGCACTGTAGTCTGTACAAATGCACTGTCTCGGCTGGGAAATCTAACTTGCAACAACTTTTCACTGTTTTCCAATATTATTTGTCTAGGTATTGAATGCTGGAGACCTAGGGAATGAAAAAAAGAGAAGCAGAACATCCCAGTTAACATGGCCTGTTGCCTTATTAGTCTAGAGAAAGCTGTTGCCTGTATAGAGTGGTGGCTTGCAGCCAGTGTTAACATGACCTTTTGACTCACAAGCCTATGGAAAGCTTCTTCTATCTTTCCCAGGAGGTGTCACTATAAAGTATCACTTTATTGAAATACTGTTCACAGGCATACAAGACCCAGCATATGGGTAAAACTGGCTGCCAGGGATTTGGCACRTCCTTTTTCTCCAGTTCTCTTTCTGATGCTGAAAGAATGAGTGGGGCCCTGTTTCCTTTTCCTCCTACTAGCTTGTTACTGGACTTCACCTCTCTGCTTTCCCATTGCCCTTGTTTCTCTTGAAACTTGAATGACTACAAATAGTTTCTTGCCACATATCAATGAATAGCAGAATGGGGCCATGATTGTGGTTGAGATACCAATAAGTCCAAGTGGCCACTAGCAATAGTGCCTTTAGGTCTGCACCTGTAATGGTTACAAGGCATCCAGTTTCACTAAATGAGCAGCGTCTTTCTTCAGAAATATCTGAGTCCCCTTTCCACTGCAGAGCAAGGACCTACTTCCCTGTACACAAAAGAACAAGCTTTTGACTCCCTGATCCTGTTTTGCTTTCTCTAAGTCTATTGCATTTGGTTAGGGAACTTTCTGTTTTATTTGAATACACCATTGTTTATTTATAATTTTGTTTTAGATGTGTCATAGATTCAGCATGTGTCACCCAGCAGGCAAACAGTAATAGGCTGGAGAGTTAACAAATATACTGTGGTGAAGCCAGATGGCCTGTTCTCTGAAAGACACTTTGTAGCACGGATTTTTTTCCTTTGGTGCCCAATATTCACAAAACCCATGTTACCACCTATAAACTCACTCTCCAAAGCATCATGGGTCTGCGCTCTGCTCTGTCACGCATCTAACACCCACTGTGATCAGAAAAATGTAAACTGATGCACTGATCAGACAATCAGGCCATCATACTGTGGCCATAAGAGGAGTCAATAAATAAAGGTCTCCCAAGCACCCTCTCAGTTTCAGGGTATCAGGGGTGCTGAGGTTCAGGGTCTCAGGGTGCTTGTATCCACCAAGTTGTCCCTGAACGTCCACAGCCTTGATGGGACTCCTTTGCACAACCAGTTCCTTCCCTCTAAAGTCATCAGTGCAGAACCCAACCCCTGCTTGCCTGCGTGTGTGGTCTGAATTCTCCCTAGGAATGTCCGCTTGCATCAAAACTCCCATTCACATCCATGGGACCAGACTCAATGATTAGCTCTTGCTCTTGAGGGTTTGCAGCTGTTTCCCAGAAGCAGCTTCCCAGAAGCAGCTGATTTGAAAGCAATTTCAGAGTGTGTACTAATAAAGAAGATGTGTGCTGGAAGAGTATGTAGCTGTGCTCACATTTTTCCCAAAGAACCCTGCCTCTGAGGTGTCAGAATTTTTTTCTTTTTTTCCAGGATATCATTAAATGAGGTTTCATTTTCTTCCTGGTTTGCTCATCTCTTCCTTCTTCCAGTTCCTAACTGGGATGTTTCCCAGTTTCACTGAGCTGCATGCAGTTTTCTTGGGAACCCATTAGTACCAATTTCAAGCCTTAGCTGAAGGGGATGACTCAAAAGAACTGGGGAAGAGTCTTGCTTCCAAGTGCTTCTCAGGCTCATGAAAAGATGGGGCAAGTTCTGAGCTGACTAGGTATTTGCAAGATCATTACATCAGAAGACTGGGTGTTTGGAAAAGAGACGGTCAAACTGACTGTAATTATACATGATGTGGCAATGTTCATTGTGATTGGCTAGGAAAATGTTGATTTTGTTGACTAGGAATAATATTAGAGATGGCTTGGGTTCTCTGTTCAGCTTTGATTTCCTGTCTGAATGCACAGGGTTAAATACAGGGAAGCTATAAATGGCTTTTTAAAGAACAGTTAAGGACAAGTGATTGTATAGATAAGGCAGCATAAATTACACAGATTTGATGAAGCTTTTGTCATCTTTTTCCCGTCTCCACTTGAAAGGAGACGCTATCCACCCACCTAGCTAGCCTCAATCAGCTTAGAGGGAATTATTCTTCCAAAGGCTAGACATAACCAGTTAAAACTTAAATTACCATGAGAAAGGAGAGCTTTGAGGCGGGCTGAGGTTGGAGGGGCTGTCCAGCGTACAAAATGGAGAGCCTGAAACAGGAAAACAAAGGACTGCAAGGCACGTCTTCAGTGTAATGCAGAGATACCTGAGTTGATTTTAAAGGGTCTAGAGGATACTTTAAAAAAAATAGCTATCTCTACCAAAGCTAACTAGCATAAAGCTAGCTCAGGGAAGTGTTGGAGCATTACACCCTGCAGTGCACATACGCTACGGGCACTAGGAGAAACTTCCACTTGTCAGAAATGGGGTTAGAGAGGCCCAGAGAAGCACATGCGTAAGCAAACCAAAGCATTGTTGGTCTGCTCTTGATGTTACACTTTGCCTTAAATGCTTTGTATCTTTGAGGAAAGAATAGGTAATGTGTTTCTTTGAAGATGCAGGCTCTACATTGCCACAGACAGACTGCCACAGCCTCCTGAAGGAAATCTCTTTGAAGAAAAGGACTGTGTAAATTATTGATTTTTTTTTTTTGGGGGGGGGGGCAGTTTGACAACAGAACTGAAATATATATGTATATAAATTAATCTTGAGTCAGCCTGAAATATTGGGCAAAGCCAGTCTTGGAAGGGATATCTGAAAGCTGGAACTACTTTCTGGAGGTTGGCCTTTATGCATTTGACTTTCTAAAATAAAAGCAAGGCATTAGATTCAAAAGGAATTTAGCTTTCATGTAGAAAACAAGTGAGGAGGTCACAGTGGCTATGTCAATATTGATGAACAGAAAAAGGCCAGAACTGATCTTTATCATTCAGGTCTAGTGGCATCAACTGGCCTCAGTCCACATTGTTTAGAGCTAGGCCTTTTTACAGTAGATTCATCTTGGAAAGAGATCATTAGAGATATTCAAAAGAAACCCAGGGATCAAGATAGCTATTAAGCATTGAGAATGATCAGGACTCAAGCTCTTTCTCTTGTTTTATTTTATTTAGCAGTGTAGATGTAGCCAGCATTTTTACCTCACTTCTGTTTGAAGCCTTGTGTTTAGGATGCTCACCTGAGCCATATTTAAATTATTTTGCTAACTGCTTGAAAGCAAGGATTGGATATCTCTTACATATCCAGAAAATGCCCTAAACCCCTACTGTGAGGTGAACCTTTCTCAGTCTTTCCTGCTGAAGTTGCTTCTTTTTTCATTATACACAGATATTTATTGGATTACAAAAAAGGAGAAATTACTCTGGAGCCAATCTGAGGGCACAAGGTTGAGGAACAGGAGGTCTTGATATCAAGACCTCTTTAGAGTCAGGCACAGAAAAGAATTGCACTCAGATCTTCAGGCAAATGTCTTAACCACTGGACTATCACAAACAGAGCTGGAAATGGCAAAACAAGTCTTCTAACACTTCCAAAAAGTAGTATCTTTTTTCACTAATTCATTCCAGATTTCATGGTGATTTTATCTCAATTTAAAGAGAGTTTCAGGTCAACCAAAATGGATTTGTTTGAGTGGTTAAATTATTTGTTTTCTTCTCTGTTCTTTCCCACTCCAAATTGCCCAGCCCTTCTGCAAGATCCAGAGCACCTGTGGCCTGCACAGGTTGTCACTTTTGATCATTCCCAGTGTTCTCCTCTGGACCTTCTCCATTGGGATCCTCACCTTCAAGGTGCACAGCACCCAACATTGGACACAGTACACCAGCTGGAGCCTTCCTGGGACAACAAAAGTGGAAGAAATGCTCACAGTATCCTACAGACTGCTTTCCTGTTCCTACATCCTTGTGTGGTATTTAGCTTCTTTGCATGACATTGGTGGCTTGGATTCAAAGCCTTTTATAAGCTCATAGATATCACCTACAGCACAACTTCAAACAGCGAACACTTAAGCTTTGAAAGCTAAATGTTAAGGCGGGCTTTGAATCAGGTGCCTCTCTTAAAGTGCACATGTTTATGTTGATCTGCATCATGTAGTTGCCAAAGTGTTTTAGAAATGTCTGGAGGACATTTGCCAAAATAGGGCCCATTTAGGTGGAAATAACAGGAGAGGGTCTCTAAGTTTTTCAATAATCTCATCTCTATTTCTGTTTCTCAGTGGGAGGCAGAAATGCAAGAAAATGAGTACAGATGAGAAAAATAAAATCAAGCATCTTGGTTTTTGTCACAGGTTTGTGAGCTTGGGTAAAAATTCAAAGACACATAAATTTCCCACGGCATCAGAACCAGCTGATTCATTTCTAATTTGTCTCAAAAATAGGCAGTGGCTAAATTATAATAATAATAAAAAAAAACCTAAGTGATGATTTCTTTTTATCTTCCTTTATTTATTTATTTATTTAGATATATGCATGTATAAACACATGTATTAGAGGAAGTGATCTTGGCTATTCTGTAATGTGCATTAGTACAAGTAACTGCAACAAGAGTTATTTGGCTTAGAGCACAGATGTACAGAAAGTTTCTCCAAATTCATGCTAGGTAATCAGTCAAAAAGTTAATGTATGGCAGGTGCACTGATATGATAAATTATAAGGGTATTCCAGGAATTACTGCAGTGTTTCAGAATAGTGTTTCAAGCATGAAATAACCTCAGTCTAATTTATCTATATGCTTTCCAGCATGATTGGCTATAGCAGCTCTGAAAAAATGCATTCCTTAGAGCCAAAGATCTTCCTAGGAAATACAGAATAAATACTGTTCAAACTGCAGATCAGGTCTGTAGCTACATAACTTCAACTAGTTATTCCACAACACCACAGTCACAAAATTTCCTGCAGAAAGATAGAAGCACAGGAGTCTTTGGACAGTTAAGATTCATTCATTTTATATACTGATAACTAGCTCTGAGGGAAAAATTGTTTATGATCACTTTTATTCTGTATTAACTATGCTGTTGTGTTGAAATGACAGGACATGGGGGTAAACTAGTTGCAGCCAGTTATGGTTGCTGTCTTTCTCCTTGTTTCTCATGTTTTTGGAACAGCAGAGGCTCACATTTTTACTAAACATGATGCAATTTCAATGATCAACTGTACTGAAAATGCAGCTTCACATATCCAAAAAGCACATAAGGAGAGAGCATCCAAAGGATAAGATAGACCACTGCAGAGAGGAGTGTGTACATACATTTGTACATTCACAAATGAATTGTGAAAAATGTAGTCAAGTTGGCTTCCTTCTTTCTCATGTCTAATTATCCAAAGAAGAGATTCTGCAGAGAGCTGGGGTATATGTCTAGCACTACATTTGCAGTGAGAGCAAAGCCATAGAGAGAAATGGCTAAAAGTTTCATTGGTAAGTTAAGAAACACTTTTTTTTATCCAAGTTGGCATCTATATATCTGTAGTAGTTGGTTAAGCATAGCTTCAGCTGACACTAAAATTCATGCCAGGGAAGATGTACCTTTTACTCTGTCTTGAGGAATTCTAAGGAAATTAGAGGTTCAGACAGGCAAGAACAATCTGTCTCCCTGATACAGTTGATGTTACTGGTTTCTCTGTGTCTAATGGCAGCTTGATCTCCACAGTCAAGCTTATTCTTTGAAAAGAGTGCTTTCTTTAAATAATTAGGAAAGAGGGAATTGGAGGGAAGTCAACTGCTTTCCACTTTTGGTTGGTATTGTCATACCTGGGTTGTCAAGTCTAAAGGAAATGTATAATTGCTATGGGAGCTTATTAGTCCCAGGTCAAGTTTGTCACGAGTGTGGACCACACAGCCCTCTCTTTTCTCATCTCCCTGCCCCTGATAGGGTGTACATACTATACCAACAAATAGTCTTGATTAAAAATGGTCAAAGAATGACACTGAATTGTTACTCACTCACTGCAGGGAGGACAATCATCAAAATGGGAATTTCCAGCCTGGAAATTCTGAAGTGTTTATATGCCTCTCTTTGCTTCATTACCACCTCCCAGGTCTGGAAAGTATATTATATGTAATAAAATCTAGATTGCAAGTCTAAATGGTGTTAGATRTCATATGGATATGGCATACTAGCATATACCAGTTTGTTTCATTTCATTTACTCCCTGTAGGTAACACAAAATTATCATGTAGAATCAGACTACATCTCAACCAGTACCGAGGATGGTATAAGATGTTTTAGCAGATGGTGCAAGAAAACTTCATAGCAGATAAGTGGGGAATAACTGACCCAGGGCAGTTTGTTCTTAACCTTCTTTGGCGGGTTCATGTCATTAAGCACAGAAGTCTTCAGCTAAAAGCAAAACTGGGAGATGAAAATGTAGCTCAGTCTGAAGGTGAGGTTTTCATTTAAAGAGGTCACTCATTAAGGAATAACTTCCTGTTGTGTCATTGTTCCCCTGTTCTTATACTCAAGCCAATCTGTTTCCTTTGCTATAAAATCCAGATTCAATACTGTACCAAGCTGGCACCTGTACTCTTTCTGCTATAATTTGGTGGCAATCCATGGGTTTTCCTAAACCCATCATTTTAAGAAAAAATGTCCTTTTGGTTGATATTTATTCTAAGCACACATATGAATTTTTTTTTCATAAATTTGGGACTATGGTTTGATATAGACTAGGGATAGGCAGTAATTATTCAATAAAATAGTTCCTCTTCAAAAATCACTGTCCATTTCTGATGTTCTTTTCATTCTCTCCACCTGGAGCAGTTCCACTTTTTTTGTAAATAAAGAAATAAGTAATATTAATTAGGTTAGAAAGCAGCTGTCTCTGGAACCTGGAGGTTGAAGCACACATATGGGTTGAGAGAAACGTCCCTATGTCAGTGAATATTTAATTGCTTATGCAAAGTGAAACAAGTCCAAAACACATCAGGAGTCCCTCTGCAAGATGGGAAAAATTCCAAAACAGGAAAATATTAATGAGGTAGGAAATCTGCTTTCTGTATTCCTTGCAGTATGGCTGTTCTCTAATAGCTTTTGAAGATCACAGATGCTTATAAAAATAGCCACTTTCTGAACTTGGAATGTGAAAAAATTTTATTTTAGATATAATGGTTGCTGTAAAAGTGGTAAGTTATGCACATGCAAAAAAGGATTTATTGCACAGGGCATTTTCTATTTCCATCTCCTAATGCTGTGAGCTGAAATAGAAAGTAAATATGACCCCTTCAGCAGTTTGAAATACTGTGACTTGCTTTGGGCCTCTCCGCTCTACCACAGTCTTCATACTTATTGTCATCTTTACTTGAATGCAATCACTACATAGCACACTAAAGCCATTTTCTGTTCACCTTGGATGTATGGACTAAGACAAGTAGTGTCAAGGGTGCAATGAGTAATCTGTGACTGCAAGTCTGGAGTTCCTGCCAGAAGACTGCTGGATGTCACTGCCATTGCCCAGTGCTACCTTGCGACTGGGAAGACAAAGGTACAGATGAGCCCTTCCACACTGCAAAAATGCAAATATTACCTTAGTGATATTCAGTAAGAGAGCTTTTACTCTCAGACAGGAAGAAATAGAATGTTATGTTTCCCAGAAAAATGGTGCTGCCTCTCAGACTATCCTACCTATGAAAGGACTTTTCTACTCTAAACGAAGTGTTTGGGTTTTTTTAATGAGCATTATAGCAGTCTGGAGTCATGGTATCTCTGGCTGCCACATTCAATTTAGGCGCATGGTGTTACTGTGTGATTTCTCAAACTGTTAGCCCCGCTAATGAAGCCTGAAAGCTACAGTCAGGCTGGATTCCTTCCCACTTGTACCTAATTGCCCATAGCAGAGGTTCGGCAAAGAGCTCTCCTGTATGTCTGAGAAACCAGTACTGCCTTGTAGCACGGTAAAATCAAAGAAGAAAACATATAGCTAAACTGTGCACTGCACTTGTGTCTTTGGTTGCCAACCAAACAAGTTTTTATCCATATAATCTGGCAAACGGTACTGTGCCCAGGTTGCCATATAACCAAGACACCGAAGAGACTAAGCATATAATGCTGTGTGCCTAAATCAGATGTATATTATCAAGGGAGAGAGATGGGTTTCTCCAGAGGTCAGTTCAGAAGAGATTGGTATTCCAAATGACCTTCTAGAGAATCACAGTCTAGTCTTCTCGGCATTATTGTTAAGTACTTAAAGTTAGGCAATATGGAAATATTTTCCCCACTGGAAATTGGGCACCACCCCATGTAAGTAAATGAGGTTCTTCCATGACATGCAAATACATAGGCACAGCACAGGCAAACTCTTCCGATTAGAGATATTAAAGAGTCTCATCCCAGAGACAATAGAGTCTCTATGTTAGTGGGATGCCCAGCCTTCTGGAAATGCCTACATCTACTCATGGCATGGAGAAAAGACCCAGATGACTACCACAGATCAGATGCCTAACTTTTACACGGCTAAACTGAAATGGGATGAATCTCCCTGAAAGACTGCTCTGTTACGCAGTTCAGATCAGGTTGACAGCCAACTGAATTTTCAAGTTAAGATTAGGTTTCATTCAGATAGTGAAAGATGTATCTTCCATATAGGAATCACTGTTTCCTTACAAATTACCACTGAAATGTTAGTACTGTGTATGTTTATCAGATCTGCTGTGTCTTGTACTTACAAAGATGCAAACATTAGTGGGAAAGCAGTGCTGTCTCTCTAAAGAGAAGCTGCACAACAAGATTTCCTTCTTGTCTGGGAAGCTGAGGACAGACTGTAACTTTGAGGACATGCTGTGGTCCAGCACAGAAAGAACAGGTGTATATTTAGGGTAGGAATGGGAAGCAGATAGGAGGACAGGGCAAAGACACAGGCTGCTCTGGTTTTCTTGGGAAGTTAGCATCCATCGTGCTACTACAAACAAGAACTGCAACTGTGCCAACAAAGGACTGTCTCCTGGGCAGGAGAGACCCTGAAGAAGAGATGGTGTTGGAGTGGACAAACAGTACAACATCAGTCTCTAGAACTAAGGAAAACCAAATAAATGCAATTCTTTAATGCAAAACTTAAGACTGGCTAGTAAGCACAGGAAGGCAATTTTATCTCTGTATAGGAGCCTTAAGCTATGGCTTCCTATTTATGTCTGTGCTCCTTTTAACCCCAGTGTTTTCCACAGCACTGTGTTTAAACAAGCCTTGCACTCAACATTCAAGAACTGTGATAGGACATGTGAGTTCCCCTCATCCATGTTATGGAGAACTGTTTGGGAAGTAATCTCTAAGTATCACTAAATTCCTGATAAGCTGCCATACTTAGCCCAAGGACAAGAAACTGTACAGACATTTGCATATCAATTTTCTACCACTAGCTTTAACAATGGGAGCTAGAGTTGGGCAGCCACAGCATACATTTATAAAGCTTACAGCTGTGTTCAGTGATAAGATAAGAGCTTCTTTTGTAGAGACTACAGCAAAAGCTTTGTCAGTGATTGAAATGACACTTTTATCTCATCATGAAAGATGCCCCTTCCAGTGGAAGTCTAGCTGGCATGACGTTATCATTTGAATTTTTTTTTTTTCCCCATTGAAATGAAAGGAAAGAACCTTGCTGATTTATTTAGCAGTCTGTCATTTTTTTATTATTATTTGTAACATTAAAAGAAAATTAACTGCAGCAGAAGGATTTTATATCCATCTACAAACTTGGTTATTAGAATCCCAATATTATTCAACAAATAAATAAAATAAAATAGCTCCAGAGCTTGAAATAGAATATTTAACTGCACAGAGCCACAGTGGAGACGCTCTGGTTATGGCTGAGCAAAACCTTGCATTATAAAGCTATTTTTTATTATTATTTTGATGCTTGTAATTTACTGGAGGGGAAAGTAAAAACCAGCTACATTTGAGCAGAAATTTCCCAAAATTTCTCTAAGCTCACTGGCACATTTGGGTGCTAATTTGTTAAAATTTTGTGAACTCTTTCTCAGTTGCATGATGCCAAAGCATTGTGAGAAGGTATAAAAAGTTGTGTAAGTCATCCATTAAGGAATGATTTTGTGGTTTTGACATACTAAATAAATTTGGTTTCACCTAGCTTTATCTATCTGCAAATCTGGCATCTAGTTTAAGCTCCTCATGCAGGCTCTGTCACTAGTAAGTAATAAACAGAAACCCTAAGAGGGCAACTCATTACACCCATGCTGGCACCTATTCTCCACTCACTGTAGAAGCCTCGATGTTTAACTTGGATGAGTTGGCTGAGTTAATAGATAGTTTGAGTTAAATGAGATGAATTCACCCAGAATTTTAAGAATAACTCATGTTTCAACTGGTAGGGAAAAGGTCCAGTAGTTCTGTCTATATAGTCTATCGAAAAGAAGGCAAACAGTGATATGATCACAGGTTATATGTGATCTTAGGAGATGTAACCTTTGATTATGCTTGCTTCACTCTGTCAGGCAAGCATCTAATGGCTGGAGGGTGAAGCTAAAGTACAATGTTTAATTGTGTGTAATTAAGCAATGGAATGCCTTATCAAGGGCAGTGATCAGTTCTTTACTACCGGCAATTTTAAATTGAGGCCTGTTTTTTTTTGTTTTGTTTTCTGTTTTTTTGTTTTTTACCAGAAACACAGATTGACTCCAGGAAGTCCTATAGGGTGTGACTACACTCTTTGTTCTATCTTATATCCACCCACCATACTCCACACCCCCATATTAACAGTCAGGTTCATCTCAGCCAGCTTTAGCAACTTAAAGGTTGGGCAATCTATATTAATTATCATCAATGGGGGAAAATTGATACTTCCGGATACACATTTTGAATATCAGTCTGGACATATACAGCAGAGTAACTCTGCAAACACAGGTCATCCTACTGATCTCCATCAATTTGTGTGTAAACAGTAATTCACATGCATAAACTTTTCAATGACTGGACCCTAAGGAAAATGTAAAAAAGCTTATGGTCATCAAAAGTACTGAGGGCCATTCCTGGAGTACTTTCACATACGGGCAGACCAGCTGGCCCCCTCTTCTATACTGCTTTCCAAAACTGTGTTCCCTTCATGTGTTTATAAAATTCCATGTCTGTTTAAAGACACAAAACTTGCTGCTGATACTGCAAGACAAATCATGACAAACTCAATCAAATTCTGTTAGTCTGATTCACACAAAATTTCTGCTGAAATCCACATGAGAAATGAAAAAGTAAGGGCTATGTGCAAAACGCAGTAGATTCTCCTGATACACAAATCATGGATTTGGATTTCCTTACCCATATCAATTTATATTCTTTGCAGTAAAGAGAATACCTGAAGCCTTTAGTCAAGTATAAGGACACAGGTGAGAGGAACTGTGCAACTCTTATTTTCTTTTTAATGAATTACAAGTATTATTCACCTCCAGATTATCAAACATTACTTTGCCTGAGTGAAAACTTAATACTGCAGGATATGACACTAACTATTGTGTAATACAAATGACAAGTAACAGCGTGCCTCATTATTACGCTTTCACATTCATTAACAAAGTAATTTACCAGCTGTGCTCTTCTGCTATGGCCCTCACACTGTAATTAATCTATGCATTAGAGATGAAACCATACCTCTTGCCTTTTAATTCCGAAATCTCAGAGTTCTGTTCAGGTAACTAAAACCTCAATAGGCCAACTGCTAAAATTTCGTCCATAGGTATATAGGAAGAAGTTGTCTATCACTGTCATCAGTCCAACAGCATCGGTCTGTAGGGCATAGATTTGGCCTCCCTTACTCTAGCAATAGAGAGAATTATTCTTCTCAGATAGGTGAGGTGAATATTACTGAGCCCTAGAGTTCACACTTCAGCTAATGAATATTTTCTGAAAAGGCATCTACATGAAGTTTCAAGACTTTTCATGTTCCCTGGATAGGTTTGCTGCCTTGTGTATAAAACACTGAAGTTCAACACAACATATCAGTGTAATTTCATGTTATATTTTTATCTTTTCTTACACAGTCAAAATCCTACAGCCTTTGCTTCAGAAAAACTCCCAATGATGGCTGTGGGAATTTTGCTAGGATAAGGACAGTGAGATTGGCTAGCAATGGGAAGGCATAGCAGAACTGAACTAGAACTGAACAAAATCAGAACTTCTGTTTCACTGGAAGTTCTGACACTTTCTTTCCTCTTGAATCAGGTCAAAAAGCTGAAAAAGCAGAATGAGCTCTGAAAACAGATTTGAAAAATCTCTAAGTCATGCATTTTGACACATGAAAATGAAAGGTTCCGCTGTCCCTAAATTGAGAGGTTTAATTTAAAATTCAGGTGACACTGAAGTGCATCTGCCAAAGTAGCCACAGTGCAAATTACATGTTGCAATTGCAGTGCCTGAGATCCTCATTCTTCCCTTGGATGAGGCTATGAKAGGCTGACTACAAGACAGCACTATGGACTATGATGCAACACAGAGCTCAGTTAAAAAGCAGGCTTGCACTGTGCTTTAACCTTGAACTGCTCACATCAAAATATTTCTGTGCACCAAAGTGTTTTATGTTTGAGTCAAACCAATTTTGAGCAAGTCCAATATATTTAGCACATGGGKTTTTTTTTCTGAAGAAAATTAGGAAGGCAGAAGGGTGTAACAAGGAAAGCCAGGCTTCCTCAGGAAAGTAATTATTTTGCTGAAACAACACTATCTCTAGCAAAACCATTTCTGTGGAAAATTCATAGTATTCAGAACCACATAGAATTTCTGGATGTTCCCTTTCCATAAAGAAATGATAGACTAATTCAGTCCGAAGAGAACTGTTGGGATTTGTTGTTTGTTTTGTTTTAAAGGACGATATGTATTCAGTCCCACTGGAATTGAAGGAACATTTCAGATCTGAATAAAGATGCATTCCAAGAGTTATTGAGAGGAAGGCTTTTGGAGAGCTGGCCTCTTCAAGGGCTTGTTACAGCCAGTGTTTTCAACCAATTGCTTTAATAAGAGCTGAATTTACACACAAACATTTAGAAAGCAAATAAATAAATAAGGGGGGCAGAAAACAACTTCTCAGCATTCAGTATAATATTATGAGCTCAGCATTAGAGGAAGCCATGCATCTGTTTTATAGTTAGTTTATATTCTTCTTTTGTGTGTGCATTTTATGCACATAAAATTAACAACCTTTGACTATCCATTTGTATTTATAACATCTGCAGTACCAATGGGTAACAGTTCTAGCCTTTCTGTCCCAGGCTTGCTAAGCATCTGAATTTGGAAAGAAAATGCCAGATAACTCTCCAGGGAAACATTCCAAATGTCAACATCTCTTGATGCCTAGACATCCTAATTCCACCAATGGGGAATCTATAATGAAGGAAATCCCACTAACAGTGAAGCAGGACATAGCTAGGAATGCTGGGCTTTGCTTTTTCTGTTCGAACCAACTGAGATATAACTAATTGCAGGCTGAGACTGGAATGGTCTTTCCTCTTTGAGGTAAAGCACATGTTTTGACTATGTAAATGAAAAAGATCATTGAACAAGATGAGCTCAAAAAACTATATTCATACTGTGACTGCTCCCCCGACCATGCCACTAACAGCTGGGTGGACTACCCTAGAGAAGTGGTGTCCATGAGTACCTGGACAGTAAATACTCTCTCTCCCTGTTTTTTCTCTGGGGATACTGGAGTTCACCACCACCTTACAGAAAAAAAACGACAGCAAATAAACAAGGCCAGTGAAGAATGACTGGTGCAAAACTCTATCTGAATCCAGCCAGTGGGACTATTATTGTGATATTTTAAAGAGAGATACAAAAAAGAATTTTTTTTTCCTCTGCTACAAACTCCTGCAGTGAAAATGTTCCAGGTGGTGTGCAGCTGGTTCAATTCAACTGTTTCTATTTGCAGATAGTCTCTCTAGCTGTGMGGAATTCGCTTGTTATTTTGCTGATAAATTCAAGATTTCTTCAGAGTGTGCTGTGCCATGGGGAAGCAGGAGAGTATCTCCAGAGGGAAAATACAGCCTTTTTGATGAGCTGCATCCAGTAGCATTCACTGAAACTCCGTCCCCTTGGGCTTACCCACATATACATTGGATGCTTGACCTTCCTCATTAGGAACAGCCAGAAGTGAGACAGAGGATTTATGATGGAAATTTTTGAAAATTCGTGATGGAAGGCTGTTTACAGAGAATCATTGGTGAAGAAAGTGCCATGTCACCAACTTCAGGTAAAMACTGAGTCAGCTGACCTGGGACAGGAGCACACACCAGTGCTGGGCACTGAACAGCAGAAGGTCTCTGAGCACTTCAGACTAATAACCCACCTGGAGGCAGACCTTTATGAACAGTATGGAAATAGCCAATACATCCTAATGACTGAGCATAAGATTTGGGACAGAATGTCTTTGATTTTAGTCACTGTCATCTGTGAAAACCCTGCAAGTCCCCTTAGTCCTTACAGACACTCTCCACCACAACACTGCTGTCTTCTTTACAGTTTTTGCATTAGAGAAATAAGAGCTATATTCCAGGTTGAAAATGAGTGTTTTGCCAAGCTGGTTTTTGGGGGGTTTTCATTGTTGTTGTTGTTGATTTTTTTTCAACAAGATGAATAACACTCAGCTTTAAAAAAGCCAAAAGCCTTGAAGATTTATTTTGCTGAATTTCATGCTAGTTAAGTTGTGGGGTGAGGCTACCTTGGCTAACACATGCTCACATGAAACCAAATAAAAACTGCATGCAGAGGAATACCTCTGAAATGAACAAAGCAACTGAGATCATTCACAGCAATCAACATTGGTTGTATGGAAAAGGACTAGGGCTCAGTGCAACTGTCTTGCTTGTTGTCTTGATCTGAATTACAGTTGATTATTGACAGAAAGAAATTAAGAAAGGAAAAAAATCAGAGGAAAAAAATAAAGTATTTCTCCTACAGAGAATTGAAATGGTTTGTTTGTAGAAGTTAAACCTCATATATTGCAACAAACCAGAAAGAAATGTCTACCAGAGACAGAGCCCATAGGTGATGTAAGCTGTCCGTAGCTGAACTATCAGACCGGACCCCACCCATGCTTTCCAAGGGCACTCTCACTAAAAGCTACGATCTCATCTCACCCACCAAACCCTCATTCCCTCCTTGCACTTCTTCTCCCTCATGCTAAGTTAAACTCTCTTTTTTTTCTTTCCCTTTTGCAATGTTAGTTTTAATCTGGAGTTTATCCAATGACAGAGATGTGGAAATAATTTTTTTATTCCAATACTAGAGAATTCAGATTTCCCTTATAATAGTGTYTTCTATATAACAGAAGTGTAGACATATGTGTGTATAGGAACATTGATTTCTGACTAGTCCTCAGAAAATACTACAAGTATTACTTTAATAATCTTTGGGAAGCAAAAAACTGTTTCTAAGACAGTGCTTTATATTTTATGATGGGCTTAGCAGCTAGAAAAATGTATACATTTATAAAATTATGAATCAGTTATCAAAAACAGCAATTATAAAAAAGAAACTTCTCTATTTTACAATTGGCTATTCATCTTTGGAGAGTGCTTTTTAAATAACATGAGAGAAGTTCCCTGCTCATTTTTGTATTGAAGTAAATAAGGTCAAACTGTATCTGCACACTCAATATTGGTATGATTTGGGTTGCAGAATTCTAGGAGTCCTTTTGAGAATACTTTTCCAACTCAGAAGTTGTGCTAGTTAGCACAGATCAGTCACCCTGTCTCCCAAACAAGAGCTTTAATTATGCTGCACTGGAGCAGATCCAGTTAAAGCCTTTGAGAACACAGAACTCTCATGCTTTGAATAACAGAGGCTCAGCCCACAGGGTGAGGCTTTCCTAAAACTTGTGTCTAGCATCCTGGTTCCATACCATCTGCAGGAAACTTTTGACATGATGTTTCAAAGGTCTCAATTTCGGCAGCATGTCGGAGAATAGGATCCATTAAAAAGACTGAGCAGTTCTGTGCACATCTGCAATGGAAGGCTAATTGTAGACTTGGGATTTTTTGGTATCATATAAAAAAGATTAAAAGCGGTCATTAAAAATATATAGAATCGAATTTCTGTCAATCGTGTTGTTGATTAAACTTCAGCTTCAGTTCACTAGGACTCTCAGACCCTTTTTGAAGGGCATCTGCCTGTTGTTCGCTCTCCAAGATTTGTCCCTTTTATTGCCCAGGTGTAGCTTGTCCTTATTAAAATCCATCCATCCTATTTATTTTAGTTCATCGAACCTATTTGTCAAGATTTTTTAAGTAATAATCTCTTCCTCAAACCTTGCATTCCTTCCCAATTCCATGTCATTTACAAAATGTAATAATCCTGTTTTCTAGTCCATTATACAAGACACTGAAGAAAACTTTGAACAGACCCTGATGTGAGATAGGCCACCAAAGAGCTCTGTTCATCCCTCCTTCCTGATAGTGAACCACTAATAAACATGGTGTACAGTTTGCTGTCCATTTTCGATCCCAACCTACAGTAGTATTTTCTAGGCCATATCCCCTTATTCTTGCTTATGAAAGTGTGACATGGGACAGTGTTAAAAGCCTTATTAAAATTATCACAGAAGGAAATTAGACTGATATGACATAATTTTAAATGGCTCCACTACGGTTTAAAATTATTTGATTGATTGTTAGTTTAATTATTTAAGATTTTTTCCCAAGTTTATGGTTCCCCAGGTCCCCCTTCTTTTCATTCTTTCTTTTTAAAGGCAGGCACTATATCTGCCTTTTTTCAGTCTTCATTTCTTGAACCTCTCCTTCTCAAGCTCTCAAGACAGCCATTCGCAGCTCTGAGATCACCTCATCTTCTTAGGATGAGGTATACCAGACCTATCTGATTTATCTTTCTATTCTAGACCGTGGTCTTACCCTTTTGTCACTGGTATCAGCTGTGTAACATCTGCTTTCCTTTCCCAGCACTTCTGGATAGTTAAATTCCTCATTACCACAGAAGTCTGGTGTTTAGTTAGTTGCCCATAAACTTCCTCCTCCTGGTTTGGTGGTGTAAAGTAGAAGTCTCCCACAATGCCTCTGTCATGTTCTTTCCCCTTCCTATACTACCTTTATACTATTTATATACCTTTAGGTATATAGATACCTAAAGGTATATATACTATATACTTTTATACTATCTGCCTAACTCTTACATTCAAGATTTCAAATATATGAAGCCATATTTCTTCTTCTTTCCTCCTGCCTGTCTTTGCCTTTTACATTGATATTTCAGTCAGGGGTGCTATCCTACCAGATCTCTATTATGCCGATTAAATCATAATCTTGACCATGCAATAATTCTTCCAGAACATCTTCTTCATTTTTGATATTTCTGGCAATAGGATGTACACACCAGAGCTTGAGGCATTTGGAATGAAAAGGAGTCTGATTATTCAGTACAATTTTGAATTAAGTTAAAAATCATAGAGAAGCCACCCATTCAACACAAACAGCAAGTGCTGTTTCCTTGTGGATGCTTGTGTGTATCCTACAATCCTCACTCCTTTTGGTTCCACTCAAGGACAAGGCAATCACTAAACTTCCTGAGACAACTTCTTCATAACAACCCTTTGTATAGCAGGCAACAGCTGCTGAAAAATATTGGGCAGAAATTTGAGAGGAATATTGAGAACAAGGAGCTTAGATAACCTAATCTCAGTTTTTACGTTGACCTTGTGACCATGATCAAGCCTTTACCTATGCCTGGCTCACTCACTGTCTGAGAAATGTGGGTAATGCTATTTACTCAGCACCTCACAGTAGTGCTGCAGGGCTTCATTATTTGAATGTGAGATGCTTTGAAGAGGAAAAGTTCTGTGGTAAATACTTCAAATTGATATGGGTCTTAGTGGAGTCCATCCATCTATGCAGACGGAAAGAACATGATTCTCCTTTCACCTCCTATGACATCTGAACTGTTCTAATTTCACTTACTTCAGGGAATGTCAGCAAGAAAAAGAACATTAAAGAAATTCTTAAATCGAGACAGTATTCGTCCCCTTCCTACTAGCCAAAGCTCAATTCAGTTGCTGAGTGTGTAGAAATTATAAATGCTTTCCATTGCCTCAAAACACCATTTCTTTATTAGTTTTATCTGTCAGAATTTTAAGATACTCTGCTCAATGCACTTGCAAACACAGTACACTGGACTCCTTTGCTACCCTCTGTCTCTGATGTAGAGCATAATTTCATGAATGACAAGTCATGACCTCTCTCTCCTGCTGCCTGTTTGAGCTGTTCTCAGCTGGTTTGTTAACAGAGTTCTGGTTTTTATTGCATAGTGCTTCATGTTTATAGCTGTTATCAGACATTTATATCACTTTTCGAGTATGCTCGGAATTATTGGCAGATGGTCTGTTGTACAATGTATCAAATGTATACTGGAAAATTGTTTTTGGCAATGACTTGGTTTTGTTTGTTTGGGTTTTTTTTTTGATTCAGCAGTCAGGTTTGCAGCACACATAATTTGTACTTGTTGCTTTGTATAGACTTGGTATTTAAAATGCAGAAAGAGAACCACACTTCTCAAAATATAAATCTGAAATTACTCCACAAGATGCCAGTCGTAGCCTGGAAGGACTCAGAGTGGGACTGGGTGTGCCTTATAAACATCTGATACCCCTAAAATATATGTAGAATTGTTTACAGTTTTCATACATACCAGGAAACATGCTTTAGCTGTAGGTCCTCGCATCCTTGTAAGTAATACTGAAGAATAACAACACCGAAATTACATCTGTTCCTGTAGCACAGCTAGTACCCGCACAAAGGAACTTCTTGTCCTGTTCCTTAGTCCTCCCTTTGCCCCACTGAGGAAGAGGAGGATTAGTACATAACATATCCTGAATACTATGGACACTTGTGATCACTTTCAGTACAGATAGGCCTCCCTCCCCTCAAATCCAGCTGTTCTCCTCTTCACGTCAGGCAACCTTACCAGAGTCTTAGATGGTAAGACTAGGAGGAACCTAGCAGTAGCTGATGAAGCCAAACCTTCTGAGCTAGGCATGGTTGTCCCCCACTTACCCCCCTGTGGAGTCAAGTGGCTGACCAATAACCCCCTACAATGGAAGAAGGCTCAGAAGAGATGGGCAAGGCCAACGTGGCCATGAAGCTCAGGGATGAATGCATGGCATGACTGCCCACAGATGTTGCAAAGAAAGCTGACTTTATCTCCACACGAGGGGGACCGGAGGGTGGCCTTTGTTTTAGATAAACAGCTATGCCAGTTGAGTGAATCGACTGGTGGTGTAAATGTTTCTCCATGAGTTCAGCAAAAGAGCGTGAATGTCTCCTTAAGTTAGCCAGACCAAGTATGTGGGGGGGGGGAGGGGGAAGGGAAATGTATATATGGCTCAGCCCAACACAGAGTGTAAAAACTGAACAACTAACAAAAGAATTTCAAAGAGGGCAACGGGCTTGAGCTTGTTTCAACTCACATATTTCTTCCCAGTGACTGGGAACACCCAGTGTTGTGACAGTGAGCATACTATAGAGACCAGCAAATTGTATTGTGTTTGAACTGTATATTGCAATTGCTATATTTTGCTAAGTGTAACTTGTACTTGTATTGTGCTTTCATATTTTGCTGTATCACTCTGCTAAATCAAAAATCCCATGTAACTTCAAATATCTGCAGGTAAATAAATTTGAGAATAAACATTACACCCTCCATGCTTGGAATATCTAAAAGAACCTGGTCAGAGCAAAACATCCCTGAAGACATCAAAGGCAGATGCTTTTTTGTTACTTTGTTCTAGCAGTTAATCATTTTTGCTGCTGAAAATTTGTGTTTTATTCCTAACTTGAATATGATTGGTATTAACAGCCAGACATTGGTTTTTATCATGTCTTTCTCTGACAGGCCAAGAAAAATAATAGTAACTTGAATATTTTTTTGTCATAATGGAATGTAGGTTGCATCTTGGTCTTGTATGTAATGAATAAAGGGATGTCCTTATATCTGTCATTATAAGACATTTTTCTGTTCTTCGAAACTTATCACTATTCTCTGCATTATTTCCAAGTTTTCACAGCTTCTTTAACATATAAGCTACAAATATGGCTACTTGCTTTTGAGAAGCACCATCTGCAACTCAGACAATACTTAATATTCACTGTCATTATAACCATCCTCACTGTTGATGATCAAAGACTGTACTGACTATTCAGGAGTATGTCATAAATTTAAAAAGTTTGGAGACATCATGCATCCAGGCTTCCTGGCCTGCCCACATGTGATAGGAGGGAAAAGGATGTCCTCCCATAGGCCTCCACAGTCTTCTTGTTCCAGCAGGCCAGGCACACAGGAATAAGTCACTAGTATTTCTCCCCCCACTCTTTGTCCTTCTTGACAAGCAAAACAACTTTGGCTCCCTGCCCTACCTGGGAAGGGCAGCAGCCCAGATCAGCTGCCGTATGTAAAGGCTGGAGAGTCATAAACTACTTCCAGAAAAGAATGGTACCCACCTGGATCAAGAGATTACAGACAATCATGCCTGTTTTCTGTGAATTGCCCTCTGCAAAAGGCAGATTGTATCAGCACAATTTGGCTTTATACATCAGTTCACAAAAAGTGAAAGGTGATATTTTTAAAATATTCTACTAAGTGGTCTCTCAAGCACCTCACTAGTACCTTTTCTCTCTCCTTCCCCTATACCTTCCATTACTTTGTTACATTAATGTCTTGTGCCTACTTTAAATTCTAGTTATAAAGTCCTTGGGAGAAGTGCTTTATATGTCTTTGTAGAGAAGCTAGTAGAATAGATCTGTCCGATCTAAATAAGGCCTTTGAGTGATACTGCAAGACTCATGAATAGTGATTATAGTTTCCTGTCACTAGAGAACTCAGCAGCTTTTTCAGACCAGTTGACTTATTTAATTGTGTATCCAGATAGTGCTTTGCTGCATTTAATCAAATTGCTGTAATAAACAATCAGAGAGAGGAAAGGGGAAGAAAACTGGCTCTCCTGCAGGTCAAGATGTGTACCAAGAAATGACAACTTGCAATTACACTGCACAGCACTGCACTCAGTTTGTGCAGAGAAACATCACTAAGGGCTCAGGACTATCCTTATGGCAGTTGATGGACAAAGTGTGAAGTCCTAACACTGGATCTTGTGCCCAAAACAGTGCCTGTTTTGATGGACTAAAATATCTTGGAACTTGACTATTCAGAGTATGTCTAGCTTGTCAAACATTGTTAATGTGACCCAGATCTAGCATAGGCCCAGTTAGTTTGACAAGGGTTTGGCTTTTGCTCAGTGTTTCTCTGACCCTGTGTCGTTTCATCCAAGGATTTCAGGCTGTCAATTCATCTTCAAGGCCATGGAAGGAGCTTCCGAGAGCTTTGGAAAAATTAGACAATGGTCCAGATCTAGATTTTTAAAGTGCTGACAGACAGCACGTCTGCTCATAGTCTTTCAATCTGCTTTCCTATTCCTGAAGTCCAGTTATATCAGAAGACATGGGGGGAAAAAAAGGATAAATAGCAAATCAGTAAAAAGCGAGATGTTAAAGAACTCTCCCTTCATGAAAGAGGAAAAATTTTTAAAGGTATAAATAAAGAACAAGCTAGAAAAACATAGTCAGACGCTTGCTTTCCCTCAAAACATAGAATATAGATAAATCATGCTTGCACACATGTTATATAAACCCAATGTATGAAAGAAAAGAGACAGATGTCATACTGAAAAATAAATCACTAGGGTGCTTATCAAAAGTGACAATACTCCTACAGAAAAACAGTGCTGCTGTGCTGCAACAGACATTAGATAGTGTTCCATAAACAAAAATAATTGTCTTGATATTTAATGTTAACAATTTACCACCTCCTACAGAGACGTCAGCAAATATCTACCTAATCCAAAACATTTCACATATGAAAATAAAAAAACAAGTGAGGAAAAGAAGTATTCAACATGATAAGATGTAATGGATAAAACATTGTGTTAGAGCTGTTGTCTAATGGTTGAACTGAACGACTAGATTTATACTTACAGGATGAGACAAAGGGCTATATGTATACTAGTAAATAAAATACTGCCAGAACTATTCTCTGGCCTTGATGACAAATGGGTTAGTATCCATAGGCTACAGTCTCTTCCCTTCCCAGACCAAAAGGTCTCATCAACTCTAACTGTTGGGAACAATCCTTGGCCCATGCCGTTTCCTGAGATGTGCCTCGAAATTGCTTGGGAGAGTGCTAGTTGGTAGGGCCAGCCTTGGGCTGGGGAGTGCGTTATTCATTAACAGCATAGATGTGCATATGCCAGCATTCCTGCCCTGCCCTGGTCCTGTTAACTTTCCTATTGCAATCATAACCATTGACAGAGGAGGCCACAGTTATCTGGATTGCTATCTAGTAATAACAGCAGGTGGTAAAGATCTACAAGGGTAAAAGTGAAGAGAGGCCAAATGTGAGATACATCTCACCAGACTTCAGGGGTCTATAATGCAGGTGTCTATCTCTGGGCTAGTCCTTCTAGGTTTCCTTCACAGTCAAAGAAGAGGAACAGACCTGCCTAGGCCAGATGGTCAGATGACTCATGACGATGTACCCATTTCTCTCTGCAGATTATACAGAGCCTCTAGACAACTAGCTGAGGTGTGTATGTGTGCATATGAAGGTAAGCAATATGACTTCCACCCCAACAGATCAGAAATAAGAAAATGAGCAAAAGACATTTCTGATCGTTTGTTTCCAAAATATGAAAAGACCTAGGCTATTGAAAAAATGTCTCTTCAAAGCTTTAAATGATAAGTGTTAATACATATTTTACCAAAAAAAAGAAATCACACACAATGTTAAGCAAGCTTATCCTAAAATAACTGAGTGTACCAAAAATATTGAGTCTCCCCCCTGCTAAAAAAAGAACTGTGGCAGCTCAGGAGCAGTATGAGAAGAAACTTTTTTGCAAAGTGGTAACATTCTAAATCCTTAGGATAAAAAATAAGTTTCTGCATGGCAAATATGAAGCACAAGCTTATATGGGTCACAGTTCTGTCCATGAAGTGTCTGCAGATGGACGTAAGGTAAGACAAGGCTAGGTTCTGGTAGTAACTGGGACTGCTGGTAAAAAATATACCATACGCCCAGCTAAGATCTGGGTGCACACTACTGATAAAAAGGGATAAGTGCAGCCCTCCAAGCAATCAAGCCAGATGTTTGCAATAAYGATTTTGGTTCCCTCACTTCTTTAGAGATTTTAAGCGTGTGGGAGTTTTAAGGGAATGTTTGCTCATCAGCAAAAGCATGAGAAATGAAACATGGGTAGTCTTTGCTTGTTTCTGAAAATCTTACTTCAAAGCTATTAAGTGAAATGCTTTTCTAGTATGTAACAGGACTGCCATGTTCCCAAAGTGTAATAAAATGAGAGACCTATCCTTCTACTTAAGATAATTTGGCTGTATTAAATATGTGGTGATATGTCTGAGTAATGTTTTGTTTTGTTTTGTTTTTGCCTTAGAAAAATGGAAAACCATAATCAACAGTTACAGMGATGGAAAACAGTAATGTCAGCAAGAGTACAAGCTCAGCAGAAGGGGAATTTTCTACCTTCTAAACATGCAACTAACGAATTAATCACCCAGGTATGTAGCCTTTGGTCAGTATCCAAGGCTGAAGGACATATTGCTTTAGCCAATAGAGGACTTTCCATCCCTCTGGCCAAGAGTGCTACAAAAAGATGCTTCAGACAGTTCTAAGAGTATTAACAGCAACACAGCTATAATAGATTTAACATATACACATGAGCATCCTTAGCATACACCATGTCTTAACAGTAAATATTATGATTTACTTCCAAAAAGTGATTAAAATATTTAATTACGCACAGAGTATTCTTACAAAATAGAAATGATTAATGGCTGGAAACGCAGAGATCTATTTTGCGCACAGACAATAAAAGATATGGAAAATTTCCAATAACACTGAAGCTTTCAGTGGAGTTCGAATTTGCTTTGACTGCAGTTTTAACACTGGTGCTGGAAGGCTGAGCTCTGATCTCCTTTAAAAGAGCTCAATTAGAATGAATAGAGTTGCTCTGGATTTGCTCCAGATTAAGGTAAAGCAGGATCTGGTCCATGAAGTTCCTTATGGTAATTTATATGAGTTAAAATGAAGTTCCAGGAAGACCTCTTTATTTTCTTCTATATTATTAAAAAATATAATGAGACTGAAAAAAATACACATAGGTTTTCACCAGGGACTACAGATTTCAGACAAAGCCTATTCACTTTTATGTTTTAAAACCCCATGTTCAGTTCAATCAATTGTAATTTAATTGTAATTGTGTTTAGTTTCCGTTAAACAACAAACAAAATCAGCACTGGTCTGAAAGGTCTCCAGACTTATCCTTCTACTCAGAGGAATATATATTTTCTTCCAGAGACAATAAGGACTTGGTATAAAGTCAAACCTACATCTCTACCACCCCAGAACTTCTCAGCCTTGAGCTTCTGATTAAACTCCCCTGGGTTCGCTTTTAGGCCTTGCTTGAAGGAGCTGAAGGACATGAACATAGTTCTTACCACTCATTGACTTACCTAAGCTCTTGTTTCTGTTTCTGTCCAGGGACAGGCTTAGGCAGGCCCTAGCTTCCAAAGAAAAGACTTTCTTTGGTTCCAAAAACCACACATTTATAGGATACACTCTTCAATAGCGAGAGGCAGTGGAGGAAAGAGAGGAAGATTTTCCTTCTCAAATGCAAATACTAGACCCCTCTGTTCTGCTTACCCATGATGTCTTTCACCCAGACCAGGAGGGAGGGAGGGATCCTACCAAGTGCCTCATCCAGTTACCTCAGCTGAGGATAACTGTTATGCACGTCCTGTTAACCATGGCATCTCTCCCAGGAACTGCCTACTAGAGTGCTACAGAAAATTTAGAGTCAAACATTTTACACATATTGAACAAATTTGGCCTTAAAACTCTTTTGAAATAGATCTGGATGGCAATGTGATGTGACACTATCTGGATTTTTGTCTTGTTTGGACATAGAGTTGGTGGATGCTTTGGCACTAAGTAAGAATCTTATCAGAGCAGTCCATGCTGACACTTCTCCAGTGAAGCCAATGCCAAATCTCTTTGGGTAAAATCCTGGCCCTCTTGACATCAACAGGAACTTTGCCATCAACTTCAGGATGACACACATTTTCCTTCTATCTTGAGTTAGCATAAGCTCAAAGAGCCTTATATCTGGAATAACCTCAGAGGACAGAACCTACAAAGGACGGATCATGATGTAGTTTTTCACACGGTTTTCTGGCACAGATTAAGACAGCGAGGAGCATAATTCTCTAAAAATATACAGGTATAAAGCACTTTATTTTAAATAAATTTATTGTGTAGTCTTTCTGCCAAGCATCTCATTGTGTGTGTTAGATTGAAAACAACTGCAAATGGCCATAATTAGCCGAAATGTAAATGTTTGAGTTAAAGTCCTTCATAACACTGAGAGTGGTAAGTGGGCAAAAAAAAAAAGAAAAGAACAAAATGCCCATACTTGGCATGACCGCTGATAGAGTGATCTTCAAAAAAGACCAAATTGACAAACACTGCATTGTGTTCTGCTTCTCCAGTTGCATTTTCTATTTACCTTGGCTATAGTCACCTAGCACTGATGAAACTGTGACAGAGAAACATAGTGATGTCTAATAGATGCTATGACAGGTAGTATACATCTGAACTTTCCAGGCATTAGGCAACTATTGCTTACCCAGAGCTGTGGAAAATAAGCTAAAAAAGAATATCTGGAAGGTCCAAATGTCTCATATTAAAAGAAAAAAACCCAAAACTACCAAAAATGAAGATTCATGTGGCTTTCATTCTGGTAATAAAGCTGCAGATGTGAAATCTGAATACGTCAGCAGCTAATTAGATACATCATGGCAGTGCAAAACATGTGCTGCAAAGTAATGAATGGGAAATCTCTTGCTGTATCATGGGAGTCGTTAAAAGTATATATAGCTTGAAAAAGGAATACCAGATTTGTGTTCCTTAGTGACTCCTATTGTCATTAAGAAAGCATGATTAATGCAGGCACAAAAACAAGCAGAAGAAAGATTTTAAGATCTTTAAAGGAGCATGTCATTGTAACATCAAGCCTTGGGCAGATTATTTAAACTTCTTGCACACCATCCTTCATTTTACACAGCACCTTTCGTACTGGAGGATGCAAGTACTGCTTTTCACATAAAGGCTTGAGCTGCTATGTAAGCCCAGCAAAATTTCTTCTAATGTGGAACTCTAGTCCCAGTTAGGCCAACAAACAGGAGCATAAATTACAGTAGCTTAAATTGTGAGAGGCAAAGTGAAATTCAAAGAGCAAATAGCTTGTAAGTGCAAAGAGTAAATATCAGTTAGAGACAAAGTATAAGTGAAGCAAGAAACCCATGTAGAATCAGTGACTCCAGTGGATCGGAAGGAGCAATTAATTAAAAGGATGAGATTGATGAGAATCAAGATGGCTCTCTGTCTCAGTTTTAACTGAGCGATTTCCTACCTCTCTTTTCTGATAGCCGTGATGAGGTACTCCCACAGAAAGAGGTGACAGAACAGGTGCTAGAATAAACTCGGTATTTGCACACTATATATCACCAAGCCCAGATGATTTACCCCCTCAAGCTCCTTTCGCCGATGCTCACACATGAAGTAGCTGAACTGTTGACTGCATTTGTCACAAAATGCAGCCACTTTTCCAGAGAACTATGAAGTAGTAGGTGTTGCACACATTTTAAAATTGGGCTCTAGAAGTGATCCAAGCAATTACAGATCTAAAAGTCAATGATCTATATGTGGAAATTTGATTGAACTGATCATGTAGAACAGAAGATCATACACTTATGGATTTGGCCCACAATCCCTCACAGGCACTAGAAAAGGCTGCAGATCCTGGCTTGCAGCTCTTGCTGACCCCAAATGATGCCCCAGCACCAGATAAAAAGATAGAGTGTAATGAATGACACAGTGCCAGAGCTCATATTTCTACTGCCTCACAAGGCAAGGTCAGTGGGGTCAATGAAAATAAAAGGTGAGAAATTCAAATATGCTTCTTTGTGCTTCATGGAAAAGACCTGCCCTAGGAATTTTCTGAGGCCAATATTCTTGAAAGAATCCAATGTACCTGGAGAGCAGGAATAGCCAGACCTGTCCAAATAAATTACACTGGAACATTTGTAAGGTATATTGAGCATCATCCTTCAGAACTGAAGCTGATGACTGATCTTGAGAGATTAGTGCACATGAGATCCTTGTGAAAATAGACAATGCTCATTTGCGTGTTTCAAGGATTTTATTCCATCTGCTGAAGGCACCAAATTGTTACGATGTTGAAGCCAAGACTAGAGATGATCTAGAGAAATCAGTGGTCTGATCCACCATGATGCTCCATCTGTGTACCATAAATATTCAGTACAACAGTGGGAAGCCATCTGGCAGCATATACACTCCACATCGCTCAGGTAATGGGGAGTTTAGGAAGGGCCTGAGTGACCATTTTTCTTAGACAAGTCTGTGACATGATCTGAAAGGCCCCCCCATATATAGAAATACAGTTTAGCATATCAGTCCCAAGCAGATGGAGGTTAGGATTTGATCTGTATTTTCAAGAAACCTAAGTACATAAAATGCTATGTCTAGACCCATAAGTGAAACCTGCCAGAACCGTACCTGATCCCTGAGGCCAAGTGGCCTGGTATGCTCATGTCCATACTGGTAAAAATCTTTGCTCCACTTAGCCTCTTAGCACCATTTCAGTCTGTCCAGAGGAAATGGCCCTTCACCCACACTAATGCCAGAACTGTGCCTGGGCACAGTCCAGGAGACTGCTGGCTGGCACGCACCAAAATCATGCCACAAAGCCTGCTAACAAATAGTATGTGCAATCATGTGTTCGAATGTGGGGACATGGCCTGGCCTTGTTTTGTTCATGCATACAGGTGAAAGAGCTGTGACCAGGTGCGGGGTTCAGCTGGTAACCTAGTCATTTTAGGTTCCCTTTATGAGACAGAAATATATACTCCCACAGAGCATAGATCAGGAATCATTTCCTCTCAGCCTAAAGTAAGCACTTAAATTAGAATCAAGCCCTTGAAAAGCCTATATCTCTTCAAAGGCAAGAAAGAAAATTGGCTCAGGAATGAACGTCTACAACTCAAACACAGTTAAGCGACATGAATCTTACTCCAAGACATCTGAATCTRATTGTATGAACCACGTGCTTGTAATTTCTAGACCTGGCTCAAATGTCGATATTGCCTATCACGACACAGGCTTTCTTCAGTCTACCTACCTGCAATTATAGTTAGGAATGACTACATCCTTCTATAGCATTAAGCCATTAAAGATTGCTTAGTGCATGTTGTTAACAATAGGCTAGCAGAGCAAAGGAGTTATTAATTAAGTCTGATATTAAACCAAGTCTCTCTACTGTGCTTTAACTATACGCAAGCACACATTAAGCAAAAAAAGTAAGGATGTACAGACATGCCATCAGCAACTTTCAGTACACACTTGCTCCACATGCCATGATAGGGCAGAGGGAGCCTCCCTTCGTTATTGTGATTGTCTCTACCCCAACATGTGCCCTTGTTTTAAGTTAAGGGTTTACATGGTTATCAGTACTGAATTTCTCTGCTTCAGAATTCTGCCTCAAACTGAAGGCATGCACTATTATTAGCCTGTCTTCTTCCATCCAAATACTTGTCAGCTATTCTTAATGAACTACTCCATCTTGGCTCAGTGACAATTCAAGAATGTTAGCTCTTTGAATTAGAGAAAAGATCTTGAAAACATTCAGGAATGATTTCAAAGGAATACATCATCTTGGCTGAGCTAGTACAAACCCAGTTAATTTTGCAAAAGAAAAAGAAAATGCACATATGTAGTCAATGACATCTCCAGTTCTTTACATCAAGCATTGCATTTGGATAGAGATGGTATTTTTTTTGATTCTTAGTTTTCTTCCACTTAGGGCTTATTCTAAAATTTCCTGGGAACTGGAAAATGTGAGTAATTCTGGAATATTTCTATTTGGGGGGGGGGAGGTGGAAAACTGGCTTATTGCCTCTTGCCACACATGGTCTGTGATAATGAAAAAGGCGGCAACAACTGGGAGGAGTAGCAAAGGCCTTGCACTTTTCTAAGACTTCTGGAAGATCCAGCTGCTTGTACCTGTGTTCCCTTGCRAATGCTGCCACTTGTCCCATGGGGATTTCCCTTCCTTTTCAGAAAAGAGCCTCAGTCAGAAAGCAGACAAGAAATGAGCCTAGTGTACACCCAATAGAAATTTTGGAAAGGTTTCACTGGGGAAAGGCAGAAGACAGACAGACAGCTGCTGTTTTAGAGGCAATAAAGGCAGAACACTTTGTAAATGAAATCATTTGCAAAAGTTTTTTAGCATCGCTGGCCAAATAAGTTATCCAACATATCCACACAACTTATCTTGTGTGTATCCACATGAGATTCAGTGTTTTGTTTTGAGCATAGAACAGTTAGGCCCAACTCTCCAGGAGATTCAGCTTGTCCAGAAAGGTGAGAGTCCTAAATATAGTCACCACGATGTGGAAGTGTCTAATACACTGCATTATTAAAAAGGTGTTTTTCTCTACAGGATGATGTGCTAACATAGAGAATCACCAACAAAATGAAGAATACAAATCTGATTGATTGTCTCTTTGCATTTAACAGCAATCTGATGTCTCTCAAGAAAAGCTGTGATATTTCTGTGTCTTAAAAGAGTGTAGGACTCTGTAAACCTTAGTGATATTTGTGAAGCCATAAAGAATAAATACAATATTATATTAAATAATTTTCAAGCTAAGAATACTTTTATACCACATGTGTAGAGAGGATATATTATTTTATCAATTCATTATTATTAGTGCTGTTGTTTGTTTTTTTTACTACTGCTGCTGTATTGTTGTCCTTGTGACTATGTTAAGCCACAGTCAGGACTGATGTTTCACTGTAATTTATATATATAAAAAAATCCATAATAAAATCTACATAATAGATTATTGTTACTGCAATACATTAGAACTTGAAGGAAGAGAGAGGCTTTACACAGTGAAGGATTCATCAGAGAACTATGGAAGAGGCCCCAGGAATAAAATGTGAGCAAGCCCCCTTCTCCACAGCTCTGTGGTTGCACCAAGGCCATTTGGGCCAGCTTGTCTGGCAGCACCTTCTTCCCAAATCTCTCAGTCATTAAAAAGGCTGCATTTACTTCTTACACTTGCATTAAGGTAGAAAAAAACAAATTTTCCATGGCTGCCTGAGCACACATGCAGAGATATTAGTGCTTAGGATCTCAGTGACACTCAGGTCATTTCAAGGGCTTGACTCTTCTCCACACTGGCTGTGAAATCCACTTTGAGGTGTATGTCAGGGAGGACCTCAGTGGCCCAGCTTTAAGACAACAGTGTGAAGGCTCATAGCTTGGTAACCTCAGTATGGTTATTGTAACAGACATGTCAAGATCTATCAGTGTGAGCTGCTACATGCATCTGAGACCTGCTGTCTCCGTCACCTAGGCTGGCACCCTGTTTGAAGAGTGCATAAGAGTTTATTTGGTGTGGAAATTAAAGGATATAGGAGCAGGGGAAGGGCAAGACTGTGCACATCCTTGCCCCAGTATGGGGTCAAGACACTGCTGGGACAACTATGTGGAAGGGAAGACACTCCCAGATGTTGCAGTATAGGCAGCCACTTCAATACTAATTATTCACCAAAAGCGTTCAGATATGGAGCTTCTTCCACAATTCCAAATTTCTCTCTGTGCAAGTCAAACGAAACCAAACCAAACCAAACCACCTGACTGTTACTTTGCTGCCAAACCACTGATGCTCATGCACTGAGCGTGTTGCATTCTCCTACACACGAGTTTATAGAACAACCAAATTCATTTGACTCAGGGGGAGGCCAAGACCACAACAGTGTTACAGTCCCTCAGCCTCCATGGCAAGAAAAGCAATGAGGGAAAGAACTTGGTTCCAAAACATCATCGCCGTGATACCAATATTTCAAATGGGAGCATATAGTGAGGTCAGTTTTATGTCATATAAAACTCAGACTTAGGTCATATAGAGGCCCTTGCACCTCACTCCAAATCCTTGTTCATCCTCATGAAAACTCTTCTGAGACTGGCAAATAATATTTCTAGTTCCTAGGTGAGAAAGCTACAGTATGGAGATTAATCCCTAACTGCAGATGGAGTGAAGGAAAAGATTAAAATTCTGGGAACTTTGCTAGCTTTGAAGTCCAGAATCACTGGGCTACTTAGTGCCACAAATCTAAATGTCTGCAGTGTTGGTTTAGCTCCCTTTGATCTCCTAAGGGTGGCAAATGAATCTCCACACCCAGTATATGTTTCTGAATAAGAATCAGTGTCATTTTCTTCTCCAAGTCTGTGCAGTGGGCTCTGTGGCATTTTCTACAGTTACCTGCTTCCCTTGGATTTCTCTTTCCCTCTGCGTGTATAGAAAGGCTGACTGAAAAACCTGAGACAAACAGAAAGGTCGTCACTGACTTCTCAGGGCTGGAGATCAGCCCATCCTGGAGCTGAATCCCACCTGCAGCAGGACGTGTCCTGGGACAGCCACACAGATACCAGACGCATCTGAATCCATAGAGAGGTACAGAGCATGCRGTCCCCTTTGAGCATGGACCCAAGCACGATCACAGAAGGAGCTCCTGCTGCTCTCTTGGGCGACCAGGAAGAGAAAGCAGAAAAATGGAGAAATGACAAGAATTGTCCATAAGAGTATTCGAACAATATGCTCTTGACATAGCTCCAGTAAACCTGCTCTGTGAAGCTGAGGACACAGGCTTATTTCCTGACAAATGCAGAGAAAATATTTAGAGCAAAACCCAATGTCCAGCTGGTATATTGGAAATGTTTGACAGACGTCACTGTCACATCCTTCTGGTTTTGTTGTGAGGCCTTGGTAATGCTGTCATTTCATAGGCAGAAATACAGCCTATGTCCTAAAACAGCCCTGTAGAATGACAGCCCTTACTCAAGTGACTRTTAAAGGCACTTCATTTGTTAGCCCCTTGACACTAATCCCAGAGGAGACACCTAAACACTCTATTAATGAATACATCGCCATAATCTTCCCAGGTCCTGAGCTTATATCTCTCAGTTCCTGTCTTCATCAGTTCTCTTCCAGTATCTTTTCCTCACAGATATCAATACAGTTTCTGACAGGGAAGGAAATACCAGGAGATCCACTCTGATGATACAACTTTGCTGACCTAGAAGTGTTTACCTCTACCAGCAGCACAGAAAATACTCAAGAAAATACCTGTAAATCCATTGCAGGCAATCTGGGTCAAGCTACAGGCAAAGCACTCACTCTTCATAAGGATGGTATGTTGGCTCTGATCCTTACCAGACCCAGAGGCAAAGAAACATGATAAACAATGATGACAAAGTTAATTAAGCATATCAGCTGAGGACTGATCACAAGGACTTGTCTTCACTTGGGAGCCAGTCACTGGGAGCCAGAACTCTACGGACCTGTCTCTTCCTCTCCCCTTTCCTCCCATGTGGAGATGAAAAAGTCTATAACATTCAGCAACAAAGCTTTACTCTGCTTGAAACCTGGCTAGGCCTGACATGGGCAATAGTTGCCAGTGACATCTGAATTGCAGTTAATTCTGAGCAAAAATATGACTCAAGAAAGAGCTGAAAGTGAATGGAGGGGAGAGAGAAGAATCCTAATCCATGTATTCTCTGGCAGCTGAAAAGGCAGCAGACGTCTTCGTAAAACAGCTTTTCCCCTCCTGGGTTTACACAGTGCTGTTGGATCCAAAGGGCAAAAACGCCAACTGCGCTGTTTGACATGCTTCAGCAGGGAGAAATGTTGCAGCCTGCGTTTGGCTGGATGATTTGCTGTCAGAGAATTTCATAGCCTTCGGGTGCAATTACCAAAAGCTCTGGTGCCTGCTGTGCTCCATCTGTATTCAGGTATGGTCGATAGGCCACTATCTTCAGGGCAACCAGTGAGAGGCAGGAGAACAGGGTGGCAAGAGCACACGGCCAACACTCCCATGCCATGTAGGGGGGAAGTGACGTTGGGACCTGGATGTGGACATCATGCAGGGGCTGATGGCCAGGCCGAGGGAGCAGGTGGGCTGTATGTGGTGCAGGTGGCTGCTAAGCCTCACTGGCTGTATGCAGGGCTCCTAAGTCCTGTTCTGGAAGAGAGGGGCTAAACAATAAATATGCAAAACGGCCAGCCCAAAGGTACAAGAGGAAAGGGTGAGCAGAATAGGGCCTGGCTGCCTTCCAAGGGAAACGGTTTTAATCTGGGTCTTTTGTTTTATTCAAAGGGCTTTGATCCTCAGGTCGGAAACAGATAAGAATACAGTGATGGTCCCATGGATACTATATGCATGGACAGAGCTATTAGCCCATCCACCCCAGCAGCTGGGCAAGGCAGGCTTAGTCCCTGCTGCCCACCAGTGGAGGCTTTGAGTGGGAGCTGGAGCTGTTGTTGCCCTGAACAGGTATGTCACTGTTTTTTAACCACAACATGAGGCTTGTCAAAATGCCTCTATTTTAAGCTGGTCAGCCACAGCTGATCCACTAAGGTCCTACCTCAGCTACCTTGGTCTTTTGCAGGTGTAGAAACTCCCAGGAAGAAATGCATTTTCCTTTGCTTTAAAGATACAATAAGCTTTGGCATTATTTTTCACCCTGTAAAGGGGCCTCAGGATAAACCTAATTCTGCTCTGTCTTGTGTTCCCTTTCTTGATTCCATTGGGCATAATCATTTAAAAAATCTTAGCAAATAAAATATCAGAAATTGTGTCTGGTATTTTTTAATTCAAAGGTCTGGTAACCTTGTAAAATCAAAATTAAAAAAAAAATCATTTAGTTCAGCTTTCTTGCTTATGAAGCCTCATCAGAATACTTTTCTCTGCAGTCTATGCATAGAAAAAAACACAGGAACAGCTGAAGACCTTTTTTTAGATGTCCTTTACTGAAAAAATCCTGCGCTGATGAGTGATGTTACTAAATATAAAACAGGATCTCTATAGTAGCCATATTAACAGATTGCTAAGTATTTTTAGGCAAAAGTGTCTGTGCAAAACTGCAAAGAGCAGGAGATGGTAGAAACTTTGGAATCAGATAGAGGTGACCAGCGGGACCATGAGTCAGTAGTCACAGCGTGTGGAGTCAGAGCCAGCACAATCTGGAGGAACCAAAACAAACACTGCAGTATTTTTGGAAGGGGAGTATTGGCACGCATAACTTTACCTGGGAAAGATGAAATGTAGCAGATGGGAAGATCCTGAGGGGGAAAGAAATTCAAAGGTGGGAAATTAAGCCTCGTGGTCTTTGGCAGTGAACCAGCAGCCCATGCTACAGGAAGTTGAGAAAACTCAAYTGAAACTGTACAAAAACAGCAGCATCTTCCCACACACATACATGCTCCAAAGTCATGTCTTGAGCAGATGCAGCAGTGTGCAGAAACACAAGGGACCAGCCTTAGTGGATCAGTAACTGCTTGTTCACAGAACTTGCTGGCAGCCTTGGCAGGCAGCCATCCATCTCCTCTTTCTTCGCACTGGAAGGCTTCTCCCTACAACAAGTTTTGCTCACTGTGATACAATGAGGAAGTCAGAGTCCAAAAAGGACTGGAAGAGACTTTTGCTTTTTGCAAGACTTAGACCTTCTACCCAAGTTTCCAGGAGTCAGGCAGAATCTTCCTTTCAGAGCTGACTCTGGTTGCTTGCAGGGCAAAGCTGTTGATTTAGATGGGGTCTTATATTACAGCTTCTGGAAAGGATAGAAGTGAGTGAACGGCTATTTCGGCTATTGGCCATTCTTCCAGCTGGTTTCCTCAGTAAAGATAGGCTGAGACTACTCTTAAAAAGTAACACCTCTGTTGAGAAGAGGGCAAGGAGAGCCACAGAACTGGGGGAGACAAGAGACTTCAGGAGGGAGCAAAAAAGAAAAGAGAAGGGACGGTACCTGAGTCAGATATCCAAAACCATGTAACTGGGAAGGGAAATGAGTAGAGCAGTGTCCATTGCACCCTGGTAGGCATCTAAAGCATCAAAATAGATGCTCAGCTTTGCCCAGTGTGGCTTTGCCCAGAGACATGGCAATAGCAATGGAAGGAAACAGGCTCTAGAGTCACCAGGAAGGACTCCCGACTCCTTTACACCCACCTCACATCAAGTTTCCTCCCCATGCTGTGAGATGAAGGCAAGCAAACTGTCAAAATTATAGTGGAGGGTTCCCAGAACAAGCAAACTGAGAAGAAGGCAGAATGAACTGGCTCAGAGAAAATCAGTTATTAACATGCAAATCAATGTAGATAAATTGGGGGGAAGTCTGAATTAATTTCATTTAACAGAGTGGAGAGGTAAGAACCAGATCTGACCAAAATTTTAACTTTGAGATAATACAGGTGTGAACATTATGTTTGTTTGTGTGCTTCAAAATGGCAACAGGGGGCAGTAAAAGAATAGGCCCCTGTGGGCTACAGCATTTGCTAAGATGACTCCTTTTTCTGCATCTCTTTTTTACTGCACACTCCACACACACACACACACACACACACACACACACACACACAGAGTTAGCCCATGCAGCACCTCAGTTCATATCATTGTATTAATCACCCAGCAGTTTTTTTCATGAGGAAGGTTTATTGAAACTACTTCCAATTAAGAGGCCATAAGCTACATATATTTGCCAAGTGGTGTTGACTTCCTGATTTTTATGTGAAAGCATTTTTGTTTCAAAGGCAAGCCACAGAAGTAGATTCCCCAGTCTCTCTTCTCAGCAGCCCTAGTCATACAACACCCAAAATCTGTCACAGACTGAGGTAGGGATTCTTTTTCTGAAAATCTCTTGTTAAAATATCGGCAGCACAAGGCTGCTTTAACATCACTGATTCCAAACAAAAGGAGACACAGACATGAGAAGATTAAAAGACTAAAAATAGAAGTGTATTTTGATTTGCCAGAGAATACAACATATGCAAGAGTTGTGTTTGCGGAGGATTGGCAAGAGATTGGCAAGATGAGGATCCACAGAACTGGGAGCAGCTGTCATAGTAACCATACCCAGGCACTGAACTGGTGTCAAGTCAGACGTCACCTGAAGGGAAATTTCCCAGCTCAAAGGAACAATATTCTAGAAGGAAAACTTTGGAAGGTATTGACTAAGGCACCTCCATGAAACCTGGAGGATGCAAGCAAAGAAGTTCCCACCAGAAGGCACTGAAGTTTAGTGGGAAGAGCAAGGATTTGAGATGGAGACCTGGCTCATAGACATGGTTCTGCCTCTGGCTTGCACAGGCAGCTCTTAGCAAGACCAGGTGAACTTCTGCCTCATTTTCCCTATTTCTCAAATGGGGGGAACTATTCACCACCTCTGCAAAGTCCTTTGAGACCAGCCAATGAAAACATGCTGTATATGCTGACAACACCAGCAAAGATGCTCAGGCTTCATTACTAGCTTCTGGCTTTGTAGCAGACATATTCACTGAAGTATATTCAGCAGGCTGACTTTGCCTGGCTTGTGGGGTGGCTTTTGCACAGTTCCACAGTGCCACGTAGAAACTGCTAAGAGCTGCTCAGCAGTGACTGCAAAGTAGATTGCCCCATTGCATATCCCGTGTTTTCTGTTTAATGACGTGGGGCATTTCTGGAGTCTCAGCAGAGCTGGCTTTCAGCATGGACTACTTGTGCTAAGTGAGACAGCAAGAAAGCCATGCATTGGCCACCACTCCCCAGCACTCATCCACACCAAGCCCGTCAGAGTCCTGTGCCCTGGAATGGAGCAGGGCTGGAGCTGAATATCTCTGATGCCACATGACTTGCTGAAGCTTTCTTTGAGGCTCCGTAAGTGTGCGAAAGGCTGACATTGGCTTCACCATGTGGGAGCCAGCACCTGGCGGGCATGTCTGGCTCCCTTGGGAACAAAAGCAGCCCAAAATCACACTGCCTCTCTAGCTGCAGTCACACAAGACCTCACATTTGTGAACACTGCCCTGGCTGCACTTGTAGCAGTGTGTAGACCCTGACACTGCTTCGGGATGTATCAGTCTTTACTCACAGATTCACTTTCCATTGTGCATGCTCTGATTTTTCCTGGAATACCAGAGTAGAAAAGCAGATGTTTAGAAAAACTCAAGCTCATTGACTAGCTCAGGGGCTAGTGGGAGACAGGTAGCAGGACCTGGGGTATGTCTATGTGGCATGACTGGCTCTTAAGACAGTGTAACTATGTCCAGATGGTGCTTTGTCCAGGCTAGTTTATCCCACTTCTTAGAGTGCGCATGCCAAGGACTATGAGTCACTGCTCAAAGATGACTCAGTGTCGTTCATTTAGTAAGTACCTTTACTTTAGCATAGCTGAGCATATAAGATATACTGTTATAAAAGATATGATTGCTCCTCTTTAAGTCTAAGCCTTTCACATTGAGAACAAAAATTGTTTTCATTGTACTGAACAGTAGGATGCTAAGAAGACGTTTTGTCAACAGCAGTAACACTACAGAAAGCAATGCAATAATCCAATTCTCTTCTTGCCTCTCTCAGGTTGCACTTCCATCCCAAAAGCTCCCCAGCATGTTCCTTCATCCTGTTCAGCTATTTTCAGATGCCACTTCTCCAYAGGCAGCTGATCCACAAATCAAACAAAACTATGGAATCCCAGTGTCATGGAGATTTTGGGGGGGTTGCTCCTGAACTGAGATCAAATGACAATTGAGAATTTCTTGACTTTTTTTCATTATGCATGGCTCACAAGAGGGAGCCCATGCTGTGCCCATAATCCAAAGCCTCCTTAAAAAAACTCAAGTTCTGTCAGGTCCCAGAAAAGAATCCTCCTCAAAGTTAAGGAATAATGCATCAGTGCCTGTCATCATAAAGCCAGCTCCCTTATTCTGTGCAAAATGCATAGATTTCTACCAGATTCCTGTTTTTAATATTGGTAAAGTCAACAGCTGCATCCTTGAAATTCAGTATTATGTTTAACATGTTTGCAGCAATTTTCTGAATTCCCTGCATTAATTTTCAATACACCAGTGTGATAATAAAAAGCCAAGCAGTTCAATGGAACACTGATAATGTGGGAAAGTCATTATGATATCCTTCAGATACTTGAGGTGACACTGTTTTCCTGCAAAACAAATTGCTTATCAGAGACTCCATTACTCAGGAGACAGTAAATGGTTTCCACAATGCATGCCTCATAGGCATTAAAAAAATCTTCAGGACAATTGTCAGCTGAACTTGATTTTTTGGGAACCTTTTCTATGCAAAGAAGTCTAAATGTATGAAATATACAAAGCAACATAGATGTGTTTCTTCTTCCCTTTTTTAAGAGGCATATATGACTGTGGATACTGGTGTGAATTCAGATAACAAATTTCTGTTAACTTCAATAGGTAGTGCACAAGGGTCATAGCATTAACATGATGTATTGACCAGATCCATATGGATATGCCATTTAGCCTTTGCTAAACATTAATTAAACAGCTGAAGACTCTCTAATACTCACAAGAATTTTGCAGTTAGTTAACATGCATGGCACTATTTTCTAAGTCCAGCCAATCCATGCTGCTTCTGCTGTGAATCAGGGAAAAAGTCTCCACTTAGTAAAGATAAGGACTTTCTGAATATGTTTACACCGAATGCTTCCTTCCCTCTTGTTCTTTATTAAATAGCAAGATTATTTTTATACTGTGGTCTCAGGGATCACTGGCAACATAAACATATTAGAGAATATGGTTTGCTTCCAGTGGACCTCTGGGAAATTAATCTGTGCACCGAGTTCAAGTTTTGTTCRTTGCATTCAATGGATTTACATGGCAATGTCATGGATATGAATGTTGAGTTGTTCTCCGCTGTCAGAAGCTGCCTAGGTGAAAAGATTGCTCTCGAGTCCTACAGCTTTTATACATTTTAGGAGTTTGCTCTGACTTAGTAAGAAGGTTGATGAGGAGTAAATAGACACAAAGCTAGAGGTAAGCAGCCTGGAAAGAACTGGCAATAATTTGGAAAACATCTGATAGTGGTCTTGGGTGTATCAGTCTTTTAGAAAGTTGAGCAAAGTGGGGAAGAGGGTTGGTGGAATAAGTGCCTAAGTTTGGTGTCTGAGACTGATTCTCTGTAGAAAATGATCCTGCTGAATACATGAATGCCCTTTTCAATATCCATATTGCTTAGGAATTTGGTTGTGAGCATTAGGCCAGTACTCCCAGGTAGTCAGAGTGCAAGCATCTGCATTCAACTGTGAGTCAGCTAGAGATTTCTTGTGTGGAGACAAGATGTACTAAAGCAGTCCTGGGGGTGGGTTGAGCTGTCACCGTAGACATGCCTACTATGGGTATTCCTGAGATATACTGGAATTTCACATCTTCATGGAGCTGTTACCTCCTATTCGATTTGGAAGGCAACCATATTGCAACCAACACACTAATCCCATAGGCAACTCCCTGCCTGAGTAACAAATTATTGTTTTTATTTGGAGGATGATCCCTTTTTGCTGAGTCCTGGAGATAACTGGCAGTCAGGGCAGTCAGGGTGGCAGGCAGGGTCCAAGTCTACTCCCTTTCCAGTCTAGCTGCTCTCACTGTCAAAAATGCTGTCCAAAAAGTGTGGAAAAGCTCTCAACCAGCTCAGTCCACTTGTTTATCTCATACGTACCACAGCTCGATGGTTTACAGTCACTGAGTGCCAGGCAGCTGGCCTCTGTTTGAGCCCATGATGTAAGGGAGAAAGGGATCTCTAACTTAGCGCTGTTCCTGAGGTCTCCCTCCAACCCACAGTGTTACAGGTGGTTAAAGCATCATCACAAGGTCAGCACAAGGGAGCATTACTTGTACTGCATAAAACACTGGACAACTTAAAACCACTTGCCCCAGCAGTTGGGTTGTGAGTTGCTACATTTCTTGAGCAATGCATTTAAGGACTGTCAGCACCTTCACTCTGCAGTGGAACCATGGCATTGCTATGAAAAGAAATAAACGTTCAAATTGACTGAAATGGCTCCAAGTAGGCTCAGTACATTTTAAAACTGTGCTGCGAGGCAGTTCTGAATGGTCCTGCTGTCTTAGCAGCAATGAAAAAAGAACAGCACACTTTGCTGCTAAGTACATTTACTTCCTGACTGTTGAAATCATCTGTCTGAACTAGGCTCAGACAGTAATCTTTTTCTAATTATGGAGGCCAGTGAAGTACACTGCACTGTGTGCTACATTCACATGAGTTTTACTGTCCCAGAGGAGATCACATATGAACTGGACTGCTGAGTCTTCTGTGAAAATCATTTGTTTGTTTAAAAACTCAAGATCTGAAATGTCCACCTAAGAAGTGGGAGTATTTATATCAGTGAATAAAATTACTTCCACCTGGAAGATCAACATTTTGGAGGAGGAGACTGSAGTAGAGTTAGGGGAGGAGAGAAGAAAGGAGAAGTGCAAAGCTTAATAAACATTTAATTAGACCTCAATCTGGTTAATACTGGCTGAGATGGAGACAAAACTAGCTTCATTTTCTGGAACAAAAGCTTTTGAAAAAACAAGGAGCAAGCATCCTCTGTTTATATATGCACAGGTGATTTTGATGCAGTGTTGGGACTTTCAGTACAAATGATTTTCATTTAACTTATCAATATTATCAATATTACTTAAAAACAAGTTTTAAGCTTATCTTATTTGAAGACGCTATCATTTTTCAGCAATTTCTGTCTGTACTGATCTGTTGTCTTTCTCTGATTACTTGATAGTTGCAAGGTAAGCATAGCTACACTGCAGGCCATAGGTCAAACAAAATCAGCTCCTGAAAATGTATGCCTCAGTGACCTGACACCCACAGCTAAGATCTCTTCCAGATTCCCCTTGAGAAGCAGACTGGTCCAGAAAGTTGCCTGATAATTCACTTTAGTAGATGCTGACAGTGTGTACAGGYATGACAGTCTACAGACTGAGGAACCATGAAACTGCTCACCAGCAAGTGACAAAAAATCACTCTTCAGAGAGAGGTAAACAGCACTTCTGCACGTTGGCAACAAATGCAGATAGCTTAATATTTCGTTACAGTTCTAAACATTTAATATACTCCCTCTTTGGAATGTCAGCACACATCTGGACATTGCTGGGATTATTTTCTACAAGCTATTGCCTTGTAAAAGGGTAACTTCTTCCCTCTTACCAAAGATGAGTCTGTCCCCTGCAGTGTGAGTTCTGCTGGTATACGTTGCCCACAAGACTTGAAAAACAAAAAGGAAGAAAAGGTATTAGTGGCTACTACTATATTAATGTTTTTGAATACTCTGCGAGAAAGTGGACTATAGCAACAACTTCGTAAATTAACCATTCAATTCACTGCAGTGTACCGTGGCATCTTTCAGTAATGGATTATCCTGAAGTGAGGTATTCTGATCAGTTATATAGAAACAGCTTGAAACCTTCCATAAGTATCTGCCATACCCTGCAGCAGCAAGTTGTACCAAAGGAGTGCAAAGCGTGGTGTGGAGAACAGCAGTAAATATCCTATTCACAATAGTTTTTTGAGAAGAATCAGAGACAGGTTCTCCCTGGGATAGCTGTAAGGCGCACAGACTTGTCAAAGTCAACAAACAGGAACYTGGAGTTTCTTTGCAAAAGAAGCTCTGATTTCAACAGAGGGAGAGGTAGGCAGAGTAATGCACTCAGTCTTTTTAATTCCTGTGCACACTATAATTAGATATTAATCCCGGAACTGTAGAAAACAAATTATATGTTGACAGCTATTTGAAAACAAATAAGCTGTCTGTATCTCATAATTCTTAATATGGCCACTGAGCTCCAAGCAAGAAGCATTTCACTCTTTCATGTGTATTGTCCCAATTATAGCTTGTGTTTTAACTGAGATTTCCTTTTTGTGTTCCCTTGCCCAAGTCCTTAAACTAAACCCCACTCTTGCTGTAAAGTGGGAGTCAGTTTACCTTAGGATAGTACCCAGTAGCCCTACTGATAGGTTGGGAAATAATTGTGTTAGGTGCTGTACAAATAGAAAGCTTCCTGATACATTTAGAGGTATAAAATGAAGGAGAAATAACTGAAGTGCCTCATACAATGAGTTACTGAGTCACAGTGAGTTATAGGTTCTGAGCCTCTACTACCTCCCGGTAGCGAGGTCCTCAGAAAATGACTGGATTCTCAAGTACATGACCACATTTCCTACTTTCTGTTCTTTGTCCTCTCCGTTTGGCAGTGGAGAGAGTCCCTTCAGACCCACCCAGCCTGGTCATATCAATTAAGAACTGCAGCCTTACATCATATAACAGATTTTACTTTATGTTCTTTGAAACATTCATTATGTTAGCTAATCCACTTTTCATTTTCTTCCTCTGGAGTGGGCAAGATAAGGACTCACAGCTGGCTTACATCACAAAAAGTTCTTTATCATCCAAATACGGCTGCTTGTATTGTCTGTAAAACCAATAAAAAAACATTAAAAAAAATTTAAGTTTCTGATCTGTGAAGACATAACTCCTAAATAAAGACTTATTATCAATATTCTGTGCCATAGCTTTTGCATTTGCAGGATCTTTTTCTAGTTAATTATCAGAAAATAAGGAACATTTAGATGAGTGCAAAACCAAGAAAGATATAGAGATTTTCTTGTGTACAAAATGTGTATATATATTTGTGTGTGTGTGTGCATGCATGCACACATGTGTATATGTGCATTTTCTATAGAAATAAAAGCTGGACAATTAACCAGAACATAATACAAAGCCAAATATAGAATATTTATGGTATTTTGCTCATTGAATCCATGCCTGAGTTAAGCCAGTGGGGTTTTCACAATTGGCTCCTATGGTAGTTAGATCAGAGTCATGGAGTTTGGTCCAAGTCCATTGAAGTGACTGGAATTCTTTACAGAAAACAGAGTACTCACATGAACAGTTTGCTTTCCATTTAGCAGCTACTAGGCTTTCAAAAGTCCAGGCTTACATAAAACAGTCACATCTGTCCGAGGTTTTGGGAACAGGATAAAATTACTGGGTTCAGGAGCAGAGGAATGTGTAGAAAACCACCCAGTCAGGGATCTTTTGTAGGAAGCTGCCTTACATTACTTCATAAAGCATTTAGTTTTTTAGTGACTAGTTGAAGCAAAAGTCTTTTGCAGCATGACTCCATTTACTCAGCCCAATAATCTAATGTTCCCAAGTTTACTTAAATACTGATTTTGCTGTCCAGTGTGAATAGGGTCAAAGTTATCTGTACCTCCTGGAGAATTAAAAGAGGAGGAAGGCATTCATAAAAGAATGTCATGAAGGATATGCAGAGAGGGGCTGCATGCAGTTTTCAAAAGCATCAGGAGCACTCAAGCACCTTGGCCTCTGTCTGCAGTGTGGCTTCAGCAGCCTCACGCACCAGAGCTGCCACAGGGAACTGCAAATGAACTATTTCCCTCTACCCCATGCTGAGGTGTCACTGTGATGGAGGCAGCCAACAGACACAGCAGTATGTACAGCAGTTCTGGGCTCTGCTTTGGGGTCTTCTGGGGACTTTGACATTGTTGGGAGATTTCTGGGAACCCTCTGAGGAACTCTAGGGTGCCTGCCACTGACAGGTAAGGAGAACCAGGTGAGGACAGCCATTAGAGGCCTTAACTTCTTCTGAGAAGCTCTATCGGCTGCCAACAAGCTCCGCTGGGTGACCCTGATCAGAAGGTGTTGGGGCCTTTCAGGCYTCCTGATTAGGCCTCCTGATTAGGGATGGTCAAGCACTCTTTTAGCCCGTGCTATGAAGAGACCTATATAAGAGCCAGTTTGTGCAGAAGGGTGCAAAGAAGGGCCTGGCAAAATTAACCAGGCCAGAACACATGTCCTCAGCTATGGCAGTGACATGCTACAGGGCATGACCCCCAGCAGCTGTTGGAGTAATGGTCCCTGCAACATCAGAGGCTTCAACCCAGGTAGAGCTTCAGAAGGAAGACATAGGTCTGCAAGTCCTGGACTGCAGGGAGTGCCTGGGGCCTCTCACTGAGTCTGGGGCTGCAGCTCTCTGCTTGCAGGAGGTATGCAGTGGTTAAGGAGCTGGACTGCCAAGTCAAGGTGCTGCAGGAGGAGGTCAACAGACTGCACAGCATCAGAGCTGATGAGAGAGATTGATCAGATCTTCTCTGAGACCCTGCAGCTTCAGAAGCCTGAACTTCCAACTGTAGCAGAGGAGTGGGTAGGTCAGTGCCTGTTGGCTCAGAAAGTGAGAACTCCCATGATGGCACAGGCTGGAAGCTGGTGACTTCTGGCACCAGGAACAGGGCTCCTGCTCCACCAGACTCGAAACTTCAGAATAGGTTCACTGCCCTCATAGCTGACAAGTTGCTGGGAACATGGAGCATTTGTGCTGGCTGAGCCTCCTTCCCCCAGGAGCACTAGGAGGAAGGGGTGAGTGTTAGCAGTGGGAGACTCCCTGCTGCAGGGGATGGAGGCCTTCTTCTGCTGACCTGACCAGCCATCTAGGGGGATTTAGTTCTTGCCAGGGGCTTACATTTGGGATGTTGTGGAGAGGCTGCTGAGGCTTGTCCAGACTGTTAACCCTGCTGTTCATCTATGTGGGCACCAATGATACTACCAGTGGAGACCTGGAAAGTATCAAACCTGACTACAGGGCCCTAAGGGTGATGGGTAAGGGCATGGGGGACCATGGATGTTCTTCTCCTCCCTGCTAGTGTGGAGGAAGAGCCTGAGAAGGACTAAACAGATCCTGCAGGTCAAAAATTGTTTGCACAGATGATGCTGACAACAGGATTTCAGTTTCTATGAACGTGGGACCCTCTTCAAGGAATGACAACTTCTTAATAGAGATGAGATACACCTGACAAAATTGGGTAAAAGTGTCTTTGCCAACAGACTGGCCAACCCAATAAGGAAGGCTTTAAATTAGCAATAATGGGATGGGAGAGAATGACCAACAGTCAAGTAAGGAAGTGTTGGATGAGGCTGGCAACCAAAGGATATGGGGTGATGTAAACAGAAGGGACCTTTTAATCAACAAAACAGGGTTGAAGGGCAATGACTCCAAGCATATGCAATTAAATAAGGAAGTGCCTGAGGGACCACATCATGGGGAAAGCTCCCATGCCCTTTCTAGGAAGTCAGCACACTGGGGTGCCTCTCTGAGGTGCCTGTACACTAGTGCATGCAGCATGGGGAAAGAACAGGAGGAATTAGAAGTCTGTGTGCAGTTACAGGGCTGTGATTTCACTGGCATCATGGAAATGTGGTGTTATAGCTCACATGACTGTAGTGCTGCAATGGAAGGTTACAGGTCCTTTAGGAAGGAGAGGCTGGGAAGGAGAGGTGAGGAGAGAGAGTTGCCCTGTATGTGAGAGAGCAGCAGGAATGCATGAAGCTCTGCTTGGGGATGGCTGAGGGGACATGTGAGAGCTTGTGGTTCAAGATTAGTGGGCAGACCAATGTGAGTGACATTGTAGTGAGTGTCTGCTATGGACTGCCCAATCAGGAAGAAAAAGTAGACAAGGCATTCTTCAGACAACCGAAAGAATCCTTATGTTCGTAGGTCCTGGTCCTCAAGGGGGACTTCAATGACCCTGATATCTGCAGGAGGGACAGTGCAGCAGGGCACAAACAATCCAGGGGGCTTGTGGAGTGCATTGATGACAACTTCCTAACACAGGTGATCAAGGAGCGAATGARGAGAGGCACTCTTATAAACAAAGAAGAACTGATTGGGGATGGGAATGTTGGGGGYAGCCTTGGCTGCAGTGACCCCAAGATGGTGGAGTTCAGGATCCTGGGAAGCAGGGGCAGGGCAAAAAGCAGGATCACAGTCCCGGACTTCAGGACAGCAGAATTTGGTCAGTTCTGCCATTTGGACAGACCTGCTTGGAAGAATCTCATGGGATATRTCCCTTGAAGGAAAAGGGGTCCAATACAGCTAGTTGATATTCAAGGATCACCTCCTCCAAACTCAAGAACAGTCCACCCCAACAAGCAGGAAATAAGCTCAAACATGAAAAGGAAGTGTATGAGAAGTGGAAGCAGGGTCAGGTGATCCAGGAGGAATACAGAGACCCTGTATGAGCATGCAGGTATGGGGTTAGGAGCAGTAAAGATCATCTGGAATTGAAACTGGCAAGGGATGTGAAAGGCATCTATAAATATAAAAGCAGGAAAAGGAAAGCTAGGGAAAATGTGGGCCTGCTACTAAATGGGGCAGGAGCCCTGGTGACAAAGGACACAGAAGAGGCAGAGGTACTGAATGCCTTCTTCACCTCAGTCTTACTGGTAAGACTGGCCCTCAAGAATCCCAAGCTTCTGAGACCAGAGGGAAAGTCTGGAGCAAGGAAGACTTACCCTTGGAGAAGGAGGATCTGGTTAGGGAACACTTAAACAAATTGGACATACACAGCCCCATGGGCCCTGATGGGATGTCTTCCATAACATCTTCACAGACAAGCTGATGAAGTACAAGCTAGGTAAGTGGTCAGTGAGGTGGACTGAAAACTGACTGAACTGCTGGGCTCAGAGGGTTGTGATCCATGGCATAAAGCCCAGCTGGAGGCCAGTCTAATGATGTCCCCATGGGGTAGATACTGGGGCCAACACTGTTTAATATCTTCATTAATGATCTGGATGACAGGACCAAACGCAAGTTTACAGATGACCCAAAACTGGGAGGAGTGCCTGATGTACCAGATGGATGTGCTCCTATTCAGAGAGACCTTGACAGGCTGGAAAAATGGGCAGAGAGGAACCTCATGAAGTTCAACAAAGGCAAGTGCAAAGTCTTGCACCTGGGGAGGAACAAAACCTTACGCCAGTACAGCCTGGAGGCCAACCAGCTGGAGAGCAGCTTTGCAGAGAAAGACCTGGGAGTGCTGGTGGACAAGTTGACTGTGAGCCAGTAATGTATCCTCAAAGCAAAGAAGGCCAATGGTATCCTGGGTTGCATCAGGAAGAGTGTTGCCAGCAAGTTGAGGGAGATGATCCTTCCCCTCTACTCAGCACTGGTGAGACCTCATCTGGAGAGCTGTGTCCAGTTCTGGGCTCCCCAGTACAGGAAAGACAGGAACATACTGGAGCAAGTCCAGTGAAGGGCTACTAAGATGATTAAGGGACTGGAACATCTCTCATATGAGGAAAGACTGAGAGAGCTGAGGCTGTTCAGCCTGGAGAAGAGAAGGCTCAGGGGAGATCTTATCAGTGCATATAAAGACTCTATGGGGGAGGGAGTAAAGATGGACCCAGACTCTTCTCAGTGGTGACAAGGGCTAGATGAGAGGCAATGGGCACAAACTGAAACACAGGAAACTGTCTGAACACAAAGAACTGTCTGAACACTTCTTTACTGTGAGGGTGGTTGAACACTGGAACAGGTTGCTCAGAGAGGTTGTGGAGTCTCCATTCTTGGAGATATTCAAGTGCCATCTGGACAAACCCTGAGCAACCTGCTCCAGGTGACCTTGCTTGAGCAGGGGTTTGGACCAGACAATCTGCAGAAGTCCCTTCCAAACTCAACTATTCTGTGATTCTGAGGAAGCTTAAAGCACAGTAACATGTAGTTATCTGCTCATAGGCAACTGAGGAAGCAAGCAGAAATGAGCTGTGCGCTGGTGATGTAGATATACATAATGAAGTTGTGCCATATGCTCCTTTCAAATTATCATCTTCCTTGTTATGGCTTATTTTAAGATGGTCACTGTGATGGATGGAATATTCCTAACATAGTGGTATTCTTAGTAGCAAACTAAAAGGCCATAGAATTGTCCATGAAAGGAGTCAGCCAAAATGTCCCTATAAATTTAAAGTAACCATTTTGTTTCTTGGTGAGGAATATGAGAAAAAGTCACCTATTTATGTTTAACCTAATAACCACCCTTCCTGCCAGTGAGGGAAATGAACTTCAAACTGTGTTTCAAAGTTTTCCTCATTTTCTCTGATCCAACATTATTTAAATAATAATAAAAATACTTAATACTTACTAGAAAGCATATTTTTWAAATCTTATCTGCTTAAGAGATTACACTAAAATGTCACTTTAAAAAAAAGACATATCTAATTTCATCATTCTCTCTGAAAGGTTAAGTATATAGAGCAGAATTAACGCTTATGCTGATGTACAGATTATCTGCCTTGTCATTCAGTTTGATATTTTTTCCTAGACTGTTTCAAAGTCTAGAATGACAGATAAATTGCAGTTGCAAATGATTTCTGAATTCTCTATCAGGAAGGAGGAAATAAAGGAATTAAACTATCTCAGGAACTAGCTAACTTTCATTTCAGAGTCTAAACATTTTTAAAGATTTTTGCTGTTAGTGGTGGTGGAGGGGTTTCCCCCACAGACATAGATTTGTATTTTTGTGAGGGAGCAAACTCCATGGCATTCAGTGAAAATCTGAGTCATTTGTTAACATAAAAATCTTGACAAGTAATGACCTTCTTTTTACACAAACAGCCTAATGCCCCCTCAAACTCCAGGAAAGGTCTTCACATGCCTCATTTATGCAGAAAAGCCTCTATTTGACTTAAAGCTTAAATGCCAGAATTCAGACTTTCCTTCTCAAAAAATACTGCATTAGTGCTCAAGACAAGAGTCTTGGCACTGTGCATGCTGCACAGGTGAAGAAAGACGCACAGGTGAAGAAAGACCTCAGCTCTCAGGGTTATGGATGGGAGTGTTTCCTATTCAAGCTGTGTTCACCTGAACATTCCCAAAGACCAAACTTATATAAATACACTATTGCACAAACTTCCTCGCCCTTCACTTGCCTCACTCAGACTTACATATGAACCAAATTCCCTGCTTCTAGAGATCAGTTTTTCTGGCCTGCATACTTCCAGCATTGTTGACAACCACTTTTTCCCTTATCTAGGTATGCAAAGCAAAAGTTAAACAGACAAAGGCAAACAGATCCCAAAACCTTATTTCCAGTGGTAGCCTCATATAACCTCACTTTGGTGACTGGGGACAATCATCATGGATTTACCAACAGTAAATTGTGCCTGACCAACCTGATTGCCTTCTATGATAAAATGACCAAATCTGTGGACAGGGGAGAGCAGCGGATGTCATTTACCTTAACTTCAGCATGGCTTTTGACACAGTCTTGCATAGTATTCTTGTATCCAGGCTGGAACATTATGGTCTGGATGTGTGGGAAACCAGACGGGTAAAAACCTGATTGGATGGCCAGGCTTAGAGGGTCATGTTTTATGAGTCATACCTGGATGCCTGTGACAAGTGGGGTACCACTGGAGTCTATCCTGTCCTGTTTAACAGCTTTATCAGTGACCTGGGGGAGGAGAAGAAAATGAGTGTGCTCTCATAAAGTGTGCAGATGACACCAAACTGAGGGGACCAGTTGATATGATTGGGGGCTGCCATTCCGAGGGAATGAGGCAGCCTAGAGGAATGGACCAACAGGAACCTTATGAAATTCAACAAGGACAAGTGCAAAGTCCTATCCTTGGGAAGGAAGAGTCCCCTGCAGTGACACAGGCTGGGGATGGCTGGCCAGGGAGCAGCTCTGCAGAAAGGACCTGGGGGCCAAGGGGCAGTGAGCTGCGCTGGAGCCAGCAGTGTGCCCTGCCATCACAGAAGGGCAACTGCATCCTGGGCTTCATTAACAGAAGCAGAGCCAGTAGAGCAAGGAGAATGATTATCTCCCTCTAATCAGCACTCATTAGACCTCATCTAGATACTGTGTCTGGTTTTGGGTACCCCAGTACAAGGAAGACATTGACAAACTGGAAGGAGTTCAGGGGAGGGCCACCAAGTTGGCTGGAGGCTGGAGTACTTGTTCTGTGAGGAAAGGCTGAAGGAGCTGGGGTTCTTTAGCCTGGAGAAGAGACACCTTCAGGGGGACCCAACAGCATCCTCCCAGCACCTAAGGGAGGTTCCTGAGAAGAGACAGAGCCAAGTTCTTCACAGTGGTGCATGGTGAGAAGACATGAGGCAGAGGACATCACTTGAAACAAGAGGTTCAGCCAAGATATAAGGAAAAGTTTTTCTGCATGAGGGCAGTGGAACAGGTTGCACAGGAAGCTTGTGCTGTCTCTGTTCTTGAAGGTTTTCAAGACCCAACTGGGTAAAGCCCTGAATAAGCTTGTCTGACCTCATAGCTCACACTTGCTTTGAGTAGAAGGTTGGGATAGAGACCTCTGGAGGCCCCTTCCAAACTGAATTATCCTCTAGTCCTAAAACAATTTTTGATAATGAACAGCAGTCCACAACCATAATACTTGTTTCTGTGTAGTTTCTGTAATAGTTGGGGGTCATCAATGAAACCTGCTGCTCACAGAGTATTTGTTGGAAGCAGATCCATGTTGTCCGTGTTGCCGGTGACCTCCAGAATACAATATAAAAGGTAACCTGACATATATAACAGGGAATGTGTGAATGTACTCTGCTTACAGAATGGCTGACAGTGAGGAAAATAAACTCAGAGAAATTTAGAGATTGTGGAGCAATTGCAACAGAATGTTATGCAGAAACGGAGAGCCAAGTTGGTGAAAGTAGACCAGAAGAACATGGCTCCTTTAGCATGGCAAACTGAAGGATTACAGGGAAAAGGCTACTGTAATAATATAGCAGGGGTTAAGTGCTAAAGAGGTAGGAGAGCTATTGAGGCTAAGAACAATGGTGGAATCAGAAAAAGCAGGTATGAACTGGCAAATAAGTTTAGGCTGGAATTTAGAAAGTGCCTAACCACCCAAACAGTGAGATTTTGGAACAAACTTCCCAACGTAGTCATAGGATTAACTAGTTTTAAAATTGAGCCTGATAAATTTATGAACAGGATTATATGACATGATTGCCAGAAATGGCAGGAACAGAATTCAGTGAACCAAGGTTCCACCCAAGCTTACATCTTCTGTTTTGAAAAATACAAGGCCAAGCTCCTCATCTTCAAGAATAAATAAATGGAAAATTAAACAGAGTAAATATTGTAAATATTTCATTGACATTTTAAATTGTGAAATTGAAAGCAGTCGTTTGTCCACCTTGAAGTTATTAGTTTGTAGCTGTGAAGCCTGAGAAATGTGATAATAAATGGCATGCATATTCTAGTGCAAAATGGGTATCAGAACCAAAATGCACAAATATGGACAAGCCTAATTAAGCTGTGATTGGTTTATTCATATCACAGCAGCTGAAAGCTATATGATAACCAGCTACAGAGCAGGTGCAGTGTATATCATTCGCTTGATTTTTCAAAATTGCTGTTTTATTCAATTCCAAATTAAAAAGAGGAGATTATAAACAAATTCAGAGGAAGTCAATCATACTATATTTATATTGCATTGTAATAAGAAGCTAATTTTCTTCATGAAGTAACTGATATTTCCATTTTGTCATGATAAATCAAACCAGAACACCAGAACCTGAGCACAGGAAGAACTAACAAAAGTCAAAATGCTCTCCATGATGCATAGACAAGGATATTATCTAGGGAGGGTCAAATTTAGAATAATAGGACTTACMTTTCTATAGCCAAGTCATTGGAACTTTGTATAGCAAACCGCAGTTTCAGTGGAAGGAAAGACGTTTCCATTGTAGCACAGTGTAGAAAGGCAGTATTTTTGTATTGAGATATCTGCCAAAGGTTTAATGGATCTAGGGGAACCACGGCCAAAGTTGTATGTATTTCTCCTTTGGTTTTAATAAAGCTGAAATCCACAACCCTAAAGGGCAAAATCATACTTAATGTGAGGATATACAAAATGCTGCTGACATCCAGCAGCAGGTTTGAGTATGGGCCCAAGCTTTTACGAGGAAGGAAGTGCCCAGAAAACCTGGAAGCACAAAAGGAAGACCATAGTGCTCTGTGTACAACCACTGTTGGTGCCACTGGAAGAGGTGCGCAAGCAGGCAGGTCAGTGTGCTTCCCTATGTCTCCACAGCATGGTTGATGTGGTTCTCAGCAGAAGTGCGGTCAGACATGATATAGCTATTATGGGCTAATCTGGGAAGGGTAAGGTACAATTTTATTTTCACCACACAGCACCATAAAGTGAATAAATACTGCCTGGCCTATAATGAAACTCGACAAAATCCAGTTCAGCAACATCAGAATTGATCACTATAAATCGACATTGCTATTTTCATGCACCCACACCTCTGAAAACCTGTCCAGTGTAATGCAAATGCAGGATTTCAGCTGTTACAACAGCTGCAAGCATTATTAACCAATAAAACCATAATTAGAACACACTGTAGGTTAGAAATAAACAATGACAGAAATATCATATTGGGGAAAAAAAAGCAGAAAAGTGCATTTGAAAGGGAATAATATCAGTTATTGCAAGGATTAGAAGCCCCTTACAAATTCCCAAGCTCAAAGGTCACACTGTTTCTCTTAAAGAAAATGAATTCTTTCAGTTTTGTATATAGAATGCCAGTTCCTTGTGAAGGGAATATCTCTTACTAGGCATTTGATCAGTGTGGATGCTATTAAGAAAGTAATGGCTTGTTTCAATTGCCAAAACAGGGATATCCAGTGCTATGTGAGATGCTGAGTCTCCAGTTGCCGGACCAGAATGGGGATGGTCTCCCAGAAGTCYTGCATTATATCTAACAGCATCATGCAAAAATGTAGTATACACTAGAATGTCCCAAGTGGCAATAGACCTCTCTGCTCAGGCAAGGTAACTGAAGCCTAAATGTATGTGTTTGAGAGGGAGAAAGGATACAGAATGGTTGTCATGGTTACTTCTGAGGATTATTTTAAATGGGGATCTGAGAAAGAAAGGAACTTTTTCATCTAGTGACGCTACTATGCATTGCAAGTATTGATCAAGGAAAAATTTATTTACAGAGATTTTCAAATACAAACATAAAATAGCACATTTATATATTTTTTTTTACAAAAATGAATATTGAAATAATAAACATGGTACAGCACAATACGACATCAATGAGCTAAACATAACAGCGACAAAATCTATGTCTGGAGGAAGTTTCCTGTTAGTCTTACATAACCAACAGAGTTCTACAGTACCATACGTGGAATTTTCAATGGACTGAAAAACGTCCATTTACTGCACTTCATAAAAGTACTATAGGCAAAGGCTACATATGCCAAGTAATTATGTTGCATTTTTGTAATAATGCTGATAACACAGAGGCTTAATAAAAGTTCTATAGGGCTGAATAAGCAGTGGCTAAATGTCTGGGGAGAAAAGTGTGTAGAGAATATACAAAATACTGATAAAGTGGCTTATTGGTCCTTGTATTAAGTTTAACATATAGGTTAAAAAGTGTCATAACACTGAATCTTAAACCACCAGAAAGGAGTTAAAAAAAAAGGGGGAGGGTGGAGAAAGAATCGCACTGAGAAGTTTCCTCTCTGCTCATTTTGTGCCATGGTCAACATCCGTGTGTGTGTGTGTGTGCGTGTGTGTGTGTGTGTGTGCGTGTGTGTGTGTGCGCGCACGTGTGTGTGTGTGTGTGCACGTGTGTGCGTGTGTGTGTGCGTGTGTGAGTGTGCGTGTGTGTGCGCGCGCGCGCACGTGTGTGTGTGTGTGTGTGTGTGTGTGCTTTCAGGAGCGCCGCGCTGAAGGGACCACAGGGAGCTGCCCCGGCCCTCCAACGCTGTCTTGCTTCCGCCAGTCTTTCAACTAACGGGCGCACGTGGATCTTCTCGATTTGCCAGGCCGGAGCTTCCCTTGCTCACGGAGTTGAGTTTTCCCAGCGGCAGCCCAGGGAGGCCCGGTCAGAAAGGCCTGCCCGTCCCCACCACCGAGCGGCCTCCGGCCCGCTGCCCCTGCTGCCCCCCRCGCCCGCCTCCTGCAAAAGGAGCTAAAGCACTTAAAAGTCCTGTGTCCGTCATTTCTCGGAGGACGCTGGCACGTCCYGGCGGCCTGGCTCCCGCTCAGTACGGGTACTGCTTCTGCTTCTTGCCCGAGAAGCAGGCCAGCCAGGTGCAGACGAGCATGGCCGCCGCCGCCCCCCCGCCGGTGCAGTAGTAGGCCCAGCCGATTTCGCAGGTCCCTGCAACGAAACACCACAACAGCATCACGCGGGAGCAAGCCCCACTTCTCCTTTTCACCTCCTTTTTCTTTAGTAAGAATGCAAGAATGGCCACACTGCCTCAAAGCCCACCTAGCCAGGCTGATGCCAGCATTAGATATCAAGGGAAAAGCAGACAGGTGAATAAGCCCAAGTGTATTTATTTATGTATTTATTATAACCTTAGTGTTTCCAAGGGTTAAAACTGGGATGCTGCTTTATACTGATGCAATAAAAAGTGCTCCTTTGGGTTTTCTGCCYACTTGTGATATATCCACCTTAAAAAGGAAACATGGGGTTGGAAGAATTGGTTTGCCTAGTGTTTTTTCAAGAAATTAGAGAAGGAAAGCTGTTCAAATTGCTCCCCTTCACTTTCTATAATGGTTCATCAGACAAGCCTCCAAGCTCACTTGGTTGGCAAATTGCTGTTTTCAACACAGGGGAAAACTACACTTGACAGTTAAAGTAGAGGTTGCTGGCACTGAAAATACGTTAGTAGTGGAACAGGAGGCCCCTCCACTTGCCAAGTCCAGAGAGAGGCTGTAGGACTGGTTTCCACAGCAGCTGCAGTCAGAAGGCTTTTCCCCCCTTCTCTTTTTTCTCCTTTTCTGCTCTCCAGGCAGCTTTTGAGTGATTGTTTTGTTGTTCCAGCAGAACACTCAGCCTCACTGCACATAATTCAGTGCTGGGATTTGCTTCCTTCAGAAGTAGCCGGGTGAATCAACTTCTACTATTACCATAATGGTGCTCGAAATTGGACTCTGCTGTAAACGGCTGACAATACAACCAGGATTTGGTTGCAGGGAATCCATTCACAACCTACTCACACAGGCATAAATCCTTACTGGGCCAAATCAAAACTCCTTCTTTTATTGATTTACCCCACAAATAATCCCTGCAGCCAAAACCTTGAGGAAGGAAGGGAGGTCAACGGCTAAGGAGCAATTTTCTCTCCCTGATCTCTTCTCCAACAGTGCATATTGACTGACCAAATAAATGAGCTCCTACACATCAGAGCTATGTTCAGGATGTATGGGTTCCTCCAGCTATGTGGTAGAGATGCCCCTGTCTGAGTAGCCACATGATAAGAAGGAGCTAGGGAAACTGTACTTCCAGGGAAACTGACTCAGCCTGGCACCTGTAATGGCACAGCCTTATCTGCTGTGCAGTGCTCCATGACCCTGTGCATTAGGCACAGCCAGTTGATGGACCATATGGCAGACATCTGCATCTGGCAGAGCAGGATATGGAGTGGGAGACTGACCAGGACACTGAATTTCCAAGGGGTGAAACAGAGGCTCCTGTGGCAAAGGAGCATGATGTTGGGGGACCAGCTGCACTGGGTCTGCTGGGGGAATGGAGTCCCCAAATCCAACCTCTTAAATACCTGGACAGTAAGGTCAGGAAGCAGTGATCACACAGAGTAGTGATGGGAGACATACCAGTACAATAGTGGTATCATGATTAATATGATTAATAATGACAGCAAAATGATTAGGTGTTGATGCTGTGGAATTAAACACATTAAGCATTAGTCTGTGCCACACTGAACGGCCTAGCCTGACTTTCCCACCTCTGCTGACCCACTACCTCCGTATTGCCTATCACTTGTAGTGCATTTTCTTCTCTGTAGCAAAACTGTGGCATAGAGCAGAGCTGCTCTATGTCTGCATGCATGTTGGGGGGGGGGATTTGGGAGGAAGGATTCAATATAGGTTTGTGAGTCACGGGAAGGAAGTAAGTGAGGAAAAGGGCTGTGTTGGGGGGCTTTGGATTCCAGTACTTCCACAAGTTGCCACCATGAGGGGAAGAGCCTTAAGGACTAGTCTTTAACTCCTACTAAGGCCAGATTCCCAGGGAGTATGAAAGTTTAATTAAAATACAGAAAGAGAGAGGCAGGTTTCCCTGTCCCCACCCAGTGTCACCATCCATAGCCTAAAACTTCACTGATCTCTTGTCCAAGATGTTTAAAAATAGTGTCACGATGGGGCCTTGAATATTTTTAATGGCCTCAGTATTTTTATACAGCAAAATTCATCACCAGCATGGGTATGTTGGTAGGAATGGTAGTGGGGAATCCCATGGTGGTCCAAAGGGCTATAAAGGAATCTCTCCCCTTCCAGCCACCACTGCATCTGCAGTAGAGGAGGTGATCAGGAAAGCAGCAGCTATAGTAGGGAGGGGGCATCTTCACAGAGCTCTTAGAAAGCAAGAAGATACCTGTTATTGCTCCTCAGGAGTTCACCCCATCTCAAAGGCCATTTTTAATTGGGCTGCATCCATAATAATGATCTTGAGTGCTTCAGACTCATTATAACTGAGGTCCTCCTGGTGCCCCCATCTATGGTGACATCTCCTTGCTTTGAGCAGCGAGTGCCCTCAGTAAGGCACAAGTAGCAATGCAACACTTCAACAGACAGCAGAAACCACTCTTCCCCATGAAGGACAGAAGGTAACAACAGAGCACCCTTCTAGAAATAGAACTGAAAGTAGATGAAAACTGGTTGGCCCAGTTGGAGTCATTTTTTCCTGCCACCACACAGGTGACTGCATCTTCATACTTTGTCCTAAAGGCATTCTTGGGCTTGCAGGTCAGGCACTTAGCAAGTCTGCTAGTCCTGCCTTACACACAAGATGTAAGGTGCTCCAGAGTGCCTGTCAGTCTGTACATCCAAACATGTCTAATGAGCTGGCATGCCTGAAGGCAAACAGCATGTCCATAGACTGTCTGCAGGATACCTGCAGGCCAGGTAAAGAGACATGAGCGAGAAGCAGAGCTTGTACTCATGGTCACTCTGAAGACCTCAGGTTGACACCACAGCAGCATAGTACTTGTTTCATTTTTTCTTCAAAATCCTCAAAACTTGCTTTCAAAAATAAATAAATAAAACAAAGATCCTGACATGACCAGATGACTAGCTTGAGACTTAGGCTTGGGATTATTAGCCTCTCTCCTTAAAATGCTGGAGCAGAAAGATTGAGAGATTTACCTGCTGTAATCTTGTTATGCTCTGTAGATTGACACCATTCTTGGCTTCCTTAGAGAAGACCATGCAGTGAGTCTGTCTTTCTACAGAGAAGACCAACAGAAGCCACAGAGAGCAACGAAGCAACTGGAAATGTCCTGGATGCTGATCCTTGCACACTCTCACAGTGGTCCCAGGAGAGACCTGCCTATGGATCTTCCATTCCTTTGTTTGTACACATACACATGCCTACAGCTTCAGCTGGGATTTTCAAAATGGGATTTAAGCATATACAGGGTGTCTAAATCCACTGGATTGCTTTGAAAATCATCATGTGTAYACCATAGAGGGGGTTACTAAAGCATTCCTGGCAATAACATAGACTCCATCTGACAGTTCTTTTTAATTGCTAAGTATTCCTGAAACTATTAAATAATTGTGGCAGCTTGAAAAATTAAATCTTTCTCATCATGATGCTTCCAGGTAGCGAAAATAAATGTTAAAATGCTATTTTTAAAAGTGTTTAAAGATTCAGCTGCTAACACTGTGCAAAGTTTCTCAGCTGTGACATAAGTTGGAGTAGAATAAAGGAAATTTGACCTCTTACATGGTGTGATTTCAACTTTTGTGCATTGGCAGTAGGAGAGGGAGAGAGTATGCACAATGCACATTAGGAAGAGAGAACTGTTAAATCAGTGTCAGAGAAATGCACTAGAAATACCAGTTGCACATTCAACTTTGGATGAGGAGAATAACAGTTATTTCTCCACACTGTGCTGCATTTACCCTAAGGACCACTGCCCTACCTAATGCTCTAAGGCATGGCAGGCAGTGTCTTGATCTAACAAATGCAATGTAGTTCACAAGTATGAGTTGGGTCAAGATGAACAAATGAAAGAACAGGAAAGTGCAGGAGGATGGATGAAAGAGCAGGGAGACTGACCTTAGAGCAATAATAACCCAGCGATAAACTTGGCCATTATTTCCAGCCTGTGTCAGGAGCAATGGTAGGCCTTGGATAAAATAGCTCGATCTGTACTTGGATGATGCCGAGTAGACTAGCATTTGGACCTATTGTGCTGAAGAAGAGTCTGTATCTGGGAGGGTATTTGAGTGCATAGGACTTAGCTATACTTGTTGTTGTAAGTGTAACTAAGTCCTAAGTCCATAGCTAAGTACAGCTATGAAGCCTGGGGGATTCCATTTCAAATGTACCTGCTGAAATGAATGATTGACTACACCAAATAGCCATGTGTCAGACTGAAATAATACTACCCCTTTTATAATCCTGTATTGCACAAGGAAAAAAAAATACCTGAGTTTGTGTTTTTGCTCTGATGTTCTCTTTTTTACCGCATGTATGAGCTATTTTAATCCATTGCACCCTACAGAAAGATCGTTGGTTGTCAGTAATTGGGTAATTTAGCTGCAGTTTAACTTGGAAAATGACTTCTGCTTCACTTTGATATTAAACTCTCCATTTAAAAGGAAGATGAAGCTTTGTAAAGCGCAAGGTTTACAAGTGATTAAATATGATGCCAAATCAAATGGAAATACACCTATAGAAAAGTTATATGTTAGAGAAAGTAGACAGCTTTCTTGATTTATATTTTTATAAACATTATAATAATGAGTACCATAGAAGGACCCTTCTTCATTCTCAACTATAATTGCACTGACATCAGCGGGAGTAGTCATGTACTCGGAGTGAAGCAAATGGTTAAGGGCTTTGCAGAACTGGAGCTTAAATTCAACCACAAAGTAGAGCACTTTGCCTTCCTCAAGAATGCATATGGATGGATATATATATATATATATATATATATATGGGTAGAAGTGCGACAGTCCTCTGAGGGGCATGTAGATGTGTGCAAAAATGTGCACATGTCCTTGCCCATAGGATGAGTTGGGTCTGGTTTCATGTCAAAGTAATTTTCCCAACAGCTGAAGTACCCTTCTAGCTGATACAGATGATATGCATCACAGCATCTTCCTTCTCTGCACAGAACTGATGTTGCTTTTTACAAATCACTGTTTACCTGACAAGTCAGTATGGAGGGAGAAGCTGCAGTTTCAGCATTTTGTTAGTTCTGGYTCCTTGTTTTGTTTTGTTTTGTTTGGTAAAGGAGGGCATTGGAGCTCTTGCCTTCTGGTTGCTCAGTGAAGCAGGACTGTCCAAGTCAGCTCAGGTAAATTTGTACCCAGCCATTAAGACTTCTGTTTTCAGATTTGGTTTACTGGGATTGGCAGTAAAAGTGTCAGGATTAATTCTCAAATCACAGACCTTGCAGCTATAGGACTAGATGGCCATTTTCCAAGCAACTAAAAGGAGGAAAGAGTGGGAACATTACACTCTTTTCCTTGAGGAAAAAGCACAAAGAGCAAGCTGAATGAGGAGGATACCAAAAGAAGATACAGCAGAAAGGAGTCCCATAGAATTTAAGAGAATATTTACTAAAGCAAAAGAAGTCAAAGACTGCAGAACATGAGTTTTGCCGTGGTGGACGGGCTTACTACAAAACACATGCCTGACTTCTAATGTGATATTCAAGGCCATGGTATGTGCCTCTCTAGCTCCCCCGCAAATATATAAGACAAATTTGGGAGTGAGTGAACTTTGTCAACAGAAACTCTGTGGAGAGTTGATCTGCTGCAGAAGTCTGCCAGGATCCAGTTGCAGAAATAGAATTTTACCAGGATATTCATGATATCTTATAAAAAATTATCACACACAGTCATATAGTTCCTGGAAATAACATATGATTTTCATCTAAAATAACCAATAAATGACACTTATGAAAAAAATATCTAGTATATGGATTTGTCTTGGATGCAAACCTGTTAATTGCAGGACTTAGTATCTTAAATATTTGCACCTTACTTAATATTAAGACTATCCTGGGCTTGCAGCCTAGAGTATTCGGCAGACTCTAATCATTTAATTTTAAGTAAAGCCTAGCTTCCAAGATGAAGAAAAAAAGTTCAAAAATTACCTAGACTGAAGAATAAAAATGATGTACCCCCAAAAATAAAAACTACAATTTCTGCTTGCAAAAACTTGTGCAGAAACTCTAATTAACAGCCTCACATGAGAGTCCAGTACTACAGGGGAATGTGAATTCATGCAATCAATCAGGGTGTTGGAAAAATAATCACAGAATAAAGTAAAGAGTGTGATGGTAACGGATATACAGGGATTTGGAGATATGAAAGACACAAATTAATGTAAGAGATAATCAGCTAATAAATAAGAAGGCATGATTATTTTGAAACAAAGACAAGTTAAATTAAAGAACTAAAGAATTTTTTTTCTTGACACAGTAACACAATGAAAAACAGTCATGTGAAATCAGCTACAAAAGCAGGAAAAGAAGTTAAAACCTGGAATGCATCCAAAAAGGATTTAAGTAGTTATGTGAAGGAAAGAAAGAACACTATATAAGGAAAAACTGCAGCTGAAAAAATAGCTTAGGACAAAATAATGAATTTGGTGAAGATGGCTTCTTTCCGTACGCTGTAGGGATGTGATTTTCTCAAGGCTTTTTTTTTCCTTTTTTAAAAAGATATGATTTCTTAACTGTGTACAGATCAAGCTGTTTTGCTTACTTATGGTTGCTCAAAGAAATTGTATGGGTATTTTGGTCTGTAATCAAACGTGTGGAAGTCTCCAAAAGTTCAGAAGTGCAAAAATTGCAAAAAAGGTACCAACTTTGAAATTCTTCAGCTCTGCTGCTTGCAGACACTCGTATGATCAAATCCTCCTTTCTTTGGGGGATCACAGAATTTTGTTTAATCAAGCCTCAAATTCGCTGCAGGCATGTCTTTACTGCGGAACGATGCAGGACAAACCAACACTACCTGACAATTACAACGCTCAAATTCCCAAGAGCAAATAGCTTGGGTCCTCCCAACTCCTTTGAAGAAATCAACCAAAAGGTCACTCACTGCAGGAAATGAAATTAACTTCACCACTTTTTAGACATCCACAGTGCAGAGATCCAGACTGAACCAGTGCCCCAAACTCCCTCTAGAGACAACAGGGAGAGAAGGTCACTTATAAAGGATGACGCATTTCACCTTAGGGTAGATGTCTAAAGTATGGCAGGTGTACTCTGCTTGAGTAGCACCTATTTTTCTTCCTTTACCTATGAAGGGATTCTAAATAACAATTCTAGCCACCCTGCTAAAATAACAGAGCATGAGGTACCTGCTCTCAGGTGGTCTGAATCCCCTTCTGGATGTCCCTGTTTGTCTCCACTAGGGTCCTTGCATGACTATGGCCTAACTCTGGCATCAAAGAGAAGTGCCTTACGTTTGACAGAATGTACATTGGCTTTGATATAGTCACCAAAGCCCTACAAACATTTAAGAATGGAAGTTTTCTAGGTAGTGCTTCCCCACTGAAGGGAAGCACTTCCCCACTTTACTAGCGYGTAGGCTGACTCATTCATTTATCTGAGAATCCAGCAGCTGCAGCTCAGGTACGCTCATAAAAATTGTTCTCTGCCCCAAACAAAAAAAAAGGGGGGGAACACCAAAACTGGTAAAAACTCTGAGTTGTTTGCAGAGAATGTGTGAACAAAAAAGCAAGCTTTGTCAGATAGACTGCTCAGAAAAAAACATAGCTTTGAAGCCCTTTCTTTTTAATAGGATTCTAATAAATTGTCCAGCCTTCAAAATCTTTTTCTCCATAGTTTTGGCACTGTATGTCAACACTCAGCCAGATGCTGAAATGATGCCACCTAAGGCCAATTAACTAGCTGACAAAGCTTTTTTTGTATTCACTGCTTTCTGTGGGGTTTTTATGTTGTTATTTTAGTAACTGCACTATTTGCTTTTAAAGATCATTTACTCTAATATTTCTACAGCAAAAGTAATTATCAAGTCAACAGTTCTCTTTAAGATATTTAAAACCCTCTAGAAGTGGCAGAGGGGAGCCTTAATAATAACGATCTGAGGGAAACAAATACCCCTCAGCAGAGAAGCTTCTGAGAGCTTTTGACAATTCAGCTGCTTGTTTAGTTCAGGACGGGAACCAGCTTTTTAAGTTGCTATCCAGACAGCTACTGCAGTCAGGAGAGCCCTTTCACAGCAATTCAAAGAAGGGCCACCATGGAGGGTCATCAAAGGTGCAGTTTTGGAACCATCTGCTTTGGCTGATGCTGCAGACTGGCCCACAACACCAGGATGTCTCTGTGCGTGACTGCTAGCAATGGAGTACAACAGGTGGAGAGCATGAAACAAGCAGACAGGATCCAAGAGGACTTGCAGAAAAATAGGGCAGGGCGCTGTTCCCAGCCTCATAAGGACTCCCACAATGGCATGAACTCAAACAAGTACAGAATACATTTCAGGCCTTTGTTATTTTCAAAGATACATTAACTCCTCAGTGCTTTTAAGAATAAACTCATTTTGGTGACAAAACATATTGGCTAAACCAGCATGACTTGTTTTTCTGTCACCACAGGGTTAAATGAGGAAGACCAGGGCATCTATAACTGGTCAAGCCACAGAGGGTACTTCATGAGGGGAGCTCTCGCAAAACTCWATTTTAAGCATTTAGCTTGGGAACAAAAAAAATCAAATCCATTCACATTAAGTCCTTAGCCATTCTGGGAAAAATTTGGGGGGAAATCTGGCACACTCTTGAAGCCCCAGGCCCTTCCATTAAATTTCTCACATACAAGATAAACCAATGTCTTGTGTTTGGACACCTCCATCAGATCCAGACAGTAAGCTGAGGGTCTAGCTGCACTTAGGGTTATAATCATGTATCTCAGCCTGAGTCCTCATCAGCTGCACTTCATAGTCTGGCCAATAAATGCAAACTACATTCAGTGGCAGCTCCTGTCATCTGTGAATGACCAGGTTTGGAAGAGAGCCCCTTCCCATTCAGCTCTCCCTGCTCTGCTGCACAGCTGCAGCTGGGCGTTTCTGCACTTGTCCCTGCTCATGAGCACGAGTCCTGAGCTGTACCCTGCATGCCCAGTTGGTCTGCCAGCAAGACACACTGTGGGAGCAGGGACAAGTGCAGAAACGGCCACTCCTGAGGCAATGTAAGCCATTGCTGCCAGATCTGTGATTTTCACTGCCTTTATTAGCATAGAAAAGCCTCATGAAACTCAGAGATAAGCTCTGAAGGCAGATATGCACAGCAAACACCAAGCCATGTTTGGGATACTCCTTAGCACAAATGATCACCCAGCAGAAAAAATAGGTCCTAGGTAGGAAATATACAACATAAAAAGTAGTCTCTCACAAAAAGGAGATAAAAAATTCTGGAGGATTAAGCATCCAGGCTGAGCTCCAGCTGCCCAAACACACCATATTTACTCAAAAGGAAGACAACATTTTTTTCCATGTAGTTTAATTTAAAAATTGGAGATCATCTTAAATTTGGTGTCCTTGTTCTTTCAGGTTAATAAAGTAAGTGAATAATATCATTTCATACATCTGGTGACTGGGGAGCAGCAGCTGGAGGCCAGATGAAACTTCCTAAGGCACCTAAAATGATATGAGACATCTACATTTTAACAAATGAATCCCACTCGAGATAACCATTTTGCTGTGCAGACTCTTAGGTATTGGTCTTACATTGCTGTTTCTCAGGAAGCTCAGTTTTGCAAGATAAACTGAACATGTCCTCTCCAGGAACTTACATGGGACTTAGCTGCCTCCTCACCCATCACAAGAGTCTCACTGCTTCCCTAGCCCAGGGTATCTCTCAGCACCCAAAGGCTCAGTAGCCTCTGCCTGTGAGTCTAGGGAAATCTATGGCCAAGAATGGAGTCCTTTATTAATTTTAGTCATTCAAAACCAGTCCTAACATGTGCACACACATATATATACTCACATTTTCCTTAAAAAAAAAAGTCAGTTCAGAAGCTTTCTTCACAAAGTTTAAGTTCTGCAAAATGTGGATGTTTTTGCAAGTGTTTGGTGCAGTCTTCAATTTTAAGCAGACTCCCTCTGATTCTTAAAATTTCTTTCTAAAAACCCCATTTTTCAGCTGTTATTCTTGTGCAGTGCATTTAAAAATGAAAACAAAGCAGGGTGCTAATGCTTCTAGCTTGGCAAAACTAAACATGCACTAGATGATAAAGATACTTTCTATTGGGAAATTGCTTGCTAATTCCTTTTGCATAACATAGGATTCCGCAGATCTGTATCACCTTCCCATCTTTCAGTCAGCAGCTCTGTACTGCTGAGCCTAACTTGCCATGTTAACGCTGTCCTCAATGGGCCTATGGGCAATTCCAGGGTATAAATAATGCAACATAACTGTAACAGCTTGTGCTGTGACAAGAGATTAAGATGATTTTGATCCTTCCTCAGATATCTGGTAAAAGAGTAAGGCAATCTCTTAGCACATGCGCTGCTAGCTTATGGCTCTAGTCTGTATCTCAGGCATTAGCCTATGGCCAAACACTAATTAGATGAAGAATTTCTGACTCTGTCACCAAGCAAGCTGTGCTGGTTTCAAACATAAACATCTCTTTTCTCTACACTCCAGTCATTTATATTATCCTTTTTCTAGGAGTTACCACCCTAAAAACAGAGGCAGAAGACTCCAGTCCACAGCTGCTGTTCTGGTGGGAATTCAGCTCCATCAGTGATTTAAGCTGGGATGCCACAATACAGGGAGGCGCCCTGGAGGCCACGATATTTCTGCCCACTCTGGTGGGCAGCCAGGAGCACAAGCAGAGGGGCAGGACGAAGAGCTAGGAGCACTGTGGATTTAACCCACTCCAACAAGATTTGCTGGAGCTCATCTGTCAAAGACCTAATGTATCAGTGTGGTTTTTTTCATGGTGGCAATAACAGATTACTAGAGATGAGTAGATGGCAGGCCTCTCTACAGATACACTGTTGACTTACAGAGGTTACTCGCCATCCTCATTACCAAAACAGCTAGTATACTGAGTGTGATTTAATCAGCAACTTGGATTGTCCTTGGCAGGATATCTTCAACTGAAGAATGACTCCATTTATTTAGAGAGTGAGTTATACAAATGCTTTTATTTGATTGATTGAAAAAAATAACCCAATTAAATACACAAATGCTTAAGGAAACCATTTGGACATAGTTCACCTAACAAAAAAATGGAAATAAATATTCAGTTTTAAAGAAAACAGCAAACTACTGGGATTTTCAAGATGTTTTGGCTCAGGTTTTTTTAGAAAAAAATACCCAAATCCACTTATATGTAAATTAAAAGCATGATTATTTTTCCTTAAGCTTTATTAAATATTGCTTTGGAATGTACATAAAGATCTGGGGGGGGGGGAGGTGGCATTTTCTCTTCACAATATGGGCTATCGCAGCAGTATTTGGAGAGCCTATTATTCTGATGCCTTTGTCAGAGTGCCTGAAGACATGGAAATGCATTTCTTATCTAGCACAACCCCTAAGGATTAGGATTTTTATGGGTTTGTAACATTGCTATTTGTTTCTTCTATCAAGTTATGAGCATGTTTGGGGGGAGGGTTGTCTTGTTTTGTTAAAGCCATTTTCATCTAATTGCTAATTCTGGAATATTTCTGGTTAACATAGCATTCCACAATGCAAAATTCAGCTGCTTCTCAAGTGAGTTTTTACAGTCCCTCCTCTGTACCCACCCTTTGTCTTTCTCATCCTCCAGTAATGTAGATCCAGCTCCTCGTTTCTCTCTTCTACTTCCATCCTCAACCTTTTTTTCCCCCTCATCCATTGCAGCTGCAGAACGAATCTCACCCATCACTGAATCCCACCTTTGCTGGCTCTGTGATCAAAGTTGGTCTACTTTGACCCTCTTTTCCTAGTGGCACATATGTGTTCCCCATGTCCTGCTTCATTCATGCCAGAATAACATCTCTGGCATCCTTGAGGAGGATGCAGAGTGCTGTCCTGTTCAGTATCCCTGTGAAAGCCCTCTCCTTTGGGAATAACTGCATGGACCGGGAATTAGGCTCATAACGCYGTTCTAGCTAGCATCCACAGAAGCAGGAGGAGCAGGATCAGCTCACCCACTGCCACCATTTCTCACATCAGCAAACCAGCCCAGGGCTCATTGCAGTACGGCTTTTCTGAGGGTAGATTTTGAATGCAGTGTGTATATGTGTGGTTCTTGAAGCAACTCATTTCATAGACTTAGGAACAGAAAGCATAGCATTGCAGATTAATCAAATTAACTATTCAAATGAAAGCAATAATTACTTAAATTTGTCTTAAGACTTAGTGAGATTAAGTCTCTGAAACATGATTTTTGGCCTTTAAGCTATAATGAGTAAACCAGTCTCTAACGATTGAGAAAAGACTAGAGGATTTGGGCTATCATTAACCAAGAGGTATTTACCAGAAAAGATGAGCAGCCTGGCTACTAAACAGCCCTTGAAGAGTACCTCTTCTTTAGTGATGACCTTGGTAACTCAGCATCAACCAGGCACTGACATTAACTTAAAATCCAAGCCGATCATTTAAATTCACTACCAATGTATGTGGAAAAGAGATGTTTAGTGGCTGAGTTGTCTGGTGAAAATCACTACAGCAAACTTCTGCTCTCACTATAATCTGTTAATTAATTTGTTAACATAAGATTCTAACACATCAGTGAGAACAGCACTCCAGTCAGGTCTAGGCATGCATTAATACATGCCCAGTATATTTCTGATCCAGAAAATATTGTAAGAATACAGAGCTTCACAGAGTTAATATAATACATCCACTGTTCACGGTCCTTATGTGTAACTGGAAGAAAAAGCTGACAGTTGAAATCTTTCACAGGAGTTCCTTTACTGGCTTCATTGGCAAAAATGATTCAATTTGTGAAAATATCTCACTCGTGAGTCAAGACTCAGATGACAAAGATGACAAAAGTCTCAAAGACTCTGGTCTCACTGTGTGCCCAACCATGTTTATGGCTATAGTTTGGAATCACCTAGCTGTGTTCACCAAAGAGCTCAGACTGACAACAACAACAACAACAACAACAACAACAAAAAAAAAAAGCTTCCCGTGGCATTTTTCAGAGAAATAACCCAGAAGGTTAGCACTTTTCTGCACTCTGGGGAGAGCAGAATACTGAGAAATGACTGAAGTCTGGGATGGGGGAGACTGTCATGAGGCAGAGGCAGGACTCACAGGAACAGAGCTGCTCACACGGTTGGAGTGAAAGAGCAGACTTCAGTCTACACCCACCAGTTGGCTGGTCGGCCTTTCAAACAGGGGTGCTGCCAAATGGTTGATTAGGAACAAAATCAGACTTCTGCATAGGCTTGATTAGGAGCTGAGATGAACAGACTGTCCCCTACAATAGCTACTCTGTCATTTTTCCCAGTCCTTCTACTACATACTTTGAGAGACCTTTCCTTAGAAGTGGGAATATTATTTGTGGGGCACTTTTCCTGATAGCTGACTATACATTATTGTTCTCAATTGCACTCTCTCCTTCATTTTTCTTCTAAATTGAAGAAAAAAATTTGTAGGAAGTTTTTATGCTTCACTGGAAGGAAAATTTAATATTAATAGAACAGAAGATATTAGAGTTCAGAATAACATGGTAAAGCTTCTAGGGGACGTTACATAACTCCTGGGCAACACCATCAGTAGTGGCTGCCAGTAACACCATCAGCAGCAGTGGCAGAGATGGGTGTGGTCACTGGCAGTGAGAATTTCTGGTCCTGTGCCAGAGCAAATACACTTCAGCACACACCACGGAAGTGGTGTAAGGAAGGGTGACCTGGAGCCTTTCTTCCAAAAGATTTTTTTTTATAATTTAATGCTATTTTGTGCAACTTTGCCCTCAATCTCTGTTCATTTGCAATCTTCCCAAGAAGCATTTTGGAGACAGAGAGAAAACTCCTTGCTCTAGAAGCCTGACAGAAATATCAGTGCAAATTTAAAAAATAATGAAATGAGTTTGTGTTTAATCCTAGGAAACTATTTTTGCCCAGTGTTCTTTATAGTGRGATTATTACCAGGTTACCAGGAACCCCGCACACTCAGATATTGAAAGGATTTCTAACATTAGCCATAACATTTAGTTTGCCGGGACTGAGAAACTGTGTGTGTGTTCCTGCTCGGAAGTTTGAGCTCAGTCTGTGAAGGGCCTGGACGTTCAGTCTCTCCTGCTCCCTCAGGGGGTCTCAGATCCTCCTCTTCCTCAAGTAACACAAGATCAGGGATCTCCTGAGTGCTTACCGGCTAGAGAATCAGCAGTTACACAAGTCTTTCTAGCTAAATGAGGACTGGGATGTGCACTCAGACACCAGACCCCTGATCATCCACATTGCTTAACGCTTAGCTCCCTACTTGGCCTGTTTTGGACCACCTCATGAGCTCTCTACAGGAAGCTCTACTGATGTGGGAGTGAGCCCAGCTTGGCCACGTCCTTAGCTCTCATTCAGCTCTCAGTGTAGACATCACCAGTAAGGTTGCCAGTGGCTTGTCAGGGAAAAGGCTTTCATAGGGAGCAAGTGTTACTTACCAGTTTCCATGTATGTGAGTAACCAAAACCATACTCTTTAAACTTCAGTAGGCCATGAGCATGCCAGACTTCAAAGACAGACAATTGCACTGGGGGAATAAATTACCCCTGACCTGTTCTATGATGCCTCTGCATACCCTGCCAAGAACTCCAGGGATGTCAGCTCCCACATCACAAGACTATTAAATCTGATGTCTTAAATACATACATAGACACATATATATGTATATATACATACATACACACAATTCAGTGTGTGTATGTCCACAGTCTTACAGGAAAATATTTCCAGTAGTGATATCAGACGTCCCATSTCTTAACATTGCCCCTGAAACATGCAGTATGAATACCCTAATACACACAGCTGGGTTGCTCCACCAAGCCTGCCCTCCTGGCCTCTCTCTGCTTTTATGGAAAATAGACAGAGTCTAAATAGAGTCTAATGTAGCTGAGATGCTCTGATGGTGACTTACCCAATTCAAACTGGTTAGAAAGGTTATCACAGGTTTGTCTTACTTCTTCACTGTCCCAGCCAAGAGGATAGAGAGCGCAACCAGAGCCAATCAACAAACCTATGGAGAGAAAAGAAAATAGAAGTTTCTACAAGCAACTGCCATTAGTGTAAACAAGGGCTAGAAGTCAAGCTGCCATATGGAAATCTCAGAAGAAATCTCTTCTTGTCCCAAGAACAGTAGCAAATCATTTTCGCTCCTACTACTGCATGGTGTTTTCAGAGRATGTCTGAACTGCAGTGTAGAGCTGACCTACCTACCTGGCTGGTTACCTGCTTACAGCTGGCCTAAGTGCTGGAAGGAGCCTCGTGCTTTTAAATTCCCCTTTTCTGCAGAACCACTACATATTCTGTTTGGGAAACTCAATATGGGGTTAAATAGAAGCTGTGCTAATCACAGCATTTATAAGCTGATTGCTTCTGATTAATTAAAGCAACAGTCAACCAGGGTCTATCATGGTTCCAGCAGGAGAAAGTAAACCAACAGTTGTACTAATTCGTTGCCATTTTGCTTTATTTTCCACCCCTTCAAAAACCAAGGAAGAAAGATTTCATGTCACCCGATCAATTCATACCACAGGTACATGCTGCACAAAGTTTTCTCAAACCATTTCAGCAAAAAACAACTGACCTCTTAAACCATTCCACCTATTATTGTGCTTGGCTTAACATTTACAACATGCTTTGCTTTCTCCAATCCTCATGCTGTCCAAAACAGATGTGTTTTAGCTAAGTCTTTCCCTTCACAAAATCTTGCTGGGGATCACCCCATGGGCCATGATTATTTTGCAGAAGTGACATTTTTATCATATTGCATTCTCAGCTGTCATTGCAGCAGCTGCCAAAAAGCAGGTGTAGTTGGCAAAGTTTTTTCTGATAGAGATTTTACAAGGACATTCTAGAGAACAGTAAAATATATGTTATATTCTTTAAACATTACTTCCTTTTTGTAAGATCTTTTTATAAGACTGAAAATGAATCACTATGTAGATAACAGGTTGGCTGTGCCTGGCACTTTGGAGGCTGAAAGGGCAGGCAAGTCCTCAAAAGTTTGTAATGTGGATTTTCAATGGTGCCTTTTACCTGTTAGGTAGAGCACAGGACTGGGACAGGTTTTCAAGTCCTACAGCTGCCCCTGGCTGACCTTGGGCAAGCTCCTTGACTTCACAATACCTCATTTCTCTCTTGACAATGAGAATAAAGGCAATGTCCTCTGGAAAGCACTTATGCTACTGCTCGTCTAGTGGAGAAAAGCACTGGATGTGGTGACAGAGGCACCATGGAAGTTACACRAGTCCTGAGTGGGATTTCTGTCTCAGGACCTGGGGCTATCTGTGTATTTCTACAGTCTCCACCCTCATGAAACCTAAGCTTCCCACATAACTGATGCACCTGTAAAGTACAGAAACCACCTTATTATTTTCCTGACATGCTCAAAAACACACCTGAACCAGGCACTGAAATCCAGAAGTGGAAGGTCATCTTCCCCGAAAAGATATTGGATGCTCTTAGCTCAGCAGTTCCTTTGCTGCTGCTCCAAGCACGTCTGCCCCTGTTCAGGGCCAAGTATCGGCTCCTTAGACCTGCCTCCACTAAGTTCCAAATCCTTCTTGCTACTAAATTCTACTTCTTCCTTTTCTTGTTGGGCAATCACTGCCTACTCCTCTCTTCATATCTACATTGCTTAATGGAAAAGAAAACCCTGAGACAGCCTCCTCTCAGGTGGCACATTCTCCCAACAGCTACAAAGGGATAAAAGCAATTAAGGATACATGAATGCTAGATAGTTTTAGTACTTTGCATGACCTGGATATGGTCACTTCTAATGTCTTAGCTAACTGCTTTCACAGTATCATCTGATTTTTCCCCCCCAGGGCTGTAAAGCTAATAGAAGCAGGTAGAATCCATGTAAATGAGAGCTGCTTCTAATTAAATTCTCAGAAAGATGTTTCTCAAGCAAGGGAAATTAAGGCAAAACTGGGTCTACATTTGTTAAAGACAGCTTAAGACTCTCAAAAAATGACTGAATTTCACATGAACTGCTAAAGTTAACAGGACATTGCAAAGCATTAATAGTACTGTCTCCCAAAGTGCTAGGAACAGCAGAACTCTATTGGGCAATGAAGAACTTCACCTTTGGAAATGAGAATAGCAGTGGAAGGGAGAAAGAACCTGCTGAACCTGCCAAAAAATGAGCCACTTTGGCTGGGCTGGTTTCAATCAAATTGGATCCCTGAACAGACTTGCTGGGAGACCTCAAAAATGCTAGAACGGCTCCAGTGTGAGGGGCAGGAAAAGGTGCACAGGGGTTTGGAGGGAAAGCAGGCCTCCAGCTGCCTGCACTGGATCAGCTGAAAGGGCAGCAAGCCTTTAGTCACAGATAGGTCCTGGGAAACCTCCTGTCCAGTTCTTCCAAGATAGCACAACAGCACCATTGCAAGCAAGTGAAAGGACAATTAGCATAACAATGCCGCCCCTCAGAAATGCAGAACAAACTCTTACTCAGCACTTGCCAATTGCTCTCCTCAGGTGGCAAGTGTCTAGAGCACACTGCATGCATAAAGGCCTGCTTGTTTGCGGCTCCCTTTAGGGTTTGTTGCAGTAACAGTTTGTTGTTTGTTGTTGGTTTTTTTCCCCACAAATATTGCTTACAGCATTTTCCACCCCTCTAGAGCTCATCCTTTTCTGAACGTTTTGTACCCACTCACTCTTTCTGCCTCTGATGGTACACTGGATACAGTGGCCACAAGCATTAGCAACTTCCTTCCTTCCTTAGCTAGACCTCTCCAACTCCATATCACATATCTCCATATCTTCCCCATTTCTGTGAGTTCATCTCTGTAAGCCCAAAAGTCCAATTTCAGTCAAAATAAATTGTTGGGGTCAGCCTACATCATTTACTTGGTGTTTTTAAAGTACCTCACAGAAGAGTGCCTTGGCCTGGATTAAGCCTTAGCCTCTAATTTTAGTCTAAATTGTAATCATCTGTGATAAGTAAAGATAATAATTATTAAAAATAATCCCAGATTTCTTCTAATTTCTTTCACAAAACCAGGAAACTTGCATAGGCCCTGCAGAGCCAACACCCTCAAACATAAGGCTTGCTTACACAAAGACATGATGTCTAGTCCTATTCTCTGATCAACTGATGTAAATCTAGAAAAATTAAATTAGGGGATGGGTAAGAGATTACTGGGAGTGTAAAATCAAGGACTGTCTTGCACAAAAATCCCAGTGATGCAGTCAAAATACATTAGCAATCCAACAGAGTGTAGCATTAAATTGCTCCAAAGGAGCAACTACCTCACTCAGACATGGGTGCTTTACATTAAAGCTAGTCAATCCTATCTAATAACCAGATCACATCACCTACCTCTGAGCCTTGTCATTACCGTGCCTTCCAGAAATGAATACACTCAACAAGGGCAAACTAGTATGCTATGACAGGAAAACTCCRTAGCCCAAAAAGAGCTGGCTCTCCAGTTGGCCATGAATTTTAGCAGTTCTGAGTTTCTTTTGCAGAGTACAAGCCACCATCTCTTGCAGTTTCTTTTCTTCTCACAGCCTGCACTGACTGCAAAAATGAGATCAAACGGGAAACTACCACCTAACTTCACTGCCTCCATGGCCCCTCCTCAGAGAGCCGATTTCTTACTAATCTAGAATAGTCAGAAGCAGAGCACTTTCCACATTTCCCAAGAGTGTCTGACAAATCAAAACAGGATTAGCACTGCTTGTGAAGTGACCCCGAAGTGCAAGCAGCAGCATGTTTATGTGCAAAGAACAAGGAAGAAAGCCACAAAACAGCTGCCTGCAGAGCTCACAGGCTCCATTTAGTGAACACAAAACCCGACAGAGACCAAGGGAACTGCCAGGAACACGGGGCTGTGGTGCCATCAGGCAAAAAGGCTTTTACAAATACTAATTTTGTGACAGGTACCATCTGAATACAATTCCTAAAGCTGTTGTTTTGACATCTCTTTTTACATCACTGGTTTTCAGCTGGTTTTGATTCACCTTCAAATATCTCCCTGTGGTGGTACAGATAACGCCTGTCATGGATTTAGGTCTATTGGTGGAATGGTTGTTTTCTCACATACTTTTTGCATGCAGGGTGCAGGCTAAACTTATGGAGCTGGCTTCAATGTAAAGCTTCCAAGAAGACGTAAAGCCCATTAGTCAGTAGAAAGATTCCCTTTTTCAAATTTCACAAGTTTTGGTTTATGCTGTGAGGTATGTATAAATATATACGCATGAGCACGCGTGTGCCTGTATGCATAACGGTGCTGACCCTGCCTCATTGCTTTCAGCAGGATCCTGCATGAATGCAACAGAGCTGGATACTGGCAAGGTCTGAATGAGCAGTGAAGATGGTAAATGGGGCACCATGAACTGGCATTACAGATCCCATATTCTATGAGCCAGACTGTGCCTTCCTGGTGTGATTAGGCCTGGCACAAAAGCCCTTCAGCCCCTTTCTTCCTTTCTGGTCAATCCATCCTCAATTGTAAGCAACAATATGTGTGTATCAGATCCTGGGAAAGCAAAAAGACTACATACTATAATCTCTAATAATTCATACACATGCCTGTAGCCAATTTGTCTAATCACAGAGAATGTAGATCCTGGGGAACAGCTGCAACCTCCATTTAAAGATCTAAGTTAAATACAAATGCCGCAAACCCAGTGGAAAAGCTTAAGCCAATTTTGCAGCTTCAGTTGAGAGTAGTTACTAGTTTAGCTCAAGAGTGTACATCCTGGCCTGCCCTATAGTTAATGTATTTAGCCAGCTAAGCTACCCAGGACACCACACCCATCTTTACAGCTGCTTAAAATGCTTAGAATGCCAATAACATTCTTTAAAGGAAAGGGGGGAAAGCTACCATCGCCCTGACTGTGCTGTTGCCACTGGTGCATCCTCTTCACAACAAAAGCAGCCTTTAAAAACTCCAAGTCAAATTTTTTTCCACACTGCAGTTGTTACAACTTTAACTGAGGCTGAAGAAGCCCTGCCACCCCGCTGGGTGACCACACAGCCCTTTTATAAGCAATGCACAACTGCGCCCTGCAGATGTGGCATGCCAACAGCCTAGAAGTTGCACAACTACAAAGCAGGGTGTCAGGGAGAGGATGCCTCAATAGCAAACTACCCAGAGCAATCTTCATCCCTCCCAGAGACAGACCAAATAAACAACAGCCTTCGTTATCACTCTTGCTGCAGCTATAACAAGTGATCGTACCGTACAAACACTTAATGTTCGAAAGACAATTCTTGTTTGTCTGGAGTAGAGCTCCTGATCAAAAATAATTGCATGTAACAGGTTCTGCATATGGCTGATGCTGCTGAGCAGGGGGGGCGGAGGCGATAGGATAGTAATTACATTAGTGGCTTGGCACAGATCTAAGTTCCATGTTTGAAGTGATAAAGACATGATTTGTGGCATGAAGCAATCAGCTTACTCAAAGAGGTAAAATATGAACACCTATTAATACCCCCAGAAATAGCTTGGATATAGGCAAGTCTAAAACAATAAATATAGAAAGATTAATAAAACAAGAAACATTAACTAGATTTGGCCACGGGCTTGTCTGAACGGCTGCGCTCAGAGAAGCCAAGGCCAATCAGGAACAGTAAATACACAAAAACTGAAGCTTGCACGTGCCTATGGTGGGCAGTCCTCGGACTGCTGGCATGGCTTCAGTGGGAACCTCCACCTGAAGATCTGATGTGCTGTATATGACATACATAGGCATTGCACTATAAAATAATTGTCTGTAATTGTCCTGACAGTTAGCTAGCAAGGCCTGTTTTACAGACTCGGCTCTACCCCTCCCTCCTTGAAGTCATAGTTTGTCCCTGATTACTATATGGCTCATTCCTGTTGTGTTCTTAGCCCTTTAGTTCATTGCCTCCTCAAAAGCCAAACCTTCCCCAATGTCCTTCGTTCTCCCTTTCATAGGATAAAACTAAGCACATAATTCAGATAAATCTGATGGAGGGAGAAAAACCACATCAGTTTGATCAATAAAGTGAGGTAGTGATGGCAGTAAGTGAAGCACTTGGCTTTGGACTTAGCCTCAGAGTCTTGCAGTTAAAAAACACATTTTCAAGTAGGTAATAAACCACTAGTGACTTTCCTTGATTACGGCCCTTTTAAGAGCCTGAAACGCCTTTTACATGGGCACTGGGAATTGTATTCCTCTCTGTATCCTCCCAGGTCCAGTTATAGTTATATCCTACAAATGCAGCGAATGTGATTGCCGAGGTACCAGAAAGAGCCTCTTTCAGCAGCAGCAGGAGATGCACAACTGCAATCAAGGGCCTGGAAAGTCTTTCTCAAGATGTAAGGAACCCAATGTTACTTTAAAAAAAAACAGTCTAAATTTGCACCTCGAAAAATAAATTGATCAAGCTTGATATGTGCCGTACTGAGAGAAAATAAAAACAGAACTGAATGCTGTCATATGTATAGTCACTTTTTAGTGACATAAATCTCCCTTAAAGTATCTTCCTCCTTTTTTTTCTCCCCTRTCTTCTACTTTTCCCCCTTTCATTTTTGGACCTGACCAGAAAGAAACCTTGGCATTTTTTTCCTGGACAACTCTAATGAATACTGCTCTTCAGATATTCAGGCTATCTGGAGAAGCTGACAGACAAAAATTTTGAAGTCATCCCTTTCAAGACCATTTTAATGATGATTTTCCCTATCACATTTTTTTCTCTATAAACCAATCTGATCTTCAAGGGTGATAGAAAGTTTGCACGTTCCCATCTGCCACTTGAAGACACAGTAATTTCTACAAGCAAAACAAAAACAATTTTTAGATGCAGCACAGACTTTTACTCTCCAGTTCATGTGATTTAAAAACTCTCCTCACCATAATGGCTGTAAAGCATTTACTTGCTATAAAAGTGACCCTGCAGCGTGAAAGTGAAATTGAGCTAGCACAGGAAGATTGTTGTCAGCAGCTTTGAGATGTACCGTAGCCAATAAACAATGGGGTTAAAAAAGAATTGGTTAAAAACTATGATGTGAAATACTTTAGCAGAAACAGTGAGGAAACGCTTCAGGAGCTGCAACCAAGCAGTAATTGCAAAGTGATAAAAATGGTTCAGAGCAAGTTCAGGCAAGCTCCAGTGCCCAGGCAAAGCAAAGGGACCCGAAGGAGCAAATAGGGGAGCTAAGGGAGCAGGGCCACAGCAGTCTGCAGGCAGACTGCCTCCAGCTGCTGTCRAAGTTCAGCCTAAGGTTCAATTAGCAAGGGATGGTACTTTTATACTTGCAGCTCCCAGCCCTTCACTCAAAAGCTTCCCCTCTCTGAGGGTCACACTACTAGTGCTTCTCTTGATATCATCTCTCTGTCCATTTGTTTCTCTGTTGTTCTTCTGTTAGAAAAATGCAATTAAATCAATCCATTCCATTACTGCTTATTATCTTTCCCCCACAAAATCCAAGGATATACCTGAGCCAGGCTTTGCTTAGGCTTAACTATGAGATCTAAACTTTGAGTGATGGTTCTCCATTGAATTAGTAGTCACTCAACATGGGACTTTTGTTGGTTCCTTACTTAGCCTGAATTGAAAATGCATAGTTTGAGAGAGGGTATAATTGCCTACAATGTGAATAAATACAATAAATATTTAATAATTCCTTAATGCTGCTTTAATCAAGTGAATCTAAGTACAGCCACTTATACCAATACCTGTCAGGAGCCATAAGTCTTGTCCTCTGGCCTCATATTCAACAGAGACACAAATATAAAAATAGATCACAAATCAGTTTTTTTTATTCATTGCTGTCTTTGGCATGGGTAGTCATGCAGAACATTCAAAAAAGTGCCGCTATAAATATGAAAATAATAGACCAAATAATGTTCTCCCCTTACGGTGTTATAATCAGGAACATCCTCTTCCCCAGTTCCTTTTCCACGCCATTGCTCAGAGTCTCCTCTGCAGAACACAAGTGAAGACATATAGATCTGTTTTTGATCACCAGCTCCATCTCTTCTCCTGGGCTGTGTCTCACAGCATCACAAAGACATTTGTGTTAAGCCCTAAAATAGGCACGTTTCCAGTATAAGATTTCTGAGGTCTGCATTGCCTTCCAGAGCATGAAACAGTGCCACAGTGCAGAAAGCCTTCTGCTTTTGTGAAGACAAGAGCCCTAACTGTTTTTATTTTGGCAGTGGGGGACAAATAGCTAAGGCCCATAAGAATGCATTTCAGGCTAGAACTTCAGCATGTAAATCACAGATAAAGGTTTCTTTTGCAGACCCATGTTAGCCCATGCAACTGGGCTAACTGCAAGCCCAGCTGGGCCCAACTTCTCCCACAAGAAGTTGCACAGGTGCAAGGAGTCCCTTGACTGAGTGTCCAGGCAGGGATTCACCAGGGAACAAGGTAGAGGGGATAGGGGCACATAGATAGAGATGGCATTCCTGCTGCCCCAAAAGTCCTCCCAGTCCTCTTCATAAGGGTCACGGTATGGGACAGAGCATTCAGGGCTTCACTCAGGGTCAAGGTGTTTCTGCCATAGAGTTTAACTCAGCAGGATGTTAGGTGGATGCTCAAAGCAAAACAAAATGAAGCATAAAAACAACAGCAAAATCACAGAGAAAAAAAATGCTAAGGTCCTCAGCTTTSKGAAGCCCACCTCCAGTAATACCACTTCATCTTTAGCAATATGGAAATAGTAGACCTGGGTTTTCAGACAGCCCTGAAGAAACATACCACCCCTCCCCTTCAGGTTCTGATCTCCAGGTTTTAATTAAATATATTCAGCTTTGTTTAGTTCCCCTCCTTTTGACTGTAAAGTCAAAATCCCTCAAATCTCATCCTTCAAGTGAGACTTTTTCTGTTATTTTGGGTTACTCTACATCGTGAGCACTCACTGCTTGACAACTGCTCAGTGCCAAACCTCAGCAAACAGCCACAGTGGCAGAGCTGTCTCCTGCCTGCTGCCACTTTCAAGATCCCTGGAATTGGCCGTGAAAACAAGAGAAGGCATTATAAATGCCTGTCAGCTTCCAGCGTGCAGCACAGCAAAATGCTGTGGTGCCAACTAGGGGAAGTTCCTGCCTGCGGCTCGTGTCACAGGAGAGTCGCAACCCTTGCTTTCTCCCTGATCGTGGGCAACAAATGCACACTGGGTAGCGGAGGGCGCAGATGTCACTCTTCCAGCAGATGAGGTATCACCTTGCTTTGATTTTCACTTGATCAAAGGTGGTGTGCTCATTACTACAGAGCTGCTTCAGGCTCTGAAGAGGAAATCCCCCCAGCCAGAGATGCTAGTTTGCTACCTACAGGGTAAGGGCTTTGTTTGTTCTATTTGGCTCCAGAGCTTTTAAAATAATACTGAAGGCTCCAGAAAATAGGGTGTGTGGGGGAGAAATCCAAAAGAAACAGAAAAGTAGGAAGAGGGGAGAAATAAAGCACAGAGCTGCTGATAAATGGAAGGGAATTAGAAAAGCCATTTGACAAAAGCACAAGTAACAAGGCCGTGGCAGCTGCTGCTATGGAGAGGAAAGATCCAGCACCATTTTCAAAGCACTACAAAATAGGTGCTGGTTCCAGGGACTCCTGGAACCTGCAGCTCCCTCCACTTCCAACCACCAAAAATCACCCCTGCAGGTACTTTTTTGTAACCAGATATTGTAAAGCAGTAGTAAAGAGATTTCATAGTCTGCACAGGTTGGCACTAGATAATAAAAAACCCCAAGAATTTAATCCTATTTTATGTATACAGTAGGAGGAGTAATATGATCTTTAAGAACTAGTACCTGGATAATTAATTCAAGCTTCCTTTATTACTGTTTATTATACAGCAGCATTCATATACAGGGGTATTTACAGAAATCCAAGGAAACAGGCATCTGCCCAGGTAATTTACATCTTGCTGTTTATAGTCAAGTGAGGCTAAAACTGGTCATAAACTCTTAGTAGAGGGTACCTGGAGGCTGTACCAATTGATCAGAGGATCAATATTCACTGAAGCAGGGACTCCAGGCTGACTCTCTTACTATCAGGTCACAAAGTCCCTCTTACATTCTCTCTTACATTTGCATTCCCTCAGCCAGTATTTATTACCAAATAAAACATCCTTCCAACAGAAGCTCCATAGGTGGAGCAATCTCCAAGGAGATGAGAGATCAAGGTTAAAATCAGGCAAATATAGAAAGGCCTTCATCATGGCTATTTCTCCCAACTGATGAATGTTGGGTACAGATGACTGGACATGGGAGGTTCCAGCATCACCAGGTTTTCTCCTTCAGGCTTCACACAGTATCTACTGGTTATGCCCCCATGGATAAAGTAAGTGGGGGAGTATCTAGACTGTGAATCCTCCAGTGTTTAGACACAAGTTACAAGCAGTAAGCAGTTTGAGTAAGTCAGGACTTCCCTGCTTTTGTTTGTTAAAGTGGATACTTGGAAGTATGAAAGTGATATCATGGTCATGATTGAATGTTGATCCTGCTTTAAGCAGGAGGTAGGACTAGATGACCTCCTGACATCTCTTCCAACATGAATGACTTAGGAAAATGTCCTTCCATCATTCAGGCCTGCACATAGGACTCCACTGGCATTTGAGCAGGGTATCCCATGTGGTCACCTACTGCTGCTCCAGAAGAGCATGGGTTATCCTTTCTGGATGTCTCAGATGGCATATCAAAAGATGAGATGTTTCTGCATGGGCAAATAAATTGAGACTCTAGTCATCAATACAATGAATGCAGTCTAGGAAGCTATTCCTCTCACCCTAAAGAATGCACATACATTGGTCTATGTCTAGGATAAATCTAAGTCTGCCTAAGTCTAAGATAGCAACAATATTCACATGAGGCTGACAGACATGACACAGAGCCAACAAGGAAAGCCAGATGCACCTAGGCTAGCTGGAGGTAGCCAAGGGCATCTCGAAAAGCAGTAGACACTCATAGATAGGCAACTGAATCATGCTCTATTGGCAGTATTGACTAGAAGTGGGATTTGGCTGCCCAAGCATAGGCACCTTCTACCAGTTGAAGAGCTATACAGTATGTCCTTTGACCTCCAGCTGTCACTTCAGAATGGTGCAACTCTCCCCTAAGTCCTGTCATACCTGCCAGCCCACCCAGAAGTCTTGCAGATCCCAGGGTATCTCTAATGGCACGAAGCATCTAGATTTAGGCTGATGAGTCTCACCCTATATATCCATTGATCTTAACATGAGCTTAGAAACCTACCCCAAGGGTAAACACCTGTATTGTAGACACCTTCAATAAGTGTATGAATCTTTAATTGAAGCCTGCCCCGTGACCTACATTTTATTTTCTTCTTTATCTTCTATCCTCCTGCCCTCATTATGCCCTGAATATGCAAATGCCTCAATTCCTGTTATGAATCCTGCCTCCCTTTATGGGAAATGACCTGAATGTTAGGGCAGAAGAGCAAACTAAAGGAGATGTTGTCTTGTTCACAAGTGTAAACCTAGCCATTACACCTTTAAAATAAGTTATTTCTACGGAAAAACGACGTAGCCTCAAAATGGCCTTGACCTGCCTCAAATGCTACCACAGAGCTAGACCACTCAGGACTAGCTTTGGTGAGTCTCTGCATTATTCCTAGCGGAGTTTGTCACACTACAAAATGATTGACACTGCTTGTTCTGAAAAGGATGAGACCTGGCCCATTTAAAGGCAGAGTGAAGCTGCAGAGTGGAACTGAAATGCTTGAAGAGCTCCAGAAAACACTCTGAAGTTTGACTGTCAGCTCATTTTTGTTTGGCAAGCCATGATCACTGCTTGTACATTATGAGCCTTATGAAAAAAAAAAGCCTGAGAGTTATCACATGCCATCAGACTTCTTTATGTGACAACTCATCTGTGTGCTTGCCCCATCATTTTGTGGCTCAGAATCAAATGCTTGACAGTTCAAAGAGTCTAGAGCAGCATATGGCATATGACATAGTGTATTTAAATAGAAATAACTCCATTAGAAACACAAGGATGCCTACCATAATTAATAAAAGGTAGTTTAATAACTAACTTCACAAACTACATAATTGTGTATGTAGTCATAGTAGATAAGGCATATTTCTTTTCATTAATATGAATTGCAATATCACCTGGAGGCTGAACAAAACCAGCTGGACTCTCTGCAGAAGCTCCAAGTCCCTGCTCTARGGAATTCCCATTACATGGTCTTATCTCACAGAAAACCACAAGGAGAGAACTAAGGAAACGGATCCCACATCCATGTCATTGTCCTGTGAATATACCTAAACAGACAAAATGGATAAATGAAAGGGGATTGCTGTCTCTTTAGAATACAGATTGGGTGGACTAAGATTCTTTATAGCACTAAGGAAAAGTCTGCAGAGGAAATTCAACTCTCCTGAGCACCACTCCACTGATTTTGCCTCTAGATTGTCCATGCCATTGGAAATATTCAAAGACTGATTAAATCCCAAAGAATTGCTCTGCCAAGTATAATAGTTCAGTGATATGTGAAAAAAGAATAGTTTGTAGATGCTGGATAAAGCAACAAAGCTGCTCTAGCCAGTTCTTTATTTTCAATATCATATCCCTGATGTGATGGGGAACTGGAACTGGTGCAAAGCATATATCCACTGGGAGATACTACATACCCAGGCCTGCTCCGCACCAGTCTGGAGGACTCATGGTTTTTGATTTGCTTTATTTCAGTTGACCTGTCCAGAAACTAAAGACTACTAGAAGATTAACCACTGTGCATTTTAGTAAAACTTCAGCCATATTCAAGGAATACACATTAACTAATGCAAGCAGTATTTTCAGTGCATGGTCTGCAGAACCTCTGACAATCTATGGACTACTTATGAGCAAGTTCCTACATGCTGTTAGGCAATCTATACCTGGAAACATGTTTGAATGGGTCTGCACTTCTACTGGGAAGTCTGTAAGACCCCTCAAAACAAAGGAAGTTGGAAACCTCTTCTCTGGAAGAGAAATATAATGAGATAAACTGCTGTGGGTGCTCTAAAGTCAGTGCCAGTCACCAAACACAGCTGAAAATCACTTTTCCCATTACACTATTTGCACTGGTGCTTCGCAGGCTTAAGCCTCCTTCTACTCTTCAAAGACTTACACAACAGCTTAGTTGCATGATATCACTGACTTTGGAAAATGCCAAAGGCAGGACACTGGTGATATATAAGCCCACAGCCATCAAATGCATATCTCTCACTACAGTGTAAAGCTCTCTGACAGATAAGTCACAGAAAGCTGAAGAGTTATAAAATGCATGGGAACTGGTGAAGGAGAGGCCAGTTTAATTTATTGTTTGCTACTGTAGCTGCAGTATTTTTTARCAGCCTTTTTGAATACCCTCAGTGTCCATGAGGCTACTCACAGAGCATGCAGTAAGTGGAAAAAATACTGTATCAAGTCAATTTCCCTCAAATAGGTGCCATTTTTTAGTTTGCCACAAAAAGTGATAAATCATAATTTTGGAGAGGATCTGCAGTTTGTTATGAATATGTTGCACATCTGCAGCTCAAAAGCATTTGGCACTGCCACTTAGTCCTCTCCAGAGAGAATCCATATGGACAACCTTACCAAAATCCCAAGCACACGTAACTCTTTCTGGTAAAGACAACTGGTGCATGAGAGGGAAGAACTGAGTATGCTTCTTCCATGATGAGATCTGAGATCATCAGATCTCAGTCTGCAGTCTTCTTCTCCCCCATCCACCTGTGAGTTATCCCAAGGCTATAGAGTAATGTCTCAGCACCCTCCAGCTCCTCACGTTGAGAGTTTTTTGCTTCCCATCTCCCCCCACTCCCTATCCTCACCATCATTTAGTAAACTCTTATATGCACAAAGCATACTTAAACACAAAAAAATTTTTAGAAACTTTGATTGGAAGGAACATCAGGAGATCATCTAATCCATCCTTCTGCTTCTAGTCAGGATCAGCTCTGCTTATACCTTCCAAGAGAAATATTTGTTTAATCTCATCTTAAAAACCTCCCATAAAGGGGATCCCACCACCTTCTAGGGCAATCTGCTCTTGTGGCTAAGTATCTTCTTTGCAACAGAAGCTTTTTGTGGTGTCTAACCTAAATCTTCCCTGTGGTAACTTAACTTCACTCCCTAAAATATGGACTTTGGTAAGCCCATACTGGTGGTCAGAGGGAGCATTTTATTTCCTTCCTCTTTGCACCAATTTTATATGTATATGAAGATTGTTGTTACATGGTACCATTCCCCTTGTCTTCTCTTCACTAGTCTAAGCAGTCCCAAACTCTTCAGTTTTTCCTGCTAAAATTGGCCACTCCATACAACCTTCTCTATCCAGGGGATTATCTGTGACTGCTAGCTTTGTAGCCTGTCAGAATTTTTCCTTCAAAAAAGAGAAAGCAATGCTAAAATAAGATCAGAGCAACTCAATAATGAACCATATTTTTTGCATTCAGCTGAGAAAAAACAAAAGGCAAGTTAAATCAAGTTAAATGAAGACCTTGAAAGTGATGGCCACACTAACTAGCAAAATCCTGAAGCAAACTGCATGGCTCTCAGAGCTCATTGCTATTCTCTCTTCCTACGAACTTTTCAGAAACGATGCTTTATGATCAGCAAAAGACTTTTCAAGTACATCTTTGCTATAAAGATTGTCCTTGATAAAAGCCTATCACAGCCTTGATGTCATCCCCAGCACTTAATATTTCTGCTCCAATTTACAAGATCACTGGCTTAATGGATAAATATTTGGTGACTGGAGCATGCAATTGCTAGATACAAGAATGCATTTTCATTTGGACCTAAGAGTAGTGAAGGCTAAGCAGCAGTAGTAGCATTTGTTGGACCTCCTACAGGGATCGAGGGAAAATATAAGTCAAATGGAAACAAATAAAATATAAACAAGCTACAAGATGAACATTAGATGTCTGCAGAAGCAACTAATTATGGAGTTTAGACTATTGATAAAGCCTTCAGGGAAGAGAAGTCCTGTATTTTCATCTATCCTTTTGTACTAAGCATTATGTGCATTGCTCATTCAGAACCAGCTGAYTCCTGTGGTACATACAGCTGCTCACTGGCCACTAGTGCTGCTGATCCTCRCTTGAATCCCCTCAATTTATACTTCAGCTCTGAAATGGGCATCCTTGTTAATGGCACTGTGTTTATTATGATGCAGATAAAACCATCTACAAGTGTTCTCAAACCAAAGTTGTTTGACAGAGTTCTGCAGTTAGCAAAGAGCTTAGCTGGAGCTAGGTTTCCAAGTTGCTGTTTGCCTTGACTGTCACTGAGTAAGTTACAGAAGTTCAGATACAACCCCTCCAATAAACTTGGACATTGCAGCTGGCAGGAGCCTTCTATGCCTTTCACACAACATGAGCCTGCTAGGAAATGTTTCATTCTTGGAGCCTTCCTTGACCCCTGCAGTGTGTGCCAAATATTTACATGCTGCTTCATCCTAAAATGCTGATCCTGTAGTAGGATATAGGAGTCTACAGGAGACTGACAACCTGGAGTCTTCAGCTTCAGGTAATTTCCACTGCTTGTTCAAAACCAAGTATATTTTATCATGAGAGAATCTCTGACCTACCTTGGCTTCCTGCTTAAAACTAGAATAAAACCCAATAACTGCTGTAAGGGAAGGAATATTCCCTCTGTCCTGGATCTGACAAGACTTTTCCTTGTCTAACTTATGTGATTCAATCTTTTAGCCTATGGACTGTCTGCCTGGTGTTACCTCCACTGTAGCACAAATTATCTCCAGAGACATCAGAAGAGCTGTGTAAGCCAGTCAAAAACATGGAGATCACTTTCATCACAGCTTTTCTGAAATGTAAATGCTCATTTTAAAATGATACCACTGCAGCTTCTAGGTCCAGCTGTTCATCTTTTCTTTCTTTGTATTTTACTGCCACTGAATCCTTGTTTTGAATTATCAGAACAATAATTATATTCAGGAAAGGGGGGGCAGACATTCATATCCCCTTGAGAAGGAGAGATAAAAKTTTCATTTCTGATAGCTGATGTGCCAACGGTGGATAGCAGGGAATTGGGATTCCTGCTTAACTGTATGGGAGAGTTCAGGAAAGTTTATTAATAAAACAATTTAGATGATAAACTCCATTTATGCATTATTTGTACAAGTATCTTGGCAACTGCTTATCTGGCATCTTGAACGCATCAGGAATTTTAAACAGGAGGACTGAAATCTTGCCTCAAACTGTAAAAGCTTTGACAGAAGTGGGTTTTGGAAGTAATGAGGATTTTTCTTCTTCTGCTTCTCCTTCTTTTTCTTCCTTCAACTAAAAACAATTTTCTAATATCCTTGGCATAACTACTTTAATGAAGCGTAATTTATTTGATCCTTACACAGCCCCCTTAGGATTACTTCTTGCAGATAGCCAATTATAAACTCTTACATACTTTATAGCCCTCATTATGTGTGACAGAGGCACACTAATAAATAATGCAAAACCCCTTTTATACCCAGTCTACCTTGTATGAAAACAGGGGTCTGGTATGAAGGGAAAAAGCACATTGTGATGCATTCTTATTTCCAAGTGGACTGAAAAACTTTCTAGCTTCAGCTTGCTTCCTTGGAACACTTTTTTTTTTTTCCCACACTGGACTCCTGTGGCTTGATTCATTGCCAGATAAAAATCAAGTTCAAATAGAAGTGGACCATGACACAGAAACTATCACTGCCCTGTCACTTCCTCGTGACATCCTGTCAGCTTTAGAAAAGAAAGGAGGTTTGGAAGCAGGGCTACCAGGGTGAACACAAATGAATTGATATTCAGTTGTATACTTTTCACAGTAATGAAGCAGAAAGGGCCAAGACCAAAGGAACACTTTTTACCCTGCCCACTCAGCTCTCCTGGTCCAGCTTCCAGACACCGATAGTGCTTGGGCCAAGGCTGTGGTGGAGACCAAAGCAGCTCTGACTGTCCCTCAGGTGGTAGGACTCACAGAGCAGAGTCGGTAACTCAGAAAATAAATGGGTTAAATATATACATATAATCTTCTGGTGGACTGTTTATAAAAGGAATTTTGTTTTTGTCTTTCATTGATGTGATACTCCTTTTCAAAGTAAAAGCGCTGAAACTGTAAAGACAGAAATGTTATCATGATCGCTACAGTGACCTGATGAATTATGAACCTCCTCTTGGTCCTGCCAGAGAATTCTGGGCAACCATTACATTGCTCACATAATCTCTTGAAGCCTTCTTTTCCCTCTATGAAGAAGAGGGGATAATAGTTTCAAAAGGCACAGGGATTTCATGCCTTTAAATAATAGCTATAAGGTGCCTTGAGACCTTGGGGGACAGAAGGTAGAAAAAGGAAAGTTGTCACACACACAGTTTGAATTATTGCAGCCTTGGACAAAAGTTGAAGAAAGAATTGGATGAATCATGGAGTTTTATTAGAGGGACTCATGCTGGACCCAAACTCATGTCAGCTTTGGAAGATTTTCAACTTTCTTTCCATCTATAGCAGTTTAACAGGGAAGGAGAATACTTTAAAAAATAATAATAATAAAAAAAACCCACAAGCAATTAAACAAGCCTAACTTTTCAAAGAACATAGCCCATAGTAGCCCTTCTTTGCTATGAAAAAAAGCACTGCATGAGGAGTGGGCACAGCTATTTACACAGGCTGGATACAGTGTTCTGGAGTCCGTTTAGAACCTGAACACACAGCTCTTTGCACCAAAGCTAGGCATTATTCCCCAAATAACACAGTCAATGTCTAGATGGCCACAGCTAATTACAAGTCTAAGATGCTAGTAGACATCTGCGTCCATGGCATCTTCCAATAACTCCATGTGACTTAACACAGATGTGCAACAAGTGCATAGAAAGACAAGGCAGAAGGAGGAGTGGCTCTACAACACAAACACCTTAGATATGGTTAAGTTAAAGCCCTGTCACTGAGTCCTGCTAGATCATGCAATCAAATCAGCAGGTCTTCATAGCTGGCTGTGAGGAAGACAATGAACAAAAGACACAGACATTTGCCATTGTGCACAACTACAAAGAAATTATCTGTCATTTTAACTACAAAGGTTGACTAAGGTATGCAGAAGCACTCACCTTCATTAGCCATTTAACCTATCAGATCAAGCTGTGATCTGAAGTGGCTGAGATACAGATAAGTGTTCCTCTTGCAGAAGCAACAGGGGCAAGCTCCTGCCAGAGGTTGTGATAAGCAGGTCTAAGCCAAGAGGCTGACAAATCCTACATTTCTAGGAAGGAACAAAACCCACAGCCAGTATCATCTCCATTTTGTAAACTTCTCCATTTATGATAATCTCGGAGACTACCTGCCTCAATTCCAATCAACACATTTCTGGGAAACAGTGCAAAAGTATCAGTTAAAGAGCTGATAATCTACCTCAAGGTTCATTCACAAGTGTTTAAGTGCATTCTTTGTTTGCTTTTAAATAAGGAAATAAGCCTAAATTCAATATGAGATGCTGTTAGCGGTTTAGAGGCAAGAGCAACAAAACTTGATAGAATAAATATCTGCTATTTTTAGTTAAAATATCCCTCAAAACCAGCTTTTACATGAAAACTGATCAGACAAGGTTGTGGTGTCTACAGTGTGGGTCTGCATCTAACCCCTAAAAAACACATCTGCAGTGTCAGTGTAATGTCGTCATGGTCAGCAACAGGAACTAGGATTAGATGGCCATCTTTCTACCTAGTTATCACTGAGGGACAGTTCATACACCTTCTCTCTCCTCACCTGCAACTCTTACTGCTCACACCTGTCCCATTCTCACTTTTTCCTCGACTGTCCCTCAACCGGCACTTATATGGCTGTTTGGGGAATTGATGCAGTTGAAAATAAGCATTTTCTTCTTCCTGAGGACAAGGGGCACCATATAGTCAGGAAAGAGAGGCTGGCAAGTGATAAATACTTTAACCAGCTTAAACTATCAAAAAAGAAAAGTTGTGCAACTGCATCCTGCCTCAGATTGCTGTATTCCAGGTCTCAGAGCCTAACAAGATCCGTCAGAGTTTCAGAAACTGTAGATGGGAAAGAACAATTTGCAATCTGTTCCTCCCCGATGAGGGGAAGTCCATTCCCTCAGGTAGTTCATGGTACTTTGTTCCCTGAAGCACATTGCTTTCATCTACGCTGAACACCACAGTGGGTCCGGTCTAATTTTAAACATCCCCAAGCAATAAAGGTTTATGGCTTTCCTGAGGGAACTGTTCCACAGTCAAATGGATCATTCTGGTCTGAGTTCAGGAGAGCAGTTAAGTGGAGGATTACATCTATCCCTTTCCAGGAAAACACATTTTGAAAGTTAAGCATGTGCACTTAGAACAATTTTCTTTTCTGAATCTAGCCCCCTGTCAAGAGGTGTTTCATTTCATACTGCCTACCTTTTCTGAATGCCTTTCATTGTAAATCAAAGGGTCAGACTGTGAATCCCTTTCTTGCATTAAGTCTCATTTAGTGTTTCTCACAGAAAGAACATTTTGAACAGCACTGCACCCAGAGCAGGGACAACTCAGGCACTGCTTTCTGGGCCCCTGCAACACTTCTACCTTTAATGGGCAAGCATCATCTGCAGCACTTCTGGAGCTGCTGGCTTCATTAGGGTTATATCCAAAGACAACATCACTTCCCTCCACTAATGACAACCTTTTGTCCCATCACATTAACCCTTCATTCCCATTGATGGAATAAATCAGAGCTGTTCAGAGTCTCAGCTTTCTCCCTGTCATTGGGATCTTCAAGTGCCATCCTGGGAGGATTAGTAGCACAAAATAATGCCAATGGCATCCCCAGCTGCAGCAGCTTGTAACAGCTCAGGTGCCCAGCTCCCCTGGGGCACAACAGCTCATCGCTGCCTTCAGGAAATGTTCAGAGTCACTTTCTGTGGTCACGTGGAGAGCTGAAAACTGGTGCTTCTCTTTTTCTTGGGTTGATGTCCAGGTGTGCCAGCTCACCACGCACAACCACACGATCAGCTGTGCTAAGGGGACAAGGACAGCAATGTGAGGGGTACTGAATGGGACTGCCCTCCCTGACACAGCCTGCACTTACGCTGTTTAATGAGCCACAACCTGTGACCTTGAGGTGAGTTTCATATTACAGCTGAGCAGCTCTAATGGCTGGCACGGAAAGGAGTAGTCTGCTTCTTGATGCATTCCCAGCTAAATCTTCTTGCCCTTTGCTTTATGCTAACATGAACCAGTTCAGGGAGCTACACCGGCAAAAAAATAACTGATTTTTATAGGGTTGTTATTCTGCTGGCTTTAATTCTCCAAACTGGTTTACCAGTGGATGACAAGAGTGCCAGGGCCAAGGGCAAAGGGGGAATGGGTAGCCAGTAAACCAGCTTGGACAAATGATCAAACCATAGTCCATGTCACTTTGTTTTGAGCCCTCCAGGCAGCCAAAACCACTCAAACAGATCAGGAATCCAGTCTGGATAGATCAAGGGAACAGGAGGTATCCATAATGAAACAGCAGAGACTGGCAGAGGTGTGACACTAGAGTGAGCCCCAGAGGGGCGAGCAGAGCCAAGGGGACTGTGCAGCACTGCACCAGGTTGAGATTGGCTATGGAGCAACGTAGGAAGTGGGAGTGAGGAAAAGACTTTGGAGGATAACCACACAAAACTGAGACAGGGAGGGAACTGAATACTGCAGAAGTGACATTGAGGGATATTCAGAGATAAATGAAACAGGAGCAGGATGAAATCTGAGAGCTGAAGGAGCACAAACTTTCAAGAAGATGGGAGTAGCTTCTATATTAAAGGCAGCTAAAAGGCCAAGCAGGAAGAGATTGTGACAGGAGCCATAAACTGAGATTGCTTGCATCAATAAGGGAGAATAAACTGTTGGGTAATATGAAGGAGCCCTCCAGTCAAAAGGCAATTGGTGCTGGAAAGAGGTTTCTTAAGAGATAATCCCTTCTCAGTTCTCTGATATACAGCTTTGCTACGGTATTTCTCACATTCGTTTGTTATAACGATCTGCCTAAATGCCTAATAAGTATCATTCCGTCTGTCATCAGAAAAGGAGTTCATGACTGCAATAAAAAGCTTGGATGCAATTCAGCAATCCAAAATGCTACAGCTCTAGCTTATTCATTCGTTTAGTTTTCAGTGGTGCAATGACACTGGCCACAATAGTATTACATGAGGCTGGTTTAAGTATCCAGGAGAGCTCAGGGAGTGTAAAATTCAATTCCCATTGCCATGGTGAGCAATGTATACTACCGAAGAGAGCTTAACTCCCAGGGCAAGAAGGGTGGTCTCCTTGCAATATTCCTTTTGAACACAAGCACTGTACTCACAAACAACAAAATCAAAATTCAGAACTCATTACTCTGACTGGAGGTGAAGAATGCCACCAAATCTCATTCAGATGGAAGGTCTTCCCAACTATTGACAGTACCGAAAATATGCTGCTGACAATCATGATTTACTGTATCGTGCATAAAAAGTCCTCAGCAAAGCTGTGCAAGGGCAACATTTTCTAACTCTTCATCAACTATCACAAGACGGACCTTCTGAGGATTCCCCTGTCATTATTGTGTCACTCAGCTGACACTAATTCAGCAGATTTTGGATATTTTCCAAAGGCAAAACTGCATAGGAACACTAACTTTCATTATTAGTTCTTCACACCACAAAACAGAGTTGGGTGGAGAGTTTGCAAGGCAAAGCCACTTACTACCCTCTGGTGCAGCCGGTCTTCCCTCTGTGGAGCCCTGGTAGAAGGTGCCTTTGGCACCCACCTTCCAGTACTCAGTGTGAGGCAGTGCCTCAAAGCAGGGGGTGCACAAAGCACCACATACCGCCTGTTCCATGCCCAGACCACGTGGTTTTGCAGCTGGGGGAAGGGGCTTTGGGAAAGGCAGGCTGCCTTTGAGAAGTGCAAGCATATTCTTCTAGATGCAGCCAAGCATCCAGGAGAGGCTGCCACCCTCCCTGCCCTCAGTCAGCCACTTCACACACAGGTTCCTTCCATTACRCCAGTCAGGGCAAGCCTGACTCGCAGACATCTCCTGTTTAAGCTCATTTTCAGCCTGACAGGTTAGGAAGTGATTATACAAACCACTCAGTCAGCCAGTCTGAGGGGCAACAACCCCAGCAAGTGGGACAGCCGCAAGCGACCGGGCAGGCAACGTGATTTCAAGCAACATGACTGCAGCCAAAAGGGGGGCACATTATGAAGCCCAAAGACCTTTTTGAAAGAGGGGGGCTGCTTTTTACCCAGCTGTATATAGCTCCTGACAGGCCTATGAGCACAAGTCAAGACAATGTTATTCATATAATTATAAAAATAACAGTTGCTTACAGATGTTTCCAAGTTCAGTTATACATAGGCCTTCCCCAGTGAGTATATCTGTCTCTTTTTGCTTCTGTCAGTCAAAATGCCTCCTGAATGCAGAAGGTGACTGTTGTAAATGCATGATGAAGATGAATGTCTCCTGTCAGTAAAATTCTCTTGTTAGTAGGGTTTATGAAAAGCTAGAACTAAGAATTTGTGATTTGCATTCTATTCTGATGGGTTTTCCAGGCTGGAATTGCCTGGGTTTGCAGCCTGCCCTTGCTAAGAAGCCCTTCTGCTTTGGTGAATGCTATGCAATGTTTTTCTTCCTCAGACATTTGAAACCAGGGACACCACTTCATTCGTTACCACTGTCTAAAGCAAATTCCCCAGCCAGACCGCTTCCCTCAGATAGATGATGCTTTTACAGGCAGAGTGATAATACTGATGCTTTTTGATGGGAGTGGAAAGAGAAAGGGATGGCATGATATTTTTCTCCAAGACAAGTTTGAATTAGAAGGTAGGACTGGACTGATCAGATAAGCTGCCTGCAGGAATAACCTGCCTGATTCCAGTGGGAGAGACAATGAAAGAAGGTCAAGGTAAGTCAAATTGTTTTGCATTTGTGGCAGGTGTAGCGCTCACCAGAGGGTTACCACAACTCAGTCAATATGGGGCAACTAGTTAAGCTGTGTGAATTTAACAGTGTATGTGATTCCTACAGGCCATGGGTATTTCCAGTGAGTCCATTATGCAGTCTCTAGGGTCATCAAAGAGAGGCTGGCTACATGCAGATCCTGTGGAAGATGAGCAATTTTTACGTTCCCCTGTTCCAGCTGTGGAACTACCTACCCATTTTTCACTAGCGCCCCTCAGCTATTAAAGGGGAGAGGGAAAAACAGATGAACCCTTTAACACATTTTCCTAGATGAAAATTCAAGGAAGAGGTGTCCAGAAACAGGCCAACCAAGTCCCTGCACTGGGGGGGGGGAGGGGATCAGTCACCAGGGGCTGCTACTTGTAAGCATTGAAGAAGAAACTGAACGCTTAAGACCTTTGCTTAATGGAGGGACGTGAAAGACCACCACATTGCCCAGAGTAGAAGAAAATCATCACAAGGTTTCTTTCCTTAACCTGACATTTTTATTTTAATAACATTAGCTCTTCCTGAGTTTCAGTACAGGAAGTTCTTATCTAACACATTTGATGTCAGCCAGTGCAACTGATTTGATACAGATGAAAGAAGCTAGGGATGAAGAGTAGAAAAAATAAGACATTAATATACAGTAAATCCTATTTCAGCTCTTGGGAAGAATATTGCTTTCTCCAAAGAGCAAATGAAATGCTTAAGTCAGAAAAAAAATCCAAAGACTATTATTTGTGGGTCTCCTTTCCCATTTTACCCAGCAAAAAAGAGTTAATGCTGCTGSATGACATCAGCCTTATAGTCAAGTAGATTAGCATGATCCTCTTATGGATGTGGGAGCACAGCAGCATCTTTCCTAAAAGGCACAGATCTGCAGGCAGTGATGAGCATGGAAGGGAGTTGGTGAGCCACCCAGGTCTCCACCTGGTTAAATTCTCAGTAGTCATCTGACTGACAGAGCTAAATTAGGTCAAATAACTGCAACAAAGCCAGACAAAGACTGGTTAAGAAAAACAGTGCAGATGAGGAGCAATAAATGTGTGACTGATTTTAGGGGATGTTACAGCAAGAGGGGGCAAGGGTCAGATCTCCACCTAAACTCTTGGGAGAAATGGATTATTTATTGTCAGTCTTCATCTGCATTAAGCAATAAGCCTAACATCTTTGTAAAGGTAGAGGAAGAGGTTTGCTTGGTCTAAAGCAGAGTGCCCAAGCACAGCTAGGTCTGGCTCGTCCCTCCCAGTGTTCATTAGTGAATGAACTGTCCTAAATAGACCTGTTTTTCTTTCTTTCTCGCCCTCCCCCCTTTCCCATCTTGAACTTCCGGCAGAGAATCAAGTCTTTGTTGGTGAACTATACTCCCATCCAGCAGCCCCATGCGCCTGCCTGGACTGCGCTGCAGTCCAGCAGTGGCGCAAATCCCTCTCCAGCCCGCCCCCCGTCCAGCTGAACCACAGGGCAACCCTCCAATGYGCCCACAGGTCCACAACAGACACTAAACAGCAGCAGGATCTGGCCCTAGTGCAGACCAGCCTCTTGCTGTGTTATGTTTCAGGGCTCTTCAGCATAAAAAGGGCTGGAGATTTGCAGCCACTGAGATGGTATCATTAGAAGATTTAAAGCATTACTAGAAGGCAGAATGGGATTCACTGGCGTTCCTCTGTTTTGAGGCTGTCTCCCCATCATACACTGCCAAGTCTAGACAATAGGTTGGCACCAAAAATGTGGAAAGAAGCAGAAATATTCCTGGTTCTGAGAGACTGAAGTGTCTTATTAATAGAGTTTATTTTTTTCCCTCTGAAAATCTTATGTCCATTAAATAATTTCATCAGATTCTAATTTCCTTTTACAGACTTTAAAAATGCTGTGAAGGGTACCTGCTATGAAACACAACTACATTACAAATGCATCTATGAAGTTTAATTTACATGCACAGTTTCAGATACAACTCAGTTAGATCAAAGTGCAGTTTATTAAAGGTATAAAAGGAGTATTCAGTGGGGCCAGTTTTTAGGCTGCAGTACCTCCAGGGGGTTCAGTGGCCAGGAGCTGGACTACAGGGATTGAGAAGCTTTTGTCAGATTTCAGTGTGCTTTGAATCAGGCTTGCATCAAGAAAGAGATCACATCAGTTCTCATCTAAGGTTGTGGAAACCAGGTGCCAATGTTTGGTTATCTGGGTTTTATTTTCAGGAAACATGTAAATCCTCTGCTTTATCAATGCATCTCCATTCTATAATATGAGTGACAGATGGAGGAAGCGGAAATTGCATAATAAAACAAGCAGAAGCTGATATCAGTTTGAATTTGTTCAGACACTGATGATTATCCCATGCCTTGAATAACAGACAACTGCATGCCTCTCATTAAGGCGGAAGCCTTTGAGCCACCATATCACAGCTGCGAGTTTTCCTAAGTTTTCCAAATAAAATATCTGGTTTACCCACCAAAACCTCACAGTGTTGTGTTATCTCAAAAAAATTAAACAGCCTTGACTTTTCAGGACTCACTGGCTCCTTTGCATTAACATCAAAGTCCCACAAAAGCAAAACCCACTGTGGGATTTATAGCATGCAAACAGTCAAATCAATTCTGAACTCAGTGGGAGATCAACACAAAAGAGCAAAAAGGTGCAAAGCACAATTTAATTAGATCATCATATTCCACAATGACCTGTGCATGGATTAAGAAAGTTCAGCTTTATTAAAGTCCTGGATTGTGCTTATTTTGGTAGAGAGGTGATATTTCCATGTAATATCAAGTTCACTGAATATTAATAATTATTATTATTGTATGGTCCAGAGCCAGTGTGATCAACTTAAGCATTGAAGCACCCATATTTGAGACTTCCAGTTCTCAAAAACAGTGAGTGGAAACAATCTAGCTAAAGTAAGAGCCAGCATTTCTACACAGTGGAGAAAGACAAACACACCTGAACATCACCAGAGGGGGATCCAGTCCTAAATTAGATCTGCTTACACTGGATTTGGCCTAAATTATTATTATCCACAAGGTCTGACTGGGATCATGAATCAGTGACTGATGAGCAATGAACTTCATCTTATTTTCTCAGTTGTTTGAGGTTTGTGGGGTGCTGGGAGTGATCAGTCAGGCCAGCTTGTCAAATAGGTTGGCTTGCTGGGTAATTCTAAGAATAAAGCTGTCCTTCAGAATAGCCTAAGCCAAATGTATCAAAGTCGCAAAACACAGACGCAGCCAGAAAAGAAGTGCTGGGAACAAAAGCCAAATGCATAGCTGAAATAGGAATGCATGTAAGCTTGGAAATGAATTTTTTGTGAGCTAAAAAACCAGCGAGATGTAAGATAATTGGTTTGAACTAGCAAGGACRTGGAGTGAGAGGGGAAGAGAGTTCATACAGGAACTTGAAGTGACTACATGGGAACAAGGGAGAACATGAACAAAGTGTTTATTCAGTAGATAAATGAAGAGTCAAGAATGTAAAAAAATCATAGATGGTCTAAGCTCAGAGGGATAAGTCGAATCCTTTGTCCCAGGGGAGTATTCACAGGCTTAACTGTACTATTAATCTTTATGTCACGTCAAGACCAAGTCGCACTGCGTGGCTGGTGTCCACGCTGTTCAGGGCCAGCCCCTTCAGTAGCAGATGTGCCCTGGAGAGAGCTAGGGTCTGGGAGGGAGAGGGCTAATCCTGAGGGGAGGACGTGGACAGTCCCCAGCTCAAGCTCAGGTGCTGGCCCCCTGCCGCACATGCATGCCCCAAGGGCCAGCAGGGTGACCCAGGCAGCAACCTGGCAGAGCTCTCCCAAGCCCTGCACATGGCAGCAGAGGTGGAAAATACCTCATGGGCAACTCTCCACCCTCCTCCTGCCTTTTACGTGGACCAGCAAGAATTCAGGCTTCCTGTAAATCCCAAGCATCCAGAAAAAAAGGTTTTCTCAATTCTGTGCCAGCCCCTACTGTTTCTAGCTCTTGGCCGTTGTGGAAAAGCCTATGCTAAAACATCACCATGGAGGCTGCTACGTATCTGGCCTGCCTGAGTGAGAGAGTACAGGACATTTCACTAAAGGGCTGCTCTCATGGGGATCTTCTGCTCCATGCTGAAGCCTCAGGAGATTCRGACAGTTCAGATTAACCTCTGAAATTCTGAAGCTTGAAATCTTTTCACCACAGATATTAACTCCAATTAGCAATAATTTGTGCTTGGCCCTAGGGGAACTTTGGGTCCAGAAGCCAGCACACCAATTTGCACAGCTCTGCTGGTTCAGGGGTACTTTAAGTGATCATAAAGGCCCTTTATGCCTAACTCGCTGCTCCTTAACTCCATCAAAATGGTACAAAGTACTTCTAAGGCAGGAGCTGAAGACCCCAACAACTTATTTGTCATGAATCACTCTGTTATGAATCATTTTATGAAGTCTATAAGGCTGCTTTTTGTTTATCTAAGAACAATTAAAAGCTTCATCACAGAACTCTCTTTGTACAAGATCAGTTGGTGCATTGAACAGTATTGTATTGTGACAGGAATTAAATTTTTTAGAACAATTTTTCTTGTAATAGAACATTAACTGCATATACACAATACTGAAGTACATCATTTTTCTGCATGGTTTTGTTTCCAGCCACATTACTAGGCAGAAAAAATACTTATTACTCACAAATGTCAATTCTTAAAAATAGTTCTAAAACACAATATATCATACAATGAAAATGCTTTAAGGAAGACCCTTACTGCTTCATTCATGCCCTGGAGCTTGCTGATCGTTACATATAAAACACATGCTTATTCTAATAAAATGCATTAAGATTTTATGGCACAGTGTCTTGAAATCACTCAGAAACAACCTAGAAATGTCATTAGTGGATGACTGCACTATATAAATTACAGCTTTTGCCCAGTATATTATTTTATAATCAGAGAAATTTGATCTACTCAAGTCATAATTATTTTCATTTTCATCTGAACATTAACCCTGCTCAGTCTATGGGTGAGTGACTAACCTGGCTCAAAGTTCATTCCCCTCAGAGAGCAGAGCACAAGCCAGCACATTAGGAAAACAAAGAGCCAGTCTCTGTTTCATGTTAAGCTGAAAACATCTAGTAAAATAGTTCTTGTTATATTTGGTACGCCCTGAATGGCTACTTCAAGATAGCAGGGCAAGCACTAGTTTTTCAGATGAAAAAGGGCAATAATGTGTCATTTTCTCACTTGGCAAGGAAGATGCTAAATAAATCATGTGAATTATTCAGTGCTGAGGGACACATCATATTTTCTATTTCTGCTCTTTGCTCAGTCTGACATGACTTTAGTACACACAGAAGCGGGGAAAAAGGCCTTTCTTAATCTCCGAAGTGTGGCTTCCTCAATACTCATTGTAAATGGGTTTTTCTAGGTGAACAGTCAGAATCTGGGGCAGCTGGAGGGACTGCTAGGAGTGACAACACAAGGTTAAATTAAAATCTTCATCATCCTATAACTTCCTTTAAAACTGGGCAGGTCTCCACTATTTTCCTCCTTTTAATTTCTGCATATCTTGGAATGGTGTGTTGAGATGAATGCTTGTGCTAGCAAATCTCTCTTTCTAGTGCTCCTGAGGAGGAGGATGTTCAGAGATGTTGCACTCATGTGGTAACCAAATTCTGCTGAAGAGAGCGGCTAGAGAGGGGCACCCACGTGCTGGTGTGAGAATGGATATTTATGTGCCTCTCCTCCAAGCTCAGATCGGACAAAAGTTATGATATCTGAAAGTACTCTGTCAGAATAGCAATAATCATTAACTAATGCAACAGACTGTCTGACTTCCATGAAGTCTTTCTTCACAAGCACTTTAAACAGAGGATTACAATCCCCTTGACGTAATATAAATTCTCGGTGACATGCTGGATGCCATAAATCAAATTCGCACTCCCAGAGTTACTCCAAGATGAGTGGCTGGTTCCTGAAGTGAAGGGGGAGAGAAGCCTAAGAGGAATGTCATTTCCCTTGCACTACAGGATACAGAGTAGTTAAGGGAAGAGCTTGTTCAGTGGTAGAGCTAAGAGTCTATAAAGCTAATCAGCATCATAAAAACATGATTTCAATGACTCTAACATGTGTGAAGGCAATCTTTGTTATGCTGTCCTGCCAATTTTCTCAGCTGCTTCCACAGTCGGCCCTCTCTCCACTGTGAGAGACACAAGATCCACGCTTAGCAGCCCTGGTAAGTCAAATGTACCAGAATGCCTTTCCTTTGTAATGGGACACGTGTCCATCATCAGCTGAACCAAACTACTGACTCACTTCACGTTTGTCTGCAGATCCACATTTCGACTATGGGGCTGCAAGGCCTCCCCAGCCCCCTCCTCCGCATGCACACTTTTGCTGTGCCCTGACAATATGCCAGGACCAGGATGGGTGTGCGCATCCCCACTTAATCCGGGAAGGCAGTCCATGGCCACAAGCAGGACCAGCAGGTAACGGAGGCACCAGGACTGCACGGTGTGTTGGGGAACAACCGCAGCTCAGAGAGGCTAATCCCTAAGAAGGTTAGTATTGGGGGAAAAGGGAGGAAATTCTTTTTTCACGGGCCTCTGCTCTATTGCATTCCCAAATTCATGTAGCCATGTTCACAAACATGTACGTGCTTTTATCTGGGGAAGGGGAGGTACTCAATCCACAGGACGTTTTACAGGTAAGCGTTTTGTCTTACATGCACTACACGGTTCTCAATAGGTGTTGTTTCAAAATGCAAAGTTAGACCTGGTGTAAAGTTGGACCAGGGATTCCAATTTCAGCTGAAAAACACATGCCTTTCAGGTGTTATCACTACACCTGATCTGGCTAGCCAGATACTAGCACCCTGGCAATGATTACAAATCAGAGTTGTTATAGTCTTCGAATGGAAATAATTCCTTAGGCTATCATAACACAATTAAAATAGATCACATTTTGAGAAAGACTGTTTTCCTTCCTTACAGTATCAGCCAGATAAAATATTTCTTCCTTGAAATCTGATTGATAAAGAACTGAATGAAGGTTTGAATAATGGCTAAAAATACAGTAAAATTTCATATTCAGACTGGTCCTTAAAACTTTCAGACATCACATGAGCACAGTATGCTGCCTACCCAATTGTTTGAAACCATAAAGCTTTAGTCAATGTCGACATTTTTAACGTATTAATTTAAATATTGCAATATAATTCATCAATTTAATATATTGCCTTACTTCTACATGATGTTGCAGAGTCACGTACAAAAAAGTCTCATGTTAACTAAAAAGAAAGGAAAGTTTCTAAGGAAAAGTATAAACAGAGGAAATGACTCAAATACGGCAGAGGAAATAAATAGTCTTAACAGCTGTAGCATCACAAATTCAAAAATAATTTAAGACATAACAGAAACATGGTCCCCGGTGATAGATAAACAGATAWAAAGATTCATATATTGATAGCTATATAGATACAGATTTCATACTATAATCTTTCCCATTCAGAAAGATGCAATCAACTTAAGCCATGTTTTGCTCTGTAGAATAATGAAAGTAATAATCCCAAAAATATGTTTATAAGGAAAAGTAACACTTAACTATTATCACCTTAGGTGAAAGGTAAATAGGGAAAAATGTTGAAGAACTGATGGGAAAGGACAGAAAAGATGCTAGAAGAGCAGAGTGAATCCAGTTCAACAATATCAGAAGATCCATTTTGATCTAGAAATAAGAAATCCATCATCATATCTTCTGTGGTTAAGGGATACTTGTAGCTAGAATAACCTCAGAGTGACCAAGATGYGGGACTCAGTTACGGATGGTGGAATAAAATAGACTGAATGAAACAGATTCATACAGGGAACTCTCATTTGTCAAAGGAGAAACTTGTTTTCTAGAAATCCCATTTCATTAAAAAATGTTTCTTAGACTGAAGATGGACTCACTGCTTAAAATGAGGGTGATAGTTCTTCCTCTCCAGTGTCATTCCCAATGGTATATGTCCAGAACATGTGAACTCCAGGCTCTCATAAAAAACATTCAGATTTTGTTTCCCAGGGATAAGCATCCCAGCTGTGAGATTAGGATGCTCTTACCAGCATGATTGCTCCCTTCTCTCTGTTAGTATTGTTTGATCTTTCTGATCTAAAAAGTAAAAGACTGACATCACCACCCAATGCTGACAGCTCACCAGCCTTTCAGTTAACCCATGGTCTTTCTGTTTTTGTAACACCTTCAGAGATCTCATCATTTAAAATATAAGAATTATTCTGAATTCTCAGAAATGTAAATGGGGAAACCATGTTACAAAACAGGATTTTTTTTTTCCCTAAGCTCTTCCTCATAATTGCAAGTAAGAATAAGTCTTAACAGACTGCAATCATTTTTTTTACATTTTTATCAGAYACTTTTTTCTGGGCTTTCTAAAGAAGTCATTGCTTATTATGCCTAGTTTTTGCTTCCAAGTCGACACACAGATTAATTTGCTAAAATTCTGGTGGGTTCCTCATTTTTTGGCAGAAAAAGCTCATTTTTCTCCTTATTGAATTAGCTACATAAAAGGCAGATGTTTTGTACTTAGCAATCTATAGTCAGATGAAGTAAGATACTTGCAGTTTTATAGAATATCCTTCACTAAACAAAATCTTAACAAATGAAAGTTCAGCACTTAAAAACACGCATCTGTTCAAACTGTCATGTAAAATCTTTTGCCTCTAACTTCTGTTATATCAAAGTTTCCACCTATATCTAGAGCTACAAAGTCAGATTGATTGCCAATGTTAGAAATGGACATGTCCTTTAAAAGTTTTTTTTTTCTCCTTCAAATCATTTAATGCAGTCTTCAAAGCAGTAACATCAGAGATATTAAGAGCCCCAAAGGTTTTATTTTAAAAACCACATAGAAAAAAAGAAATATTTTACTATTAAAAAGTCTTTTATATAAACCCCCAATTAGGGAGGAGGGGGGGGAAGCTCTGCTAACCCTTTTCAAAATATGTAAGCGAGCTTTTGCTGCAAATCCTGGAGTGTCTCAGGCTGGTTGTCAAATTGCCTTAGCTACTCTTCCATTACTCCAGCCATGAGGAGAGAACCTGAGGGTATTACTACTGATGGCACATAGACTGTGACGGCATCAATATAGGAAGGAGTATCTTGGAAAATGCAGCAGTCAATATGCAGAATACAAATTGATTACACTTCTTTGTAGCTTTAATAGCTGTTGCCTGCCAAACTGAAGCTGTTCAGGCCTGGTTACACATTCCTGATAGCGCTTGAATGATGTAGTAGGACTTGCCTTCAACAGACATTACCTATCTCCTGTCAAATCTTTCTCCATCACTTTAACCTGTTTTAGAAGCAATTCACATAGCTTCACTTCCAGTAGCCACAAGCCTTTGTGAAGAAGCACACTATCTTGTTGCAGGCTAACTTCCAACAAGAAATATTTCTCAGGGACCAAACAGCTACGTAGCACCCACCCTGCAATGCAATGTCAACAGCTAAGAACAAGGAAAGATTCCCAGAATGCTCCTTGGACCTCTCTTGTATATGATGAGCAGTGTTGGGTGAGTTTTGCATTTTTCTGAGGTTTGTACATCAGACACAAACATCGAAGGGTTTCAGATCCTGAATCTGAACTAAGCTTCAACTTAGCAATATGTTCCTTGATGATAGGGTGGGAGCTGTGATGTGATGGGCATTGTGTCCGTATTCAGATTTTTTCAGGAAAAAGACAGTGAATCAGTAAGAACCAAGGCAAACAGTAATTTATATCATTACAATTGGCCAGAGGAAATTAAAAGGAAGATTATGCTTATTTCCAGTACAAATCCTACTGATTCTTACTTTCTAATATACTAATATACACAGTGTATACTTCTAAGACGCCCTTGGCATACTGTCTGGGCAATACCAATAGATATAATTATGTACAAGCAAGAATATAGCATAAGATACAAGGATATTGCCCTTAACACTCCTACTGCAAAAAGACAGGGTGAAGTTCATCATATTGTTAAGAAAATGTCTCTCCGATGTAGCAGATCTCAGACCATGCTCACTGATCTCAGTTTGGTTTAGGGCAAGAGTGTGTCATCCATGAGCCCTATGCCAAGAAATGTGCCCTGGGATCCTTTATGTGTCCTTATCAGATACAGGTATAAATCTGCAATAAAAATGAGGTCAGCGCTATGTAGAGACCTCTGTAGTATCCAAATTGAAGGGTCTTCTCACATGTAGAGGGACTATATGGAAACTAACTCACTGCCAGTTTGTAGCCCCCTAATCTTATATTAGGTCTTACCAAGACATAACAATTAAACAGGATCACACAGGTCTGCTTGAGAGCAGAGGTTAAATATTTCTTGCCTGCTTTTCCTGACTGAAGTCACCAGTGCACAGATTTATTTCCCCTGGACCTTATTTATTGTTAGTTTACCTTGCTTGAAAAATGGCTGCTTTCCTTCTTTGAAAGGATAATATCATCTAATGCAAGTTCTTATCAGCCACTGAAATATATCTGGCATCTCCATAAAGCAGCACCCCTTAAAGGACTACAAGTGGAAACTGCAAGCTTCTAAATATCCCTGTCTTGTTGTCACTGTTCTCCGAACATGCATGCAAGAGGAAGAGCACAAGCTTGAAGCCCATCAGGGTCTGGACCTGCAGTGGGTGGGCGGTCAGGCAAGGAGGGCAAGGAACCCTCTGGACCACTAAGGATTCCTGCTGCAAGAGCTGTCACGCAAGCATGTCCCAATTCGTAGTGCATACTCAAGAGACAAATGCGAATGCTTTGTTGTATTCCTTAAGCAAACCAGGTGTTATATGGGTTTGCTTTGAACTGCAAGACAAAAGTAGGGAGCTAGAATTTGGAATTCTCTCATTTGTGTAGCAACACATTGCTTGGATCTTTCCCTGACTTTTTTTTTTTTAATTCTGCTGCAAAATCTGAAAAATGCTGGTTTGTTTCTGACAGTCTAGCTACATAGGAAGAGCTTCCAGCATTACCACCTTATGGTCAGGCACTGTAAAGCTAAGTTGCTTTCCTTTTCCCTCTCTGTCCAAGGCTTTATTCGTGCCAGAGAACATCACAAAACACCCACAAATCATTTGTGACTAATAAATCTGTAGAAATGCTCAGATATAAGTTCTCCTCTAGCAGATTACCAGGTCACTGCTATCACTTGCTGAAGAAAGAAGGAAAGCATGCCCCCTTCCCCCACCCTGGATTTTAATAGTTGCACAGACCAGGAGCTAGGAGCAGATGTCAGAAAAATGGTAGAAGCTGCGGCCAGGGTGAGTAAAATTCTTTGACATAGAAGTTTCCAAAAGAGAGAAAAAAATGTGGTTTACCATTATCTGACAGGCAACCTGTAGGTCTTCACAGCCTCTTAAACTTTGTCCAGATGCAAATAATACTCTTAAAAAGCAGGTCTTGAATATAATAAGGTTCTATGAACAGCTTAAAACTTAGGATCTACATTTATGACACTTCAAATACAACAGATGGATCCATATAATTAGCACCTTATCTGCATATATCTGTAGATAAGAAAAGAATACTCTTAATGAGCAAATGAAGAGCCTGTATTTTCCTAATGTTCTGCAGTGTTTGGGCCACAGCTCTACCTTTGCACCATATGTAAAACTTTTACTGGTATCACAAGGAGTAGTGCAGATGGAGAATGCCTTAATCCTTTAAAGCTTAAAGAAGCCTTCAAGATTCCTTGACCCTCTCACCACCCCACTCCACTATTTCTGCATTTCAAAATCTGAAGGGAAGAACAAGAAATGTCATTTGGAGAGAACCAGCCTTACTTCAGTGTTATACCACCTAGGCATAGCTGTTTAAAACATCCACTACTTACATGGAGCCTGACTGAGCTCCTGTTATGAATCTGGCATACTCCTTTCTATTGTAGCCAAAAAAAAGATCTAATTTTCAGAAAAGACAAACCATTTTTGCCATATGACATGATTGATGGTCCACACACAAGATGTACTAATGACAGATCAGCTTATTTCTCCCTCAGAGGTCAAAATTAGTCTTATCAAAAAGGAAGAGCAGTTAAGAGACTTATATGGGCTTATAAAAATGTTTAGAGGAGAACCTATCCTTGAATTCAATTTTTTTATGCTTTAAATGGACTAGATTTTGTGATACAATATTAACAGTGCTCATATACTGACTTAAATGAGCCTATAGTCCATTGATTTTCATTTATCCTGGCTTGAATTACTTAAACCGCTGAACCAAAGATCATACAGAAGTAAACAACAAGCCAGACATTCCAATATTTCCTGGAAACTGGAGTGGTCTTTTTAATTGCTGTTTAAGTATAAAAACAAATCCATACTTGAAATTGTGAATTTGATAATTTCTGATAAACTTTGGAAGGGAAGCCAGGTGTAAAGTTCAGTTTTGAGTAACACAGCTACTGAGCAGCAGGGACAAGCAGTTACAAACATAAAGTGTTGAAGACAATTAAAGTCTGAAAGATGTGTCTGCAGTTTCAGCATGGCGATTCTTTGCCATTTTTTCAATTTGAAGAAAATTAAAGTAGCCACTGTATGCCAGCAAGAGGAACAGCAATAGATCTGTGGCTAAAACACACACAAAAACTTCCTTTTTTCTTTTTCTTTCCCTTCCTTCCTTTTCTCTTGCTTTCTCTTGCTTTCTTGCTTTCTTGCTTGCTCTTTGTCTCTGTCTCTTTCTCTTTCTTTCTTGCTTTCTTTCTTCCCTTCATTTTCCTTTTCTTCTTCCTTTCCTTTTTTTCATTTCTCTCTCTCTTTCTTGCTCTCACTGTCTCTCTCTCTTGCTTTCACTCCCATTCTCCAAAAACTTATGTTTGCTGAGCAATACTACAAATGGAAGAATTGAACAAAAGAAACTACTAAGCCAAAACTATATCAATAATAAGTTCAACAGATTTTGTTATTGATTCAGTAGAACATGAATCTATACAAATTCTGTAAATTTTCAATCTATTCAAATTGTATAGGTTTAACAAACCTAAAATCTTGGGTTGCTTTATCTCAGGGTTTTTCATTCCTAATTTTATTTGAAGACATAAATGATAATGACTATCTTTTGGATGCCAAATGATTTAATTTTATAGGGGGACTAAACATACTGACAAGGAACATAAARAGGAATATTAAAAACTACAGCTAATCAGCCACTAGAAACCACTACTAAACTTAACGGGGGTATTAGATAATACATACTTACACAGAGTACTGCATCCGTTAGAATAAAATTAATGTACCCATTCTGAACGAAAGCTATTTGACAAAGCAATGCCTTTCAAGTGCAGACCTGCTGCAAGATGGAGCAAGCATTAAGGGGCTACAAACACCTCAGTGATGCTGTCCCGTATGGGGTGCACATTCCTGCGCCACGCCATGTGGCCGTGCTTACAGCACTGTGTGATCCCCACCTGACTCACTTCAGGGCTGTGCCTACCACCTAGTCTAACTCCTGGTTTATCTCAGCCTAAGAAAGCTGCTGGATTCATTTGAAAACCACTGCAAAACACACCCTGAATTGTGCTATAAAGTTAAAAGGGCAGCTGAGTTAGCAAAGACACTACAGCTGCAAACTTCTCAAGCTAGAATAATAAACCCGCTACAGCAGAGAGCATAGCTGCAAACAGACACCCTCTCCCCAGGCTAAGGAAGGCTAGGACCTCTCTTCCAGGCCTGCTTTGGGAAGGGCCCCGCACTGACAGCGCAGGAGGAAAGGCTCTGTAGAGCACGGTGGGATTGTCAGCTCCCTGCACCCGCTTCTGTAGGAGGCCGAGAGTAGGAGGACAACCTGCCCGTACATTGCCACCAGAAGCACACACGTTCACATGACTGTAGTTCCCCACAGGGTACTTACCTGCATTTTTTTAGGCCTGGCAACAAAAAAAAAAGAGGAGTGAAATCCATTGAAATTAATTAATGCATTCTCATTCATCCAGCAATTTCAGAATTTCATCCCTAGGGCGAGAATTTCAGGAGTCTGTGTAGGTAAATATCCATGTTAGCTTAATCCTGTTGGCTAAACACAGCTGCCTGCTGCTATTCAATGTTTTAGGGTATCCCCCCTGCCTTGAGCTGCCACCCCAGAGGTGCACAGGTCACGTATAGGCCCTGTGCCATGTCTGCCAAACCTGGGCTGTCTCAGGTATCCTAGGGTACCTTAAATAGCATTAGCTATTATTATGTCTATGCAGCTGGGCCAAGACCATTATGCCAAGAAGGTCTTCTGTCTTTAAAAAAAAAGTTTTTGAATGAACTTTTTGTGGCTCAGTTCCAAAGAACAGAATAGACAAAAGCATTCACTGTGCTTCTATACACGTGAAATACCTTGCTGGATGCTGTTAATGTTACAATCCATATTTCAAAGTGCCTTGCAACTAATGAAAAGATCAAATTTATCACTTCACCCCCTACTCCAAATGCCTATCAACTGTTCTTACCTTTTCACAAACAAAAGAAAACATGTGATGAAAAAATAATTTAAAGAAAATAAAATATCCCTTTTCAGAAAAATAGCAAAGATCTAGCTGAAGGAAAAATGTCTGCAGATGGGTTTCATTTTGATGTTTCTCCCCACAGGAAAAGTTAGAATCTTTCAGCAGGACTCRGTGAAACACAAATAATTGTTGGAGGAAAGCAGAGAGTCACTGAATTATTTTGTTTGGTAATAACAGCCATGTTACAATCCCCAGTGACAGTAAGACATCTGGAGGTTCGCAGTGAAAAAATACATAGACTCAGCAGCCTTCCAGATGCACCATAAATCATTTTCCCCTAGAAGCCATGTGCCCGGGTTTTTACGGTTCCAAAGAGGGCAGAATTGGTGGTAATTCCATAGGACTGTGGTCCAGCCTCTCTGCATTTCTATAAACAGTGCAGTTCACTGAAATTAATACATGTTCACTGTGCAAGTGAAAAGAGTTCCTAGCTGACCCTCAYGGCTTATTTTGTTCTCAGGCTTGTCAAAATAAGTAAATAAACATTACAAAACCTAAATGTGTGAGAATAAAATAGAAACAGTATCACAGAACAATTGTATCACAGAACAAGTGCCAAAGTTATTAGTAATATTAACTGAAAATCCATATAACATCTATATTGCAGGCCATATGAACTGCTTTCCACATCTGGATGTAGTGCACGAGAGCTCACGGTGGCAAGCACAAACATTTGTCACTTATCACGTGGCTCATTCTGGTGACAGATGTTCAACTAAAACTCTGGAGCAGACACCCCAAATGAACAGCACATATCGCTACCCTACCACTTCCACCTCTAACCCTTGGATCTTGATTTCTTCCCAGATATCCCCGTTCTCTTGGGCAATAACATGAAATAACAGAGAAGGTAAAATAACATCTTGGGAACTTCCTAATTGTTGTCTGCCTTATTAAATTAGGTCGCTTTGTGACTCTGTTTAGTTCTAGGTTTCCAGGTGCTGCCAGTAATTTCTCCATGAAGACATGGGAAAAGAGGAAGGGTAGGTGATGCCAGCATCCTGTATCACACTTCCGTGCTCTACGTGCAATCAGCTCTTCCAAAATCAGATCACCATTCAGCTTTTCTCCTGGGAATCCTGTGAGGGCAGGGTGAGCCCTGAAGTGCCACACTTCTCCCTCCCATGTTCCTTTTAAAGGGAGGGAGTTGTCAAAGGGATTGATTGGAGCTTTTTATTGCAAGAGTGGACTTGAAACCCTAAAAGTTGAGCTTATGAGTTCCTATACTGGACCTAGAGGTGCCACATGCTCACGTTACACAAGCATGTCCTTCTAGTCTACCCTGCTCATGAGGTAAAATGCATTTGCTCARCCCTCAGTGAAGGATATTTGCTAGACTTATGTAGCTTGAATATACAACATTTTGCCTTTATCCTTCTCCTGAGGAGTCTACTACTATGTCAAAGACAGCTAATTATTTGGGGTCAGTTTCAGGAGAATCCAATCCCACCGAGGTGCTGAAAGCCATTGAAGATATTCTGATCCTTGCAAGGGCTACTGACACCTTCAAAGACTGCTCAGTCAATTAAAGAAGTGACATAATTAAGCAGTCTCAAAATCACATATGATTAGAATACATAAAAAACCTTCCCTTTATTGCACTGACAACTCTCTACCCTAATAGTGACTGAGTGACTATAGTATTCACTCAAAATTGCCATCATTCTTGAAAAGTCCAATATAGAAGATTTTGCCATTAAAAAAGCAGAGAGGTTTGAATCACCTGGTATTTCATCTAAGACATATTTTTTTTAATAATGAATTGCATCTACACAGGGAGACCTCAACTGAGACACAGCAAGCAGTTTCCAGAGTCTCTATTTTTCATTTCATTTTCCAGCTGGTCTGAGTGAAGTTCAAGAGACACAAATGACTTGCCAAAAGGGATCGGACACATAGGAAATCAGTAATCCAGACATGGCAGAGAAACAGCTCCTAGAGAATCTGAGTATTTAACTCTGATCAGGAAACAAGAAAGAYTGGATAATGAAATGTTGATATGAAATTCACAAAAATGAGTAGTTGCTGCATGAAATGCACATGATGAGGATTGTCCAGAATATAAAAAGTACTGGCCAGAATATTCAACATGTATAAACCCCCAAAAAGCCAGAGATACTGACAATGATGTTCAAAATAGTAGAGAGAAAGCTTTAGCACTCCCTTGGCAACTGATGTATTTTCCTTTCAGCATTCAGTTTCAAAACATCCTGGAGAGTCATTAAACATCAGAAGAGATCCTGGTTTTGGAAATTAAGATGTCTGTGTGGGTGTAAGATTAAATTTTACCCCATCTTTCAAATGACTTAATGTCTGAAAGACATAAATGCAATATTTTGGTTGAAACGCTGCTTAATCCAAGTATAGCTGTAATTTTAACCATTCATAAACATCTGAAAAAGGGCAAAGTATGCTATCTGTGCTATCTGTCGTTATACTGAATTAGGAGATTTTATATCCCTTCTGTTCAGTGCTTGCTCTTCTTGATTGTGTTTTTAAGATTAAGCAAAACAGTAGAGACAGCAGAGTAGGATTTTATAATATCCTTGACATGGCTGCTACCACCTCTAGTTATTATTGGAAAGCTATTTGTCTCAAGTGACAATCTATTTAGCAAATGACAGAAATACAAAGTTGGGAGAGAGGACAGCAGGAGGGAATTTTCAGCAAGTAGTATGAATTATAGTTTAGGGATGCAATTTTTATATTCATAATTTGAGGTATGCTACAGAACTAAATGTGGACATGGCCCCACAAGACTCTATATCCAGTTTTAGGGGGCCTTGTGTCAGAGCAAAAATGCAACAGCCATGTGATATAAAGCACTGAACAGGTAAAAACTCACTGCAGTTACTCAAATTTGATCAAAAATTTTGAAGGCCTTACTTCTCCCTTAAAGACTTTGTTTCAAAGGACCTAAAGTGCTCTAACTTCAAGGTGGACCACATATCTACTCTCACTCAGCAGCACACACAAAACTCGGTATGCACAATGACTGATTCAGTGGGAATATGACCATATCTTAATGCCTGCCCTGGATCACAGTGATACAGCCAGGTGATTTGGCAGTGCAAAGATCCAGAATTAATAAACATGTAACAACAGCCTGATATCTATCCTGATAATTAATTGGTGAACAGCAGAGCTAGATTCTCATGGCTGTTACCCTGGAGCGTGGCCTGAATAGTGGACTGCAGCAGACATTATTAATGAAATAAGAGGGACTGATCTCCTTAACAAGCTCCAGCCAAGCCTGTCCCTGGCTTTAAGCACTCATTCTCTGAAATTCAGCCTTCTGTAAGAAGGTCTCCATCAGTGGTGAGGAAACATAATCATTGGTCACTTTTGAAATTATTGGCTATAGGTTGTACCCTTTGGATTTCAGGAAAACACCTGTGACTGATTTGTGGCGAGCTTCCCTCACCAAAACTGTTGCAGAATATTAAGATTGAAAAAGACATGACTTAGAAACACAGTAACTCACCCTGGCATTATTTGATGGATAAAGAGTATTCTAACTATGGCATGATGTTGATGCACATCCACCAAACTCCAGCAGCTACTAATACCTGGAGTAGGAAAGACAGGATTATGGAGGCTGGAGGAGACCTGCCCCAGAGAAGAAGAAAGCCACAAAGCAGACTTCCAAAAACCCTAACATGCGGGGTCTGTCGAGTGGCAGCGTGCACTGCTGGAGGGATTTGAGGCAACATTGCCGCCCTGAAGAGAAACCCAGGGAGCTGCCACCATCCATGTGTAAACTCACAGCCCGTCTCAACTTATCTTTTTCGCTGAGAGTTATGGGCATGTTAAACTATTTCTGACAAAACCAGGTGAGTTAGGCACATGGTTACAGTCGTTAAATAGTTTAAGRGGTGCGGACACAAGAAATGCACCACAGGCAGTTGTGTCTGACAAGGGACCAGCACCGGGAGCAAGGTGCCAGGGGCTGGGAGAGGTCCTGCCTCTTGGGCAGCTGCGGCAGGTGCATCTGCTCAGCAGCTCCCTGGCTGAGCGACGCTCTTCTTTGCCCGCCTGCATTTGCAGGCTTATACTCCAGATTTCCTCAGAGCTGCATTCAGCCTGCTGTGGGAAGACTGTGGGGACCGTGGGGAGAAAGAGCACAGTTCCACAGACTGTGATGCTAAAAAGTAATCAGGCAGATACATTATGAAAACAATTATAGTTTCTTTTCTCCAGGGAAAGAGGCTCTCAAATATTGTATTACCTTTCTTCTAGCAAACCCCATGGTATTTATTTTCAGTTACGAAGTGTATACATTATCTGCATGAATCATTAGCGCTAAACAGCATTACAAAATGAGAAAGCAGATGATAGCATTTTTAACAGCATTAAGCTATAAAATGAAGGCTGCTGTCAAATGAATAAAATGCCAGAGCTGAAACTGAAGCAGCTCAGTAAAGAAAATGCAGAGAGAAATAATTATTGAGTAATCCCCTACATAATTTCTAGTAGGGTTATGTCATAATTGGCCCCTGCACCAAATGAAAACAAAATTGGCTTGAAAAAGAAATCACACACCCCCCAGAGCACCTCAGAATCAGATTTGTCCCTTCCCAGGCCCCTGCCCAGAGACAGGGAGTCAAAGAGTGAAAGAAAGAGTTGGGAAGGGGAACTCCTATTTTTCTGTTCTAGTACGATGTATATTTCAGGACTTTATACGCACTACAACAGCTTCCACAAGAAAGAAGACATAAAACAGCCCCCCAGGGAGCAGTGCGTAGCTTGGGTTAATGCGGTCCCCAGGAGGCAGAGAGTCTGAAACCCCTCTGACAGAGAGGGCAGCACCTGGCTCCAGTGCTCGGATCGTTTCCCAGGGACCTCCAGCTCCTCACCACCTCCCTTGGAGAATCCAGGCCTGAAAAAGAGTTCTTCAGCAATTTCAGGGAAAGTTTCCAAATGCTTTCAGGATGACTAAAAGCCATACTTTTCAACATGGGAACTACTCAGCAGAGAGGAATGGACAGGAGGAATGCTGGTCAGTGTAGCGGCTTGCAGGAGCCGAAGGCTTTCCCTGCTGATGTGTGCTTTGCGAGCCTTGTTTTGTTGTTGTTTGGTTTGTCGGCTGCTGGGGTTTCATTAGGGGGAAACACCCTCCTCAACTAATTGGAAAACTCAATCTTTTATGATGTTTCACTACTCGGAAATGACCCTAGCTGCAGCGATCAGAGTGTCTAAAGTCAATTTTAAAAATAGGCTTTTAGAAGTAACTTGCATTGCCAGGCATCAGACATCAAAGAAGTTCCCCACTAATGCATTTTACAAGTAAATCCTCTCCTCTCCCCACACAGCCCTCACTGTAATATCTACCTATATCACTATTATTGTTTTCCTGATAATTCCTCTAGTTATCCAAAAAGAGAATTTAAATGTTCTGTTATTCATATGAGTTCATCCTTTGAAGCCCATTAAGTCCTACTTGGCTATGCACAACTCAAAGAAAATAAACTGCTATGCCATAATTAATCATCTCAGATCCAGACATATTTATGAGGTGGATATGCACTGAGAATGACTTAGGAAGCTGAAGGCTATCAGAGCAAATTGGCAAAGAGAAAAACGAAAGCCCCTGTCCACTAACRAGCAGGTGGAAAAAAAAAAGGATTTAAAAAAATGAAAACAAAACCCAAACAGAACCTCTTCCTACGACTTACAAAATGATGTTACTGAACATCCCGCTGCTCTTAGGGAGTGAGTGAAAATGAAAACACATGACAAATATTATTCACATACAGGAATGCACTCAGATACTACAGTGATAAACACTGTATTGAGAAAGGAAGGGAAGGGAAGGGAAGGGAAGGGAAGGGAAGGGAAGGGAAGGGAAGGGAAGGGAAGATAGTCTATAAGAAAAAGACAGCTTCTATGTAGAAAAGGAAAGGAGAAAATAATATGCAAATAAAATTCTGGCACTTAAAATGAAGAGTGAATAACAACCATAAAGATTAGTTTCCTCTCCTACTTTTAGAAAAGGATATCTTGGTTTAATAGAACCTTGCTTTTAAATATTCTGGGTCCAAACCAATATCATTCTAATCTGTTTTGGAATTGCATTTTCCAAGGGAAAACCGCTGCTGTAATAGCTGCTTTTAAAACTTGTATGTGTCTGGAATGGCATATACCTGCCACGCAGTTCCTGTTGCAACTATCTAGCAGGAAAGCCACTATGGAGTGAGACCAGATGGTAAGACAGAAATAGAAAGTTTTCTACAGCTTCTTTTTTAAATAAAGAACAACTAGGGGAAAAAAGCAGAGAAAACTAGCAAAAGGCAAACTGAAAATGAGAGCAAAGACTGGTGGAGAATGAAAGATGGGTATGAAACTTGAAATTAATGTAAGACAATTGCTCCCAATCTATACATGGTTAAAACATTCCCTACAAATAACACGGACCTCAAATGCACACTTTGCTTTCTGCTTTTTACATGTGTTTGTTAGCACAGGTTTCTTCATTTGATGGCTTTTCATCAGTTTGACTCTTTGGACAATATCCTGTGGCTTTAGTACCAGCTAACTAAAATGAGAAAACACTAGATCTTGTTTTTTATCCATAAGGTTCCTCTCACCTTGTTTTTATTTTTATGCAGTTTTCACACACAGCTTTTGCTCCCAAAAGAGGTACTACTGACAAATGATTTAAAGGCTTTCCTATATGACCAAGACCTAAATATATTATCCCCCACGCACTGAAGATGATATGGTGTTTCCCCAGACTGAGGTGCAGCCCTTGTCAGACCAAAAAGCCAAGAATGGGTTTAGAAGTCAAATACAAACCTCCTCTGAGGTGCCATGACCTTGTCTTCTTAAATCTTGCTGGTTTACCCTCTCTTTAGGGAGAGAATGCCACAACCCACATCCTCTTGTTTTTATAGTTACTTTTGAAACAACGTCCAGCTGCCCCTGGGCGCTGAGGAATCCCGACTACAACCAAAATCACACTGCAACTGCTAAGAGTGTGAATACAGCAAGGATCAGTTGCAGCAGCTAACCACTTGGTATCTGGCACAGTACCAGAATGATTTGTCTTGTTTTGTTAACTTCACAAAGGGCTTGGGTGTCTATCAGCCACAGTGTCAAATCAGAGAGTAAGACCAGATTATCAGGGTCACGGCTGGTGCCAACCTGCGCCAAATTGATCTTTGAACTATTCTGAGTACCTGCAATCATCTTAAATATTACAAAACAGAGAAGTCAAAAAGCAGGCAAGCAGCATCCTAATCTCTACCACCTCTCCCACTTCATTTATTTTACATTAACCAATAAATTCCTTCTGTTACTATGGAAATCCTTTCTTTGAGCACCGTCATTAATTAATCCCTCTGCAAATAGCCAATGGTGTTCCAGAAGAGATCCAAATTTGGTGCTTGTCAGCTCACTTGGTAGTACTCAGTTCATGGGGCAAAGCCTCAACTTTTTGATCCAATTTACATCAATATTTATCCAAATGAAGACCCTATTAAAACTACAGTGGAAATATGTCCAAGGGTCTAAGTAGGAACATAAAAATTACTCTGATCTTACTGATCCTCTTAGCTAGAACTCAGTCCCATGTCAGATGTGCTGCCATTATACATTATAAAGATGACTCTTCTTTGCTTTCACCTTCCCCTCAGCAATTGCCTTCTTGGCAGTAAACAGAGAATGTAAACATGAATCATATCACACAGTGAATGCCCATCTGGCAAAAAGGAACGGTCCTCACTGGCCAACATGTCACAACTTTTAAGAAGTCCCAAGGACAACAGCATTTTGAGGCCAAGAATTGCTAAATGATTAAAACTCAACCAGATGCACCATGCAGCAGTAGCAGCCTCAATGGAAAATTCACAAAGGTTATTCTTTGAAAATGCTAATCAAAAGAAAAATGATTTGCTTGGTACCAGCCACTCTTTAAAATAACAAAGAGTGTGCTCATTTGGACTGCAAGACTATTTGTGTAAAGACAGGAAGAACATAGGTTTAGCATAATGATGAGGTCATATTTTCAGAAGTGAGCCCAGATGAATGCTTCCCAAGGGGCCACTGGTAGAAGGCATCAAAAAGAATCAACATGCTGGACTGCAGGGATTATTTTTTACTATGCAAGCAGCACACTTTACCCTGAATTAGCAATAGCTAAGGTGCAGAGGGCTTTTTCATGATTCAGCAGCACATGTGCTTTTGCTTTGCAAAGTCCATACCCTTCTGCTCTAAGGACCACTGATGTTAATAGGTGTTACAATAAATAAATATACACCATTTCAACTAAATGTGGTCAGTTTTGAGATGCAGGAATCTAGGTGAGAAAACATCCCAAAACACAGAAGACATTTTCTTTCTTTTCTGGTAATTCGCCAATAGGTTCCCAACTTTCTCCATCCTTGTCTTTCTTAAAGATGCTACCAATGACTGGAAGAGAAAGAAAACCCTACACACAGATCAGGGCTTGACCAATATTTGGAAGTTGCTTTCAATACAGAGCTGCTGCAATGAGCCTGTGTCTGTAATTTCTTAGGCTGTGCCTACATAGACACAAGACAGCCATAGCCGAGCTTCACTGATTGTCTAAGGAGACAAATCAAGTGAAAGTAAAAAACCATTAAAAGACGTTATCGTAGGTGAATAAGTCCTGCTGCAAGGATACAGTTCTCATAAATACACCTCTGCAGAGATGGAGCAGTCATCTCAAGTTTCAGTTTTCCCAGAGAGGTTGTGGGATCTCCATCCTTACAGATATTCAAAACCAGACTGAACACAGTCCTGGGCAACCTGCTTTGGATGAATCTCCTTTGAACAGGAGGTTGGACTTGAGAYCTCTGGAGGTCCCTTCCCACCTACATGATTCTGTGACTCTCTTACGACGGCTTGGAGCACAGGCAGAACTGGTCTGCAAGGGTCTATACCTGACATGTGCAGATATATCTATTTTACAGAGAAAAATAAATAGAGAAGAACATGTCATTTCAAACAAAAAAACCTTACTGATAAACCTTTCTGATTCCACATCTACAAGGTAGGTACTAGCTGCATTTTTTAATGCAGGGAACTGAGTCACAAAGGGATGGACTAATGTACCCAAACTCAAAACAGTAAATAAATGGACAGTCTTTGGTCTCAGGGCATTTCAGTCAGTGACCTTGCCCTCAATCCTTTATTGCACACTATTTCTCAGAAGATGCAGGGATTATCAGAATATGCCAGTTAAACAGAAAATGGTTTATATTTTGACCTCATTCAAAAGAGATCTTTGAAGTGATTAATTTGTTTGTGCATTGTAATTTCATTTATACACAGTTCAAAGGTGGTACATTCTCCTTTTTTATGGAAGCAATTAGAGTCTGTGCTTTCTTCCAATTAAGTGACTCCCTGTCTTCTTCTAAGGGGCTGGAAACCAGAATTAAGATGATTCTAGGAAAAAAAAATCTATAATAGTAATTCATGCTAGTTGGTCCCAGATGAGGTACTGAGCTCAGAAGATGAAGTGAATTCCTCTATCAAAGGGTTTTATTCGACTGAGGTGTGGGAATACCCTTCTGTGATAAAAGCACATATTAGTCAAGAAATAGCTTTCAAGGATGGTGCTGCCAACCAGTGTAAATCAAAGACTGCAATTGATTAACTAATTTAAACACTAAAGACAGCTTTGGTTGCTATGACAATAAAAGGAAGGTTGAAACCCTGATGACCTTGGAGGCTCATGATCCTCTGGAGATTTCAGAAACTAAAGTCTGGAAATATATTAAAAGATATAATGCTAGCCAGATTGCCTTGTAATGGCTTGACTGTTTTGTCAGCTGGAAGACAGACTTTGCAGTATGTTTCACACTAGTCTCCAGTGTGCAGATAGCTCTGACTATCTAGTATCTTTTTAGCATAGAAAATCAACTGGGATGACTGAGAGCCTCAAACATTTTCTTTGAGCTCCATTGTTGTCTGGAGCACTGAGCATTTTATTAGCAAGTTCTTTTCACTAAGTTAGCTTCCTGGGCAGCTGCTCCTAAATTCATTGTACTTTTTATCCTACCTACTCCTTAGAGATTTGATTCAGAGAGTTTTAATGCATAAAAAAACCACCTTAGCAGGTAACAGAAAAGCAGGGCCTGAATCTCCCAGGAGAAACCAACACAGCCCGTGGAGTTCAGTGCAGTCCTGCTGATTTACACTATCTGAGGATGTGGCCAGTGACACTTAAAAAATACCTGGCCAAATGTTACACTCAACTGCTGTTTAGTCTTGACTGCCTTCAGCAGAGCATCATTAGGATCTTTCCACTTTTAGGCATCTGGCCCCGAGAGTAATAGGGAATTTAGAAACTCTGTGTGTACCAGAATTCAGCTGTCGCATTTTATTAACAGGTGTCTGTGAGAAGCAAGCAAAAATAAGAGGACTGTGTGAACATAACAACCTTATTGTGCAAAATAGTTGCCAAAAATGCCCTAAATTTCAATAATTACATAGGCCAGTCTTTTAGACTTTTTGTGAAAACACATTCTTCATTCTGAGACATAAGGTGTTCAAATGTCTTGTGTTTCAGTACAAAAACTGATTTCTTCTGGCAACTGATTTCTTCATAGCAGGCAATTTTCCTGAAAACAGGACTACTTCTGTCTAAAAGGGCTGCAGTGTTTCAAAATAAATACTGTTTCCAAGGCAAAAAGCCTCAGAATATCAAGATTATCTGTTATTCCACATTGAATTCATAAAGATTTAGATTACATTCCAATCTTATTTTTTAGAAAATATCTAAGCATGCTTTCCACAGTTTTTAATTAAGATGCTTATCTATAATTGACATTACATTAGTATTGTATTATATGTAAACCAGCGTAGCATCCACACTTGTTCTACTTAAAAACACAGCCACCAAAATTACAGTTGCAGCTGCAAATTGACAAAAAAAACTCAAATAAATGCATTCCTGACCGCTTTCATTTTTCTCTAAATGTTTAGGCATTTTAAAATATTTTAAAAGCCAAACAACAGATCAGAGGTATGTGCTTCTTATCCACCAGGGTAAGACATATAGTAGTTTTTGCCTGAGTACCAGAGAGGAAAGTAGGACGATAAGGAGTCAGGCAGGTTCTTGGCTTTGGGAAGGGGATAAGATGCAGGAACTGAGGACACTGCTTGAAGTTTCGTGTTCCAGTTACTCTGACTCACCTTCAGTATAGCTCCAGAGCTACTGGCTTTATACCAAACGACCAAATGCCATGTGCTGGCCCTGGACCACCGAAGAGATGCCCCTAATCCCAGTGAGCCTCATCTGGCCTGCGACTCTGGTGGCATGCATTTCTATATGAGGTTTGATTCTCCATCACTATGGCGGCGCAGGGCATTGGCGCCATCAGTCAAGCCACACACCATGCTCAGCTCCTGAGTTCCCTCGCTTTGCCAAAGGAAAAGCATCCAGCTGGCTTGCTTTGCTTTTCCTAACAGAAACGCATTCCAGGTCAGCCCTATAGCACATCAGGCTCATTTGAATAATAAATATTTTAATTGCCACATATCTTTATCCTCTCTTTTTCCTGCCCTGCATCTATGAAAGCTTTTGTGACAGCTGCACGACTGTTTATTTATGGGAGAGCAGATTATGGCCCACCTGGGAACATCAGTTTTGACGTGTAGAGTTCCCTGCGTATTACTCCAGCAAGAGTAGAGGGAGTCATCCTTCCACTATAAAACTGGAGGGTGCAGGGGAGGGTTTGGTCTATTAACTTTACAGCTATCGGCATATCTATAACCCTCCATCTTACTGTACAGCACTGATACGTTATAAACCTCCACCTTCATCTGCCAAGAGCTACTGTCACTGAAGGCATTAAGTTTTCTCTGATATTCACACAGATAGACTTTTGAAGCACTTGTGGAAAGGAGCGTTTCCAAGGATGAACAGCAGATACTTTCCCTGGTGCATGACACATCCACCCAAATTCAGTTACACTTTACTGCAGACCTATGGTGATAGCCAAGCCATGAAACTGAAATTTTCACAAGAGTCAGGGAGAAGCAGCAAATGCAAAAGTCATGGGGAGTTGGGTACCTAAGTTCTTCATCTTCTTCAAAGTTCCCAGGCCCAGTTCCTCCCTATAACACTTCACAACACCCAGCTAAAAAAAAAAAAAAGTAACCTCTGGGTCTCTTTTGCGACATTTCTGAATCTTCACTTTTGCTTTTCATCAAAAGGGAGATGGAGAAGAGGCAGTGCAATTAGCTTCAGGAAGAAGACAGCACTGCCAGCCCTGTGACAGGACCATCCCCAAATGCCTCCTTCAGTGCCTTGCAGCACATGCCCTGCACAGGTCCCGTCTAAAATGTCTTTGGTGCTTCTAGCTGAATCTTTCCTTGGGGCTGCAGTTCCAGGACAAAAAAGCCAGGCCTGGATCCCTCTTTCTAGCAGGCTCAACATCCTTTTCTTGGTTTCAGTATTGTTGTCCCAAAAATGGTATGTTTAGTGTTAACAGACACATTCAGCAGTGCAGGATATTATCTTCATGAGTGATTTTATCAGCAATATGGGGGATTTAATGATAGAAAAAAATAAATAAATGAGCAGTGAACTGCCTCTCCATAATATTCCCTTTCCTCTGATTTTCCCCATCTATACTACTTTCTTCTCTTGCTTTTGTTCTTCCCTACAGACAGCAGATTATGTCTAGTGACCAGAGTACCACCACAGGGAAAATGCAATTATCTCATGGAAATAATGTGCCTGCTTTCCCTCTTCTCTATTCCCCTCCCTTGGCTATGTGGCACTTGCCCAAGGTTTACAATGGAAGAATGTTAATAAGAAAACCTTATTGAACCAGACAGACACTTAGCAGATTTTCTGCTCTCAGCTGCCGGTGGGGTTGAACGTGGAGCCCTTGGAACATGGGCTGTCAATATGGACTCATCGATCGCTGGACACTCTAAATGTTGGATGTTTTATCTTCTTGCAGAAAAGCACAATAGAAGGAAGCAATTGCTGTCACAAAGCCTGTGCTTACAGGTGTTTTATGTACACTCTGTGCCTTTTTTACGACTCTGCTATTGTGCACTCTGCATCTTGTGGGCTGTGAAAATGCTATAAAAAGTTTAAATAGCACAGTTTTACAAAGTAAAGGGTGAGCTCGTGAACCTTTTTATAGCATTACATATATTCTTTAGTCTTTTTTTAAAAATACATTTGGTCACTCTAACTCTTAATCTGCAGATTACTGCATTTCATAAAGAGACTTCAGTTGTCATTTAATTCTTTTTACCTAATTTCAGATTCCTGAGGCCTTTCCTCTGGCAAAGTTCACACTTAATTCAATGAGTGAACTATGTGAGGGCTGAATCCTGCCTGTGGTTTTAATCCCATCTGGCCCAGTGTCTTTTCTGTGGTGTCCTCAGTGAGAATGGGCATTCAAATCCACCAAGTGTGCCTGCACCTGGATAGGTGCTTAAAGAAATTGGCCACCACATCTCTGTGGCCCACCAAAGGAAGACCCAAAACTGTCATCTAATCCAAAGCACTTCAAATGATGAGATCACCCAGGGCAGTGAAGAATAAGCTTCTGATTATTCCTTCCTATGGAAGAATCAGTTCAGGAATGAGGAGGACCTCCCCAACACCCCACAGCTGGCAGATTCCCAGCAGATCATGAAATCCCTGTATCTCTGTGCTGCTCTAAACCCAGAGAGTACTGTTACCGAGGAGTTTCCAGCAGGAGAAAGGTAAGAAAGTCCAGCCTGTGTTTCACAAACTTTTCTCTGACTAATTTCTATGAAGCTAGGATGGAATGAGAACCATTTCTCTTTACCCTCACCCTACCCTTCTGCTAAGTTTGGGCCAAACAGAATGAACTGAAAGTCACTTTGTATGTTGAACTGAGAGACAAGGAACATGCTATGATGAAGGAGGATGAGGGCAGGTTGTATTTTTGGCCTGGGCTCCAATCATAAAAGGACAAGCCCTTTTTTTTTTTTCTTCCTAAACATAATTTTTTTTTTTTTTGCAGTTTTCCTCTCCTCTGGTTCTTTTGTTTCCTGTATGGAAAGGTTAAAAATAGCTTTTATTACCATGGATCAAATGATCATTTTTATTTGGCAAACACTACCTTCTCAAGAAGTCAGTCCCAGGAGGGAGTAACAGTTGTTCACAAATGCTTAAAAGAGCCTCTGGTTTGATGAAGGAAATACCAAAGCAACAAGCCTGCTTTTGTCTGACGCATTCCCTCACTCCCACTAGCAAAACTGGCTCTTGCATATTATCCTTCACTCCATAATTCCCTGACATGATTCAGTAACTCTAAACAAGGGCAACATGTTATAATCCATTACTAGCCCTTTCCCCATCAATCCAAATTGTTATAATCTATCACTCACCCCAGGCAGTCCAAGTTTATTCTGTTTGATATGCAGAAAGCCATTCTCAGTCCTGGAACATTTGATGTTTATGCTCGAGTTTCCCATTTGCAGAATATGTTTGGGCTATATATTCAGCTGACATATAAAATAATAATATTAAGACAAAAGTCCTCTTATGCAGTCTGGACACAGGCCAGCTTCTACAGCAGAATCTGATGTGCCTAAGACTTGATTGATACTCACCACATAAATTTCCCTAGTAATTAACCTGGAGTAATGACTCCCAGCCATGCTTAGGAGACCACCCTCTTGCCCTCCCCAGCTACAGAATCATCATTTAAAGTCAAATGACTTAGTGGCTGTTCCTGGCAGGCTGGGGGGGAATGAAAGAATAAACATTTCTGAGAGCCAGAGAGAAAGTGGGGAGGAGGAAATCACACAGCAGCATGTTACTTCAGTTGTTACTTCATTTTTGGAAGGATGTGTTGTCTTGTTCACTTTGTTAAAGTGAATTAGGGAAGTCGATACACAGAGGGTGAGCTGATGCTGATGCTGATGGAGGAACTCCAAGTGACAGAGACAAAAGTGCTGGGGAAAGCTCTAAACCCAGGCTCGATTTGCATGCAGCTGTCTAGCAGGCTTGACTCTCCATTATGGTAAAGACCTTTCATCTTACTCTGAAAGACTAAAGTGAGCTTAGCTCACCTGCAAGTGCCTGTATTTTCATCAGTAAGAAAATCCAAGAAGAAAGAAAAATTCCAAAGGTATTTAAAATCAGGAGAAATGAGCCTCCTGCTACCTACAGAGGACTCCCCTCCTCCTCCCTCTGTCCCTTGTGCTGTGTCTCCTCCCCATCTTCATCCCCTCCAGGAGAAGCAGACATAGCATACTGTCATGCTCATGGTCTGAGGATAAGGAGCATACGTATCAGGGCATAATGGGACTGTGCTACTCTCCTGTTACTTGTTTCCCAAAGCCTGTAGAAGCATAAGCATAAACTAGAGTGGCTTTGAAGTAGCTATCTTCATATCAGCAGTTGGCAGGCCTTTAAATATACCCTGGAAAACACTCAACCCTAGAATTCCCCAAGGTAGCTTATAATATCTTTATCTTTGCAGGTCTTTCCCTAGCACAGAAACAGACAATTAAGCCCAGCACAATTAACTCATCAGTAGGTGGCTGTGTTTTTATGATTGGGGGGAAAAAAAAAGAATAAAAAAAAAAATGTTTAAAAAGTACTCCAAACATACTTTAAAAGAATAAGCACAGGACTCTTCCATTCTGCAATCCAGCATCCTAGGCTGTGGCAATATTAGTGTGCACCCATATGGTTGAAACAGCAAGCAGCAATATGCATGTGGAAGAACAAGAAAATCTTTTAAAAGGTTTCAAGCCAACCCTCCTACAGACATGTCTTTGGAACAGATGGAGAGAAATAGAAACTCTTCCTGAACTTTAAGACCATAAGAACAGATTTATTGGATCAGATCAAAGATCCTTCTAGTTCCCTATCTGGCTATCTGAAGAAGAACAGATCAAGCATGTATGGACACTTCCCCAGATCATTCTTCCAGGCTTGCAGGCTTTGCAGTTCAAGGACTTTCTGAGCCAGAGACAATGTCCTTATACTCAACAGCCCTTGAGGAATTTTCCTGCCATGAATTACTCTTGTAAAGAAGCAACTCAGCACTTTCACCAATTGCTACAGATATTACTTGCTACCTTTGTGAAAAAACACTTTCTTTTGTTTGTTTTGAACTTGCTGCCTGCTAGTTTTCTTTGATGCCCTTTAGTTTTTATAATGAAAGGGACAGTCCGCTATACACTGTTCCTTATAACTCACTATTTTATAAACCTTTGTCAAAGCCTATTCAACCATCTATTTTCCAGACTAAACAGTCCAACCTACTTATTCTTTCTTTTATGTAGAAGCAGTTCTGTACCTTTTAGCACCATTATTACCATTGCAACCCTTCTCTTACCTTTTCTCTTTCTATTGCATCTTTTTAGCAAAGAGGGAAGAAGGGAACCAGCATTACACACCAGAATATCTAGAATCTGTGAAAATCACAGCATAAGTGAGGGTCTGATGCACCCTGGAGTCTTGCTCCTAGACAAAATCAAGGCATAGTCAGCCCAGCCCTGCAATGTAGCAATGCTCCCAGGACCTCAATAGTCAAAGGTCCTTCATGAAGAAGAGTATCTACAGCTCTTGCAAAGGTTTAATCCATCTCCTTTTGTCTCCAAAAAACTTTCTGGGACCCCTTCCCCACAGGCCTTTGGTTCTTCCACTGATTGCTGTCTCCTTCTCACCAAAGCCCGGAACAGGCCCTCAGAAAGCCTTAATACTTCTCCAAGCTCCATGACACAGTTCAGTTCCTGCTTGGTTATCTCTGTGGTGCAGTCAAGCTGTTTCTCCTCCAGACACAGACTGCCCAGCTCAGGAACCCTCCATACATGACTTCCATCCAGGGACATCTGCAATGCGTAAGGGGTGAGTAGCATGAAACAGAAATAAGGAACCACATCTTCTGAGTCCCAAGTTAATTTACCAGTAAACATGAAGAGAAGACAGAGTCTCTGATAAACACAGAATTGAGATTAAAAAGGAAAGATCACCCCCAAAATGTGTTTCCTGTCTCCTTCGTACAAGAACACCACAGCTGTCAGGAGAACACCACTTTTCATAGACGTCACACTGGGGAAGCTGCTGGAGTGTGCCCAGAGCAGAAGCAGCCCCGACCCCTGAGCAAACAGATAGACCTGGCTCTGCAGAAGATCTATAAACTGATCTGCAGGACCTGTGTCCCCTTCTTTGTTTTGTAAACACTTTAAAAAAGGATATATATAAGCTACCCCACCAGTATTACATTTGGGGATGTTTCATAACCAAATAACAACATGATAGCTTCCATGAGTCTTTTCTCTCTTTGCCCAGAAAATCTACTCAGCTGTAAAGAGATTCCCACTGCTGCCCACTCGTTGTCCCTCTCTCTCCTTTAATTCATTTTGGTGGAATCACAGAGGCAATTTTCTTTATGAATATGTGAATTCCTGTTGAAGCTGTTCCACAGCATTATGGAGAATCAGGAATTAATGAAAACACAAAATGCAATAAAGCAGTATAGACAACATGAAAAGAAAGTATTAATGATGGACTTGAGTCAAAATATTTTAAAACTGTGTTCTTTCTATGTCTGAACTTGGTCAACACCTAACTTTGAACAAAGTCAAATAGCTTACCTCAACTTTATTTTTGCTGTTTGTGGTGAGTTATTTAAGCTTGCATTTGCCATAGCGCTGGCTTTCAATATCAGGGATAAAAGCCAGTTGAAGCATTAAGTGCTATTAGTTATTGCTGTGGCTATCTAAGGAGATTTGGGACCCTTGGGTTTATTAGGGTTTTTGCATGTAACTGTTCACTTTGAGAAGGACAGTTACACAACCACTCCACTTCTGTGCAACAGGGATTTCTTGTGAGCAGGAACTGGCTCTTTTTTAGGGCTGCAGTTACATAAGGGCTAATGAAAGAAAAACCATCTGATCAGAAAACTGACATTCTAATGAAAGCAATTCTGGTGTTGTAAGCAATGTGGATTCCACCCTGATAAATCACCCAGCTCCTTTCTCATTGATTTAGTGCTGTAATAAAAGACAATAGGCTTTTTTTTTCACTGTGCTGTAATGATTTACAATTGCTTTTTTATTTCCTTTCACACAGTGCCCTGGGGCTGCCTCCAATCTTTTCCCCATAAGCTCTAAGAATTTGGATTGTTTGTTCCAGGAAGAATAATATAATATTCATCTCCAGTCAGTGTTAACTGGCAGGAGGCAGTCCAGACATGAGAGAGCCAGGCCCTTCCCTCCTCACTTTAAAGACAGGTTTTCTCACCTGCGTGACAGGCCCTTTGCTCTTGTGCTCCATGACACTYGGAATAAAATCCTCTCTGCTTCAAAGAGCCTGCTGCCTAAAAGCCTTTCGCAGAAAAACCAGGAGGCACTGCGAAGTGCCACGGGAGCGCTAATAAGTAGCTGTTCTGTTACTAATCCATCTGCAGGAACCTATAGTCTATTGGCACAGGCATCTGGAAGCTAAAAGCCCTGTCTTCACAGGAGCAAATTGGCATGGTTGTCTCAATGAGGCAAACAGTTGCTGTAGCTGGGGAAAAGTCAGTGTGGTCCCTGGAAGGCTCTTCTGAGACTGAGCCTCAAAATGACCTCCTGCTGCCGTGGATTCATAGTGAAACGGCTGCTAAGACACCAACTTCTGGGTCAGAGCTCCAGCAGGAAGTGATGTGGCAACTTATGATCTAAATGCCTTACAGGTATTTGTGAAGTTGAGATTGCATTGGCATAGATGCATAGAGACAAAAGAGTCTGAGCAGTGCAGGTAGCCTCCATAATGTCATTTCCCATATTACAAAAGAACCACTGAAATCAATGGTAAAAYTCCCATTTGCTTCAGGGGTACAAAATTATGCTGCCTACTTGAATGCCAAATCATAGATTACTGCAAGATTCAGTGCTCCCAGCAATTTAAACAGGTTTTCAATGCTATGTTCTTCCTCCTCTTCACAAGCACCTGTCCAGGTATCACTTTTAGGAAATTTCCATAGGATCTATTTAAGCACTAAACAAAGCAAGGCCTAGATCATAGCATCATACCAGACACGGCAGAATAAATGGTCACCTTTGTCTACATCAATCCTACTTCTTTCTACCTCTCCATCCTGTCATTCAAGTCAGCAAATCTATCACTGTTAAAAGGCAAAGGCGAATGACATCATGCATTTAAATCCATATTTGACATCCAAATGAAAAAGACTTGATTTTGCAATAGTGGCAAGAATCAGAGAGTGGTAAGTAGACTCCGCAGCTCTGAAAATCAAATGGCTTTATTAAAGGTATATAGCCAATGATTCAGGTTTGAGGCAATGCCAGATTTTGGATTAGAGGTGCCATTCTGCTCAAGTCTGTAAGCTCTGAGGATGCCACAGCCTCTCTGGCAAAAAAAGTACRTCCAATAGAAAAGACGTGTGTCCACTTGCATAGGGAAAAGACCTTGCATTCCCCTACATTTAAAGCCCAAAGCCCCTTTGCAGGAGTAAATAATAGCTGTAAATGCTCAAAATTATTTTGTTCCGATAGAAAAAGCCTTCACTTCTACATGAGAGAAAACCATATTTAGTCCTCAAATGACTGAGTATGGAATTGTTTCGTACACAGTGAATTTGTAATATTGAAAGCAAGTTAATCTCATGAACAAAAGACAAGGCTACAGGAAAGCAACTCATTCCTGTGCTGTTACTAATGATAAATGTATGTGCTCTCAGCCTTGGCAATACAATGCACTCTCCCCAGATGAGTAATATGCTCAAACAATCAGCTCTGGAGACTGAAAATGGGACAATTTATTTCATCTTTATTTAATGGTCAGCAAACAACCCATTATAATTACAGCCAGTCCCATCTTCCATGGCATGCCCAAGGATTTTAATCACATGGGCCTTCCATGGATACACTGGGAAGCAAGAGGGAGGTTTCTAAGAAAGTTCATTAGTAAAAAAAGACCTTTTAAAAATTAGCTACCCTTGTCTGTACCAGTTTCACACACATTTTTTAGGCTCTGCTCCCCAAAATTCACTAGAAGAGACACACAGTGAGCCTTCCTGTGCACAGCTCCTGAGTAGGGATAAAGGCTGGGAGACAAGGTCCAGATACGTGGTCTCTGCAAGTATTCCCTGGCAAGTGATCTTCGTGAACTTAGGATGGGATTCATTTCAGTTAACTCTAACTGTCTAAAGCCGAATTTCTAGAGCAGTTCAGGTACCCAGACATACACATCTAGCACCATTTTGCACAGCATTGCCTATCCAGGACATCTGCATAGGCCTGGCAGGTATGACCTAGGACTTACCCTATATAGAGTGTCAGACAGAGGCCCAGAATATCTTAAGGCAGGCGCCTATGTTTTGGCACCTGAATTGCTTCCTTCATCCAAGTAAGTTAGCTGTTTAGCCTATAGGCATAGTCAATGGATAGGTTCCACCTCTGGAAGGTGATTCATCCCATGCTATGAGATACATATCTTAAACATCAGTTTTCAATTTTGGCAGTAGCAGCACACAACATTCCTCATCCTCTGTCTTTCCTCCCAAGACTTCACTGCTCCTCACATGCTCTGGCCCAGCTTTTTGAGAGGACATTTCGTGAATCAGATGACAGAATTAGTCCAGCTGAAAAATAAGGGGGAGGGGGGCACTCTTGGATTGGATTACTCCATTTCACTGCATAGCCTCATAAACAGCCCATCCAAAGGCGAAACAAGGGAGCAGGAGTGAGCAGCCAGGGTAGGAACTGCTTTAAATCAGCACTGTGGCCAAGAGAAATATTCAAGGAACTGCAGCTTTAGGGTAGATGCTTGATCTTCAAGGAGCTGAAGTCACATGAGATGAATCCCATCCCTCTTGTCAGGGAATCTCGTGCGTCCAAACACTTTGGACCACATCACCGTTACTTTACCACTCACAATAAGGGCTTTGCCATTAAACAGAAGGAAAGAAAAGGCCATGTACTAAACACAGCTATCCCCGTGACAGCAAGGGGAGCAGAGGTTCTCTGTGCCATTTGGATGGTTATTCTGGAAGAGTGGGTTTCTAGTGTCATTAGTCACCTGAGTGTTGAAGTGCAGTGCTTAGGCTATATTGCTATCTATCAGCAAAGAATATGAGCTTCCCCCCATTCATTCCTCAGGAATCCCAATTCCCTCAGCTCTGAACAGGCTGACACAGACCTCCAGTGTCTCTTGATTCATAAATTTGTAACATTTCACCTTGGAGTCTAGCTACTTCGCTTCCTAATAGTAAACACTTCTCTTCCCACACCATAAGAGGTTACTGCAAACACATATAACCACGGTGTCTAGGACCTAAAATTTTGTCATAAATTACTGAAATTACAACAGTACACACTGTCAGACTTGAACTTCTTTGAGTGTACTTCACAAGCCTTTGATAAAATGCAGATGATTTTATTAACCTGCTGTACCACAGTCCACAGTGCCTACAGGTTGTTTTCCTATGCAGATTAATGATAGGATAAGGAAATTACATTTCTCACAATAACATTTTGCATGGAAAGTTTACACACAGCAAAACTATAGGCACGATATTACTATCAAGGAAGTAGATGAAACCTTGATTCCGTTTATGTAAATGGGAGCATCGCCAGTGACTTTGGCAGAGCAAAAAGTAGATAGGAAAATTCCACTAAAATACTCCTTTCCTCAGAACTGGCTGATTCATCATTTTTTAAATGTTTCATAGAGGCAAAGCTTCAGAAAGCTCCAAGGAACTCTACACAGGCATGTAAGACAYGCTTTTTTTTTTTGGTCGTCAGCTCCTCTGCAGTCTGCCATGGGAACAGTTTGGAGATGAGGATTTTGGGATGAGCCTCAACAATAAAAATACGTGGAGAGTAGTTAATATTCTTTGGATTGTCAGGGGTGGATGAAGGCAGAAAGTTTTGTCTGGAAATATCCAGACTTTCTAAAAGCACAGAATGCCAGTATTCCAGAAAATGATCATATGTTTTTTCTCTCCTGCCAAAGCAAAACAGATACTTCTTGTGCTTGACTGTTTTTGATATTGTTTGTATTTACACAAACAGCTACATTTCCAGCGCTGGTACAAAAAGAGTGGTCCTTAAAAGTCCCACAAAAAATGAAAAGGAACCCTGAGTTTACCTACTCCAATCTCATGTTTATTACAAGCTCTCAAGATTCATTTAGATATTAATGCAGTTTAACAGTGAAGATCTCCTGCACAAAACAAATATATTGATATCTGCAGTAGAGAATAACCGCGAAGCAAAGTTCAGATCTCCTTGAAAGACTAAGCATAGAATTTTAGTGCTGGATACCAGCTTACAGAGAAAATAGACCTCATCATGCTAATGACATTTTCTATTCAGTTCTTGTACCCAACACACAGCAACAAAATGTTTGATATCACAAACAAAATTCTCAGTTCTCAGAGTAGATGCCTACGTTTCTCATGTCTCCATCTCTCCAAGCCAGTCAGATATAATCTGGAAGCCATGTAGCCCCATTAGTTTGGCACAGAGCTTGAACTAATTATCTACAGAGACAAGGCAGTTTCGCAATTTCCACGTACCAATGGAGAAATCTTTAGTTGGCTCTAGGCTGCATCTACAATCTTTCTGGGCATTGGTAAAACACTCAGAAAAAGTGGAAAGCGCTGCAACGTATACAAATAACAGAAAAGAATATGAGTTGGAATGGCTGCAAGTTCATTCTCCACATCCTGCAGAAACTTAAAAGCAAATATCTCACCTGGCAAGGGGTTTGCATTCTTAATCAAATGCTCATAGGAACAACAGACTGGACCTATTTTCCAGGAGTCTAAAGAACAGGCCTGCAGTTTTATATTTGTCTTCATGCTTTTAAATGAATAATGTTTCCTCCTATATGTTCTTTCTCCAGCCACACACTGATTTTCTCATTTCCTGAAAGGCAGCTGAATTTCAAGTTTTTACTACATTTGTTAGGTTAGGATTGCTGCAGTCTTATTTCTATAGAAGACACTGACTTTTCCCACGCACAGAAAAGGTACTAAGGAAGGATTCATCTTACCTCCTTTCAGATGTCTTCATCTGATCGGCTCACCTAGTCTGCTTTATAGTTGGTTGAGAGGAATAGGAGTTTCTGAGCCAAAGGAAGATGTTTAAAATAGGCCAGATGAATCACAGTCCAGAAGTGCCCATTTCTTCCCCTTGAGTATAAAGGGAGTCCAGACAACTGTCTCAGATATAAACATTATTCTGTAAGCATTTAAAGCTGGGGTGATGAGTCCCACCCCTAATATTCTAGCCATATAGTTGTGTAACTTATACTGTTTCTAGGGCTATCAAGTACCAGAGTTTGACTCTAACTCATAAATACATGATACATTCCCCCTCCCTCCGATATTAGACATACAAAGGGTAAGAAAGGAACCCTGTAAGTAGGTTTATATCATCAGAACACAAAGCAGGGGCCAAATTCTAATACACCTTGGGTTAGTGTAAAAGCAGRAGAAACTGTGATTGAGACCTCTACAAACAGAAGAGAAGATTCCCTCTTCTTTATTGTGACTTTACCCTCCTTTACTGTGACTTATCACATTTTTAGCCTCTTTAAGGAGGTACTGCTTTGTGGGGATATCCTGAAGATCATCAAGTTAAGGTATGTGGAGAAGCTAGGATCTAGGTCCTCTTCTCTTCTGGACACAGAACTACAGATACAGTTCATCCCTAAAGACTTAATGATAGATAGATAGGTTAGATAGAAGGTAGGTTAGCTACCTTCTGGCCTTCCTCATACTAGACATATGTATAACATCTAGATATCTGAAGATGTAGAGGCATTTACGTGGCTTTTTGGTGCCATTGGAAAATAGCCCTTCATGCAGCATACCAAGAGCTTCCAAAGCAACCCTTTCAAAGCTGTCAAAGCTTGGAAACTTCTCCTTTTGAAAGGTCTTTTGAAACAATCTTTAGAAAGTGGCAGCAACAGACTTTGATTTCTCAGTCACATGTTATGGCTGTTTGCAACGGCATCTACCACAGTGTTTTCTTAAGTGCTATCAATAAATAATAGATGACTCATCTCAATGCCAGCATTCTTTTAAATAAGTGAAGAGGCTCTGAGCATACCAAACCACCACATCATTTGCGATGTCTTAATGGAGTCCCCACTTAAACGAGCTAGAGACAGGAAAGAGCAGTGATCAGCTGAGTTTTCCAAGCATAATAATAACATTAAAAAATCGGCCCAGGACTGAAATGATTTTAACATATTGTGAAAGACTTTTCCTGAACCCTCTGAGGCCACAGTGGCCAACCCTTCATAATGACTGCATTCAGGGTCTCGAGTAGTGCTGATAAATTACAACTTACAGTGACACTCATCTTGCCAAATTTTAGTTGTCTGAAAGTTAGTCATTTAGTGCAAGCTACTCATCAAGACTCCTACTATAATCAGTGAGGTAAAATAGGTACCTGGACTGAACAAAATTACTCCAAACCATGTAAAGGTTGCTCGATAAGATGTTGACTGCAGCAGCAAAAATAGTTTAAAACTTTTTCATTACCCACCACCCTCAGCCAAGTATTCACACTCTCGTGGTCAGTTTGCCACCCTCTCAGTTGTGCCATTATAACTGTTCACGGGACCAGGCTGTAAACCTGGTCATTGATCTGATCTGGTACAACACGAGCCTTTGTGGGGACAGACTCTAAAGCACAACATAATGTTACCTCTTGACCAGTGACTATGTAGGGCTAGGTTTCATGAGTCATTCTGCATCCATGGAAATATGCACTACCACCAACTGGTTTGGTCCAACCTCCTCCTCACTCTCTTCCCTCACCACTACTCCTACCATTCTGGTTGGTGTAAGGACAGCAAGATCAAGGACATGACATGGCTAAAAAAATTATCATGGTTGGTAGTGTTCATTTTCTGCTTGATCACTTCCCTGACAAGTCCATCATGCAAGTACAGGAGCATCATGCTGACACAGAGAGTGGATGGGAACAAATGGCTGGGCATGCAGGGGAGGACCATACCACTCCTGTCAGAGAGGAGGAGGGAAGATGACCAAGACCTTCACCTTTCAGTGTTAATGAACCATTAGATCAGTTCAGCTGCCTGTGAAACCACATCCTTAATTTCCAAGAGTCTCTTGCAAGGTTAAAAATAAGCCAAAGATATTCAGTTTTCCTCTTCTAGTATGGTCCCAGCAACAGCTATACAGGCACAACTAAAGGGAGGTGAATTGCAAATACAGGAGCATAAGTTACTTAAACCAGTTTTGCCATTGAAGTCAGCCTCTCAGCAAATGAAACCTTTAAACACACCTTTTTAGGATGCAATCAATTGCCTCCTGAAGGCACCTCTCTCTCTCTACAGCAACTAAAGACTTAGCCTAGATAAATAACTTGGATTAGACAGTTGGCTTGTAGACAGCTATAGGTAACTGAGATGAATTCCACTCCTGTGGTCATAGCTTACTGGTAAGAAAGCTTGGGCTTCAAATACTTCTGTATTTCACACATTTCACATGGAGAGGTGAGATGATACTCTGTCCCTTAGCAACCACTAGGGACCATTTATTTAAACTTGCAAAAAGGTTTTAACTAAGTCCCTCACTAGAGACTGTTATGGAAAATGAGTATGGGATAAGAGTTAACATTTTGTCATGCATTGGAAACTGGCTACGAGACTGAGTTCAAAGAATGAAAATAGTCAGCTTGCTTTCACTGTGGCAAAAGATTAACAACAGGTTGCCCAAAAGTTCCATGCTAGAGCTGTTCGCTAGTGTATTTATTAATGATACTGAGGCAAGAGCAACAGTTACCAATGAGAAAATTATTTATGCTTAACCTTTCAGCAGCAACCAAGATTTGAGAAGGAAAAACAAAAGGGGTTTTGTGTCACAAACATGCTCCTAATTGATGCAGGTTGAAAAGAGATTTTCCCCCATTAGCACCCTTATGGGACATCCAGAACTGTTTTCAGATACATTGACCATTACTGGTGAGAGGATATTAGATTAAATTGACTGACAGGATCAGAAAGGACATATATATGCTCCTATGTAGTCCCAAAATGGGCCATTAGACAAAGACATGGACTTCAGCATGGGGTACCAGCAACAGCATACAGGAGGGGTCTGTAGGTACAGGTTTAAAGGTTGGGAGAATACAAAAGTAGATGTAATTAGCTGCTGCCTTGCATCCTTTGTCTTACTTTACCATTTCTGCTTCCATTCTGAAAAGGATATAAAAATAAACTACTCTTCAGGTGCTAAAATTCTGTTTTAGCCTTTCTAGTACAGGGGTAGCTAGATGAGATTCACTGGCATGTTATGGAGGAAGTCATCATAAAAAATGAGAATAATTTGTTCTGGCCTTAGAATCCCTGACCCCTATCACAAACACCCCATAGGCTCTCATCCAGCTGCAATTAGTATCTATGGTTTAATGGACTGTTGTACACTGAAATATCATTGTGAGGTCTCCTGTGAAAGTCTGACTCCATTGCTTTCTGCTGGTTTGCCAAGCAGTAGGGAAATACTGCTTAGCCATCTAATCTAGATTATTGTCACTCATGTCATTCACTACAGCTGGCAACTTCTTTTCCTTTTAGAGTCCCATAAARTTTATCATCTGCTTTGGGGGAAAATAATTAAGTGTGGCATGTGGTAGCATTCATAGGCTGGACTAGTCTCTAAAATTGAYAGTTTGCCTGAGACCCCATGTATGCAATTTTTATAGATGAAATAGTCCATTCCAAGGAAGAATTCGCATACAATTCCTGAAGCTGCAGAACCATCACAGGACACCAGTGCCTGGTCTATTGCTGAAAAATGGCAAAGTAATAATGTAGAGAATGTTTTCCCCTTTAATGTGGTTGGACACCTATAAAGCATTCCTTTCAGAGGCAAAGACCAAAAGCGGTGGAGTTGCCTATAGGGTATAATTAATACTACATAATATTAAACCATAGGTGCAACAAAGTTGTCCCAGAACCCAGAACAAAAAAATTGCCAAGCTTTTTGAAATACAGTCTGCAGGTGGCAACATGAAACCTTTGCACTAAAATGACAGGGCTTTGCCATCTGAAATGCATAAGCCTATACAAAAATCTAACTACCTGCTGTAAATTGAAGCACTATAAAAATAAAATTGAACAATTACCTTTTGTGGGCAGTGTAGACTGAGCCATATATCAGCCTTAACATCACTCCAAAGCAGTAAAGTCCCACCAAATGGAGCTGAAAGGGCTCCAGCCAATGCCCTATTTAAACTTTGGACTTGGGGTGCAGATGGGGTCCATGAAAAAAATTTTCAGAGTGATTATGGAAGTGAYGGGAGTCAGGGAAAGCCATTGCATGACCAGATCTATTCAAAAGCTTGAAATGACTAGAGGAGTTCAAAATGAAAAAATCACAGAAAAGCTGCAAGTGATGAGACCCAATTCTGCTGTCAGATATGTGTGCAAGACTCCCACAGATTTCAGTGTCATGGATGAAGGGAAATTAAGGTGTTCATGCTCATAATAGCCCTTTTTTTTACTCATTCCTTTGATATCTCCCCTTAAGCAAAACTGATACTGGACAAAATAATTCTTCTTGGGAACAATGACAGCACTTTAGAAATAGTTCTCTATTGTTGGCCAGATCTCCACTAATTCACAAGAAGGTACCTCAGTCTGTTCTTTATCTTGGTTTTTAATTTATACTGACGATCCTACTCAGGTAGCAGCAGTCGGGGCAGGGAGTGGTAAAGTTTTAGGGGGACAGGACTTCTGCTTTTGGGCTCCAGGAGTTTCCCTGAGGGAACTCAACTAGCTGACTAAGAGTATTTTGTGACTGTAGGAGCACATGTCTTCCTGGTCAGTTTTGTTAGGTACAATACTACCCAATCTTGCTACAGAGTGTGATGTTTAGTGCATATCGAACAGACAGGTACACTTACCCCTGAGCTCCACTACTTGTGTTACAAGCTGAGCGGACTACTGTCTGCTCTGGTCTGGAAGCCCTTGTAGGCACATTGCTAAAGTACTGTGCTAAATCTTCTCCCAAGTCTTTGAGTTCATATGCTGAGAAACAGGCATATTAAGCTCAAACAAAACCTGGTGCTAGATCAGGTCTACAGATCCTGAAGCCATGCTGCTGTTCTGCATCTGGCCAAACCAGAGTGAAAGAACAAGACCTCGTCTCAGCCTGCCTTTTACATGAAATGTTCCTCCTATGCACTGAAATCCGATGAGATATACTTAGCCCGAGGAAGGCTTACACCCAGCAATAAAGCTTGGCAGAACCAAACCTTGTGAAGTCAAGGTGGCAGCACCTCTATTGCACACCGGCATGGAATTCTCACCTCTGCCCTGATGAACAGTCTACCTCCAGCTAGGAAAGCCCCTGATCACCAAAGGACTTCGTCTCAGACAACCACCTCAAAATAAGGACGGGCTACCACCCATAGTCAGCTGCAGGCAACTTCAGCTTGTGCCCATGTTTCCAAAAAATATTTCCACGCCAAAGTATGCAGTAGACTTTTTTTGTACCTCCTTGTACCTTCTTAGCAAAAAATAATCAAAAGGGGAGAAAAAAAGAAACAATGCATGCATGTTACCACTTATCATCTCTTACATGCCTCACAGCACTGGAAAATCCTATCCCTCCCAGGGCTTTTGACTATTCAGGATCAGGCTGAACTGGAAACAGGTTTTCCCTTCCTTAAAAATTGCTTGGATTTCAAGAAGGCTTCCTTTAGAATGCTCTCAATATTGTTTCCTGAAAAAGCATGAAGTACCAACACTAACCCTCTAAACCCTCTTTCCCCAGAGTGGCCTGTAAGCAAATTGCTTAGAGTCTTGGTCTTGATTAGAAGAGTGCAATCAATGTCCCAGAGTTATATGATTCAGATCAAAGGCCTGAACCAGAGCCTCTCACATCTCATCTTGATAAAATGAATATGCATATTTCCTCAGAAAACCCCCAGCCACCTCTGCTTACCATGCYTCACACATCATCATTGACCCATTGACCCATTTTTTCAAACATGTTCTGGGCACCTAAAGACAGAGACTGATTATTTCTAGTATTTCTGAATAGCAGGGTAGACTCTACAGTCCTATAGTGTCATGTTTGGCTTTGTGAGTCAGTTTGAGGGGTTTGATAGTATAATTACCCAAAAGCTATTAAGTAGATTAAATGGTGGTAGATTCTATGACTGCCCCCTCAAAGAAAGGGGTATTTAATAAAGGTCATCTGAGGTGCTATCTTGTTTGCTTGTTACAGATTTAGGCAGCAATTCACAGATCTGTATAAATACATTCCAGTGATTGCACCCTATCACAGTTTCCTTTGAAGATACTTTTACAAGAGTTAGTAGGTTTCAATACTATCATGACTATTTAAGACTGTGTTTAAATGCCTCAAGGTCAGATCTGAACTTTTTCTCACACATAGGAATGTAAGACACCTCAATCACACCCCATGAGAGAATATATATTTTTCCCTACTTAAAAACTCATAATGCCATTAAAAATGAATATGTAGTGTTTATTTAAAATGTATGAAGCTCAGATTAAAACTGTATTTCGTGCCCTCTGTCAATTATTAATATTGCCCATAATAGAGATACTAATACCTACACAATGGGAGATAAACATCCAGAAAACAATATAAGCTTCTTCTTAGGAAAGAGAAATTATTTGCTCAGGTTTCATACCCAAGAGGAAGCAATTCTGAGGCAAGGAATTGCTCTTGCTCTGCTCAGCACATGACCAAACAGAATAAATTGCTGTTCAAAGTCTGGTCACAGAGAACTGGCAAGGGCACAGCCCATCCATGGGTAAAACCTATATGTTTGCATCCACAAAGTCAATATGGGAGGAGAAATGTATTTCTGAGGACAAGAACTGGAGTCAGAAGCTAAGCAATTAATTAACATTGCTTTCATGCCCTTCTGTAATTAACACAGATCAAAGGACCTGAGACCGTTGATTTCACTAGAAACAGGAGGAGACAGCAGAATTAGCACCAGCCCTAGCAACTCCACAGCAGGAGCAAAACCTCCTATTGCAGCCACAGGCACCGGGCCATAACACTAACACAAAGCACCCAGAAAATAAACTTCGAAATGAAGCAGCAGAATTTTAACACACTGAGATCTATCAGCATATTGGCAGTGTATCAAAAACACTGTTGCTTTACAAACAAAACTAGCAAATAGGTTTTATGATAATACAACTTGTATTTATTATTCAAGAACATTACTAAGGAGAAAACAATGTAAGATGATCATTCTGCAGGCAAAGACATTAAATGTAAAAGCATGTATATATTTATAGAGAGAAGGAGGGAGAAAAGCAAAATGCGTCATAGTACTTTTGATTGTATGTTTACAAGCTAATTTTCTTTATTTGCATGCTTCAGCTGTATTTGTAGCGGTATTTTGTTTCTGCAAAGAGTATCACATTTAAATTCAGAAATGATGAGTTTTATGTTTGACACCACCAGGCAAATGTGTTTTGACATTCCATTTGTTTACCCATGAGAAACCAACAAATAAAGGGTGCTTTGCAATTAAGATGCACAAAACTCAGAAATGACCTGAAAAGAAAATCAGAATTCATTGCATTGGATGCATCTAATAAGCAAGAAAGACGAACTCAAAACACTGAAAGTGACATGCAATGGCCRCTTTTCTTTAAATAAGAGAATAAGAAGAACATGTACTTATCTACTACATTATTGCATTTCCACGATTGTGTTTGAAAAGTGATGTCTGTGTGAGCTACACTCCCAGGTGATATTAAGGGTAATAAAAGTGCCATAACTACAAATCAGCAAATCAGTATGTTATACATGAAGCAGAGAGCAGGATGGAAAATTTCTCAGCAGGAGATAAAGGACGATGAAACAGGAACTGCTTTTGCCTATATTTGGTGTTTTCTGTTGATAAGGTTCCCTGCTGTCACTTTATCTTTCTGCCTTTTTGCTCTGCATGGTGAAATTCTGATCTATCTACGCTATTTCTGCCCCTGACTCAGCAGAATCATAAAAATGTAGCATTGAAAGAGACCTAAGATACTATCTAGCCTTTGTTTTGAGGCAGGATCAAGCACATTTTTGCAATTTGTGTTAATGCCAGGAAACCCTGAACTGGCAAGTAACTTCTGGGCTGAACTTTGATTCCATCCTATTGTGCATGACAGGTCCGATATGTGCTTTTTGTTTAAATTTAAAAAATTGCTATGAATGTCAATCCTTATTGGCAACATTGCATTTACAAGGATCGTTATTATGGCCTGCTATTATGGAATTGCATTAGCTGCCCTATACTTCATGTTGCATCAAGCAATGGGCTTTGTTGGCTTATACTGTTTCCTGAAGATCAGCCCGTTGGCTATATACACCAGGAAACTAATAACGGGGTCTATACTCAGTGAATAATATGTTGCTTGGCAAATCCATGGACTCCTATGTACAATAAATAAACATCACAGCAGTAAATGATAAACTGGTCAGATTAATCTCTGCTCAAGCATCTTGCCACTGATAATACTAATAAGCAGGACAAAAAATCAAAAGATGCTTAAAGCCCTTAAAATTATTCCCATTCACTGGGCTTTACAAAGGACTGTGATCATTTACAAACTGAATCTTCTATATTTAGATGCCAATAGTGGTYTCCTTTTGATCAGACTGCCTACAGATGAATTCAGACCAGCTGAGAGGCTTAAGTGGCAAAGCTCCTGAAATTTCCATTGAATGCTGCTACGGAATATTTGTATGTATCTGATCAAAAATTACCATGAAAAATTTCTGATAAGTCTTTATTAAAATCTGGGGCATGGTAAATTGCTAAGTGTACTACCTTAAAGTAGTTTAAGCAGAATGCGATTGATTGTCACAGTTACATATTCAAGCAACTATTCCAGATGAAAAGACTTGTATTATCAGAGAGTTTTGGAATCAGAGGACAACCACTGGTGTCATAGAACCTCTGTGCTCTTGTCTGCTCTCTGGCTAAAGACCAGTGCATGGGATTCAATGCATGCCTGCCCACGACAACGACTGGTGCTTTAACTATCAAGTGTTCAGCTACTATTTTCCCCGATAAACTGTATTTCTCCTTTACTCAGAACAATGCCACCTACTTTTATGAAAAGCTTGAAAGAGACTTCATCAGATAAAGTGCAACTGGTTCATTTTATGTGTCTTGTGAAGGCTACTGAAAGTGGCATTTTTAAGGCTGCAGTAACACAGTCACTTTAACCTGGCATAAATCCAGACTGTTCCAAAGAGACGTTCCTGCGCTCTCCCAGCTGCTCTTTCTTGCAGTGTCCCAGTTCTACTGTTTGTATAGCTGCATGGTGGGCCTCATCTCATACAGTCAGATTAATTTTTTTTTTCTTGGTCAAGTTAGCTTTCAGTGGCATCAGTTGCCTAATCTGACTAGCAGTGCAAGCGTGCAAAAGCTTATGCTGCTCAAGGGAGGTGGCAGGAACGAGCCACTTGAGGCAGAGAAGAGGTGGGACTGCCACTGTCAGGGCAGCAATGCCCTCTATGGCATCTCTGGGATACGAGCACCTGCGTAACCACAGCTTAATGTTCAAAAGGCAAAATCCCATAATGAACACAGCATTCCCAGCGATGTACTTCCCTAATTCCTAAGGAGGCTATCAACTCTCTCAAAAGAAAATATCTACTTTTTAGGTAAGAGTGTTATATAATGGGATCATCCACAGTAAGAGGAGACTAAACTCAGTGACACAGGAGATTCCTTGCAGTTTTGAAATCCTGTTATTACTTATTAATACTATAATATGACTGACTTTGGGATTGGTGCTTGTTCTATTAAGGGTTAGTACAGTCACATGAAGTTAAAAGGTACCTGTAACCTGCTAAGAGGGGTAGGGACTGAGCTGAAGCCCTGGGCCACTGGTTGTCCCCACTGCTTGGGTTAGTGCACCTCCCAGCTCTCTTTTTCGCTGCTCCATCTAGCTTTCTCCAAAAGAAATCTATTTGAGATGTCCTAAGCATTATGGATGCAACCAGTGAACACCACTTAGCCCAAAGGCCAGGGCTGGAGTCCAGACCTTCTTTCATTTAGCATTGTAGACATAGGTGAAAATCTCTGCCTAAAGAAATTACAGTCTAGAGTCCCAGCAACCTGGAGAGTCATGCCAGTCAGTGCATGGAGCATTGCTGAAGTGCCAGGAGCCCTGTGGGGGTACCATGAGGTGTGGRTCTTGGACCAGAAATGGAATCTGGGAAATCAGGACAGGACAGAAAACAAATACACTATTTATCTTTGGAAGTGGAGAGGCTTGTTCATAGGGGAGATTTGAAGGAAAAAGGGTTTAAGAAGCATAGGAGAGAAAGGAAGGGAAAAAAGTGCAAAGGAGCAAAAAATGATGAATCAGGAAGAAAAGGTTTAAGATACAGAGTGGAAAAAGAAAAGGCTTAGGAAAAAAAAAAAGATTTTGGCCAAAACGTTTGTCAAGCACTCTAAGGAGAAGCAAGCCTTGACAGTATTTTGTAAGGACATAATACAGCAATGTGGCAGGGTGGATCTGAGAGCAACAGTAAGATCCCAGAGAGGGTGAGCATCAGTCAGAGTCAGTCTCTGTCCAATTTCATGCTCCAGAGAGAGTGGGGAAGCTCAGGCCACTTCATTTTCCACCCAGCCAGGTCAGGCTGATACCCTGCAGCACGCAACTTTCCATGTTGCAGGCATTTATTCCTTTAGCTTGTCACCCCATAATGAACAAGGACCACAGCTAGTCGTCTATTTATTCAAGGGAGTACTGGGAATCTGGCAGCCTGTTAAGCAAGCGGCAAAGCTAGGGAGGAGTGAAAAAGATGTGGAAAAAAAATGTGAGAGATCTCACAGATAATGTGGAGCGGAGGCAGCTATGTAATTATAACCCTAGTTTTATTTTCACTTGGCGGCACAGAAAAGGAAGGTGAGGAGAAGCTTTTAAATGAAACATGACATTCCCTTATTAAAGTCTGATTTAGACTTCAGCAGGCTTGCTGCTTTGTATATGTTCCAGTGCTCCCTCACTGTGGGTAGCCAAACAGTAAAAGTTTAATAAAATAAAATAAATTTAAATGGTAATTTCCTGAACAATGAGGGCTTGTTTTCTGAGCAAACAGTCCTTTTAGTGTTGTTATCAAAGATGACAGAGCTATCCATGTTGTAAATATGAGGAGGAGAGATATGGTCTCATTTATAGACTTAAAAGTCCTGTTATGCTTTGTTTCCTGAGCAAACAAATCTCTTGTGGGGACTGCATGGAAAAATCTCATTATCCACTTATGTGTGGGTTGCCCTGTTTGGAAATGACCACATTGCTCCCTGCTTGTCAAAAGCATCACTGTCCAATGTGGTCCATTGTGGTCGGGGCTGGGACTGAGGTCCCAGCATTCATCTTTCCAGTTTGACCTAAACGTCTTCCACTCATGTCAAAAAGGAGTACAGTCAGCAGTCCCTGCCATGAATGCAATGTCTTGCCACATCTTGGGGGGACCTTATGTGGTAAATCTGTTTCGATTCTGGCCTATGAACCAAGCAGTGGCAGGGTTCATCTGGGTCCAGAAACAGCAGTAAGCAATCCCTTTCAGTCATTCAGAGTCATGTCTCTTACCCACCATGAAGGACATCATAAGCAGAGCATGTACACTAAATAGGACACTTATATTTTAGACAAACTAGAAAATAACCAACTAGCCTTCRGGAACATTATTAATGCAGCTTTCTGACATGGAAATGTGCATGTCTCTACCTCATCAGCCAGCCATTACAGCCACAGTTTGGCATAAAAGGATTCAAAGCTCCTCCCTAGACTGTATCTGCCCTCAAGGTAAGTAAAGTCAGAGCTGGAATTTTTGGACATGACTTTGACACTGGCTTGTTAAAATTGGCAGTCGGTGACCAGAGAATGAGTGACAGTGGCAGCATAACAATTTTAAGGAAACATTTCCTACAATGCAAGTAGCAACAGCAGCAGCCAAGGATTGAGGAGAGGCTGTTGGGAGACTTTTCTCACTTACTTTTCCATGGAACCCACTTTACTCAATAATGCACAGTGGGAGACTGCTCTGTGGTTGCCAAGTCCAATGGAAAATGCACAGGTGCCATATAACTCAATATTACATGCATTTAGGGCCTGATCCAAAGCCAACTGACATCAATGGAACAACTGGTATTAACTATTGAGGACTAGGATTGGGCCTTCCTGGAGAGGTGTTTCCAAGCATAAAGCCTTACAGAAGATTATCAACTAATTAACAGCAGCACTGGAGGGATGCTGTTTAGAAGGCAATAGTAAGCTTTCAAAATTACTCACTTTAAAAACTGTTTTTTGGTTCAGATTTGCAAATTGGCTACTACCTAAGGAGTGCTATGAACATTCTTTAATTCTTATAATCTCTTCAAACCAACACACGTTTCTAAGGGTGCTATTCTGGTCTCTCCTTGGGGAGATCTTTGGGTTCGTCTCCCAAAACTGCAATGCAGCAAATGCACTGCTTTCAAAAAACTCTCAGAGGTCACAAATTTATGCTTAAGTATTTTAAAGCATTTAGTTATTCAGTGTTGCTGTAAAAAAGGCCTGATGGTTGCAAAAACTGAGAACATAGCTCAGGGTTTGTAAAGAACAAGCTACAGCTGGTCTCATGTCACCTCTCCCTCTGTGTCTGTCACTGCACATGCTCTTCGCTCCATGACAATGTCCTGAGGTCCATCAGAGTAGTTTGGTCCTCAAGGAACAAAACAAGGTACCTCAATGTCCCAGTTTGGTGCTGCAGTGGCAGGGCAGGAGCAAACACAAGTCAGGGACTGGGACCAGCCTAGCTTTCTCGCTGACCGGCCATGGAGAGGAGAAGACAGGAAGGTACTGGTGCAAAAGTGACTCTCTCAGTGCCCCCAGCTCCTGCTTGAAAGGTCTTTATCTTTCAAAGCTAGCAGCCTTTTCAAATGCGCAGTTCTTTTCTGAACTGTAYGACAAGATGTATGCTGTGAGAGGTGGAAACAAATCCATCCAGGCATCACCCCAAAGCTCTTCAAAGATCCTTCACTAGTAGGTACCATTGGCTCCTCAGCTATGGGAAAAACTAGGTCCATTGATCCAGCAGGATTAGACCACAAGGTCTTCCATCAGTCCCACTGGAACAAGCTAACCCTTTTCACAGCAAGTGCTTTGAAAATCAGGAAGGTAAAGAATTCAGTATGCTGAAAAATGGCAGCTTTTATACAAGCATCCTGATAAGAAGGTGATTTAATATAGATATGCAGTTGCATCCATTGAATTCCCATATGTTCCTCAAGCAACTCATGTCACACAGCCAGCCAGCTTGAAGTCTATATGCACTAAAGACCTTGAATGCCTCTTACCTGATGTCTATTTGGATCTCGGCCATGTGTTTGGAGTTAAAAGCTAGGTGTGTGAATGGGACTTAGAGGATACATAGGCTTTTCACTGAGTTTAATGCTGAGTTTCTCCCAGTGAGGAAACAATGATACAAATACCATTTTGAATGTCTAAATACCAACATTTACCATGGTTGCTTTTGAGAGAAACCCAAGCTCTCCTGGAGAATTTCTTTACTAATGCAGATATCATCAGTATATGATGGGGTGATTACACAGGTGACAAAACCTTCTGTGCAGTACAGTGCAAAAAGGATTGTGCAGGGACTTTGAAGGAGATTGGACCAATCATGTAGTACTGCTTTCTTTGAATACTGCAACTCAGACTCCCTCAAGCTTCTCTACAAGCCCTAGCATTTCACCCTGCCACTGTGCCAACAGGATTTGGGGGCCACAAAGATGGAGGTCTTTCCCAGAGAAGCTCATAGGGGAATTCTGCTAAGGTGCCGATGGTGGAGCTGCCAAGACGTGAAATGCTTTCCAGTCTCTCCAGCAGACTCAGGTGTTCAGCAGTCCCGGAAGCAGCATCCTTCTGAACTACTGCATCTGCTTTGGAAGAGGCAGGCTGGTTTCTGGTTCCCCAGAGCTGCAGAGGAAGGAGCTACATGCTCTGAACTAGCATAGTTTGGGGACAAAACAGCTATTAATCACTTTTATTGATAAACAGTATCTTTATTAAGAGAAGAAGTGCCAGCAGGGTCAATTATTTATACACATGCATACACATATTCTATACAAAGAACTGAAACAGACTTCTCCCTTCTATCAGTGTTGTAATTTGTAGAGCAAATTCTGAAGTGTGGGCCTGGTTTTTAATAGTTTTAAAATACTGTTTTATATCACTCTCATTCCCAATTTATCTCTGCCAGGCAGCAAGGCAGGCTCAGAGCTATCTGAATGCAGTGATTAACTAGCTTGCTGATTATCTGTGCATTAACATCAGACCTACGATAGTTTCCCACTGCTGTGCTACATACAGAGCAGAGAAAAATGAGTTGCTCATAGACTATTGAGGGCAGAATTCAATAATAGATGGATTGCGTATCTGATGGCTAGAGCAAGCTCTTTCCCTACATCTCCCTTGCTCATAAATTGCAGCATGCGGTGTGATTYAGAAGTTCAAACCTTTTTCCTCCTTTAGCTGTGGCTAAGCACCATGCTCTGGGGCTCTTCCCCAGACTTATTCTTTATGATCCGGCAGGGAGTGGGTTGGAGGGGATGGCAGGGACATATATGGGGGCATGGCGGGCAGCCCACCTGCCTCCAAGCCCTCTGCATCCCAGCTCCTCCAMTCTCTAGTGCCATGCTGAGGAACGGCTATTATAAAGGGATGTCAAGACAGTAGGTTCATTCGGTGTTGGCATCATCACAGCTCATGGCTGCTTACGATTTTGGAGGGCTGGATTTGATGACCCGTTTCCCCTTTTGTTCTCATAAGAGAGGGATGTCATTTAGGTATGGAAGAAGTTCAAAGGCAAAGCTTTCTCCTTCATGAATGACGAACACTGCCACTGACTCAGAGACCCATCTCGCCTGGTTAAACCCCTGATTTCAAAATAAAGAAATAAACAATTCCATAATGCAGAGGTTCCTGAGGAACTATTTACAAACTCTTTTTTGTTCACTGTAAGTATTTTCAAATCAAAGTTAAACCAAGTTTTTCCCTGTATTAACTTGCATGCCCCAAAAGCTCAAATTCTGTGGAGGCTTAATTACAGTTTCATGCTGCCTAGTCCCTTTGGTGAATCTTCTTGTTAAGTCACACTTAACATATGCTACCAGCAAATGTAAGGCCCTGCAGCAACAACAACAACAACAAAGACCCTCAACAGCTATTCTACACATCTGTGAGCCTCCAGGAAAGGAATACAAAACATTACCAGCCAGCTTTCATACCATCAAAATGATGTAATTAATTTACAAGCCACCTCACATTCCACTGCTGCTGCCGCAGATACAAGGCAGCAGACAGCTTATCAGGCCAGCAACACGCTTTGGGTGTGCTGAACCAAGCAAGACTCCTCTCACAGGCACAAGATTACACAGCCCTCAGTTAGACATCTGCCACATTAGGAACCCCGTGATTTGTAAATGCTTCTTACCTTTGGATAAAACAAAAGAAAACTACAGTATGTTGAGACAGAGGTTTTTACAAACGACCCTATCTTCACAGCACAGCAAGGGCAGCTTGTGTGTTAATTCACAGACTGAAGCATCCATAATGCACTTGTGCCTGCTGGGACTAGAGATCTCATCAAAGCTGRCACATTAAGTCCTTGTGTGACCTTGGCAAAGTCTTCTGACCTCCTTTAAGCTCAATAAACCAAGCCAGGAAATGAGCTGAAAGAAGGACCTTGCTAAGGAATAAACACCATTTCTAAATTTATCTACACAAGCTTTTTTAACTAACTTAATCATTTCCACACAAGAGACAGAATAACATAGCAGTAGAAAAAACACCTACACAAGGCAGAGGATACACCTTCTGAGTGCTCACCCCTTCAGAAGACATCTGAAAGATCAATATGCTGTAAGACCTCTCTCTGTTTTTGGTATCAAGTTGAAGAGGAGGGAAATTAGGTGGTTAAACCGATAACAAAAATGTTTAATAAAAGCAGTCAAAAATGATAAGTGTGAGTTTGGTAAGGGCCATATTTAGACCGTCTGAATGCCTTCAAAACTCAGAGTTACCCTCCATAGAAAGCTCAGAGAGCTGGGATCTGCTAGCCCTGGAGAGCAGAATCACTCATYACACTCTTACCCTTCAATGCCACAGTAGCTGTCATGCCCATTTTAAGCACCTATAGTAAATAATCTGACTATGGGCCACAGAAATTCTCAAAACATCTCTGAGGAATAGCTATCAATTGCAAGGCTCCTTCTCAGCAGCTGAAGATGGGATCCTGATTAGCTGGAACATGAGTCTCATCCCACATGACAATACCTATACCCTAACATGATTTTTGACTAATGTTAACATGAATACCTGTCCTAAGTTTTATACACCATCTACCATGGGGATATCAAAGCACTGTAGCTCAAGGGAAGCGAGTAATTCTGAAGTCTCAGCATTTAGTAAGAACGAAGTTTCTTTCCTAGAAAGTTAATTTCAGAAATCCTACAGTGAGGTTAAAGGGATTAGTTCTCCAGCTGCCACTGACTTTGCAAGATTAATACCAGATGAAGACTGGAGGGGGAAAAGGAGGGGGGGAAAGGGAACTGTGACTCTTCAAAATGCTAGTTAATTGCAAAGAATCTGCTACCACTTAAGATGAGACTTGCTGACAGGAAGGAAAATATATCAAAGTGCAAAGGAGATACATCAAAAATATCAAAATTCAGCTGCATAAATCTGAGAGGATGACAGAGGATCCATTGCTTAGAACTCATCTAGAAGGATTTCTCGTCCTCCTTGCATTAAGCAGGGATTTATTTTTATTTTTWWTTTTTTTTTTGGCACAGTTGGGCCCTGTTTCTACAAAGTGTGAACAATTTTTTCAAAACCCATCATAAATGATTCCATACACACTGGGAGCTTGGACAGGAAGCTAACAATCAGTACAGATAAAATATCCATGAAAATATGACAATTAGGTAGTTGCATATCCAGTAGAGATGAAAGGTGGCTAATTGCCTGCTCTTGGAGGTGCACTACATTATCCATGACAAATATTACTCTGAAGGCAGCCAGACTTCGCAGTCCAGAAGTAGTTCCATTAAAAACATGAATATGTCACCCTGTTTCATTTCCTGATATGAGGACAGATCTGTACTCCCTTGAATTCGCCATCCCAGACCAGGGCAAGGCAGCTGTCTCATGAAAACATGCTTTGGAGACCAATTGAAGAGAAAGAGGTGGTGAGAATTTTTCTCTAGGGAACTGCCTTTGTCAATGAAGCATGCAGAWAATCGCTAGCTGGGAAATTTCCACCAGCCCAAGAGATACTTCCAACAGCCTGAAACAGCTCAATTTGTCTGTGCAAAGTTACGCTTCAACCTACTCATCAGCGATCAGCAAAAATCAATACTCTGCATTGGAAACCAACATTCTCTATCTAAAGAGCATCATAGGACAAACTGTCATCATTCTGGTGCCTCAGTGGCATCTGAGGTGGCAGCAACAAAGAAGCTGGAGGTCGAAAGAAAAATTTGTTCATCTACAATAGCTGCCAAAAAGCTTAATACTTAAAGCTTAATAGCTTCCTTTAAAATAAGGATGGGAGTACTGGGCTTGGAGTTGGCTGCAGAAGGATGTTTGTGATATATCCCTCACCCCATGTTCATCAAATCCTCATGATCAGATAAGAATCTGTGCAAAAGCCATCTTGCCCTCAGGAGGAAGCTACACGGAAAAAGTTGGCAGGGAAGAGTAGTTTCTGGCACAGTGGCTTATCAAAGGGGCTGATTTTCATCCTAACAGCCTCATTTGATTCGTGTGGGCAGCAAATCCCACATTGCACAGTCCCCTAGAGCCCCTATCTGTACATCGCTCAGGGGATTTCTGTATATCCTGTATCCGTGTGGTCTTTCCTCTGTGTTTAATTCCTCTACCTGAGAACGACCCTGGGAAGAGAGTTTGTCACCGTCAGCTTAGGCTTCCTACAATCAGAGTCCAAGTGACAATTCAGAGACACAGCAGAGCATTCAGATATACACTCAAAGACCCAGAGAGAGCCACCTGGTTCAATTAATAAAAAATGATGGAACCAACGTAGGCCATTTGGTTCATCAGAGTTCACTTAGCTTTTCTATTTAACGGTCTATTTCCTTCAAGAAGGCAGCTTATAATTTACTGAATAACACCAGTGTCTTTATACCTCAATGGCTTTTGCTTGGAAAGCCAACTGAAAATATGTTTTATTCTGTTTGCACATACATAGATAACTAGTTTTATGGTGAAGGGGGTCAATACGTACCACCTTTCCTTCCATTCTCTACCTGTCCTTGTTGGGGGCTATCACTAATTTGGGTAACACAGAGTCTTACTTTTGCCATCCTTGACACCTTCTGCCCCAAAACTACTGGCATCACCATTAGTTTACATACCAATACAGAAATCATTTGGCATCAGACTAAATGAGAGGAATGCAAAGGTGCATTCCTTGCTCAGCCTCCTCATTACTGTTGAAATTTGGCATGGAGTGTCCCACCCACTATGAAGAAGTGTCCTGAAGTTACTCCTGAACTTGAATGCCACGATCTGGAAATAAGAAGGAGAGAGAAAGGATTCACAATTCTCCATTTAAAATTAATTTCCCCAGCTTTCCATTCCTACTTTATGGTGCCAAATCTCAAACAGCTTCCTGACCTGTAATTTATTCATATTAGGGTGCCATGCAACATCTCTAAGCCTCCCACAGCGTACCAGGAACATCCATCTGTTTAAGACTTTCCCCGTTATCTCATCCCAGTTCCTTTGAGCAGCCAGTAGGTTGTAACAAGGAGCTGTATGTTCAGGCACTACATTGGCTATTACCAGAACTTTTAAAATAGACATTTTAAAATAATTCCCCAAGAACTTTCTAACTGGGTTTCTTCCAAGGTCCCTAGAGTTCTTTCCCTTTGTCCTAGTGGACACAAGCTTTTGCAGATCTTCCAGAGGGAGGACTGAATGCAAAAGTTTTCCTCACAACTTCAGAAGACTGGCTGCAACAGCCGAAAATGAAAAAATCTGAGGAAATCAGAGCAGGTGCCACATCCTTCTTCTCAGCTCCCTGGGGATCATAACTCACATGATGAAAACAATGCTCCCAAGCTGAAAATCCCATTGCTGTGGTCAGGTATTTTAGCAGTTTCCCAGGTTTTGATTTATTGTCTAGAAACTGATTTCTCAAATGTTTAGTCCTTTTAGTAAGCCAGGCAAMTGCGATTCCAAAGGCTTTCTTTGCAAGCTGTTCTTATTAGATCAATTTATTTCATGTTTTTACCTACCATTTTCTTCACATTCTGACAATAAATTCCATTTGCTGTGCACTGACCCAGTTTCACAGTACATCTGACATCTCTTTGATTTCTTTTTGCTGCCTGCTCTGCACTTACAGGTGAGAGCAAACGTAAGAAGTCTGCAGCTGGTTTCTTTGTGTAGGTCACTGAGACAGATTAGAAACACTGAAGGAAGCACTAACTCCTCTTCAGGCTTCAATCAATGCTTCCTCTAAGTTTGACACAAGTACTCTCTATTTTTAAGCAATCCCGTCAAGCTGAATGGGAATCGGGCAAGTGGCACTTCAGTAGGTTGCTGCAGAACCCAAATATAATGTCATGCCAAGCCCCGTCGTTACCCAGCCTTCTATTTTATGTATGTGTATATATGCTTGCTACGACAAAGGCAATAAAAGGGAGAACAAAGCTAACAGAAGGGAGAGGACGTGTCAAACTTAACTGCACTTTCACTGGCTGTAACAAATGAACAGCTTCCAGGGGAAATATTTAGTTGCGTTGTGTGCAGGCTTCAGTGCCTCACTGTCTCCACACATTTGCTAAAGTCACCGCAGTAAGTAGATGTATCTGCATATTTATTCATTTCAGCTGAAATGTTCAGGAGTCTCAAGCATGACTGACAACCCTGAAGATTCAAAAATCATCTATCAAGCCCTCCTTCATTTCCTTTCCACTGCCCGGGGAGAGTTAGGAGTGGCAGGAGCGGCAGCAGACAACGCAGTGAGCCTCCCCAGACCAGCAAGTCGATAGGGGTAACATCAGCTAGGGAGTAGGACAAGACCAGCTCGGTAAGCTCATCAGCCTGCAGAATCCTTATTTGCGCTGAAGACGCCACTGCGCTCACCCATGGTGAGAGTCCAATTTCTTCTTCAGCCCGAGGGGATCCCCCACCACAGGGGAGAGCGACCCCAGGCAAACGGGCTGCTCACCACATCTGCCATGTCGCCGCACAAAACCCACTTCCGTTTTCTGTCCACAAAGTGGACACGTTCATGGATCTGTTCCCTTGGGTGATCATTTTCATTCTTTCTCCCAGAATGCAACCATGGAAATCAGAGTGCTTTAAATTCTTCCACCCTTTTAAACATTTCCCAAAACCCACAGACTCCTAGGAATGCATCGTCCCTCTCTTCAGCTCCCGCGTGATCCGCCAGGTTTCTGGAGTGACTCTCACGGTGATTTGCTGGATTCAGAACTCATCCAAATGGTGAACCCACAGCCACGATGACACTGTACCCACAACAAAAGGCAGTTCTGTAGTTCAGATACTTCATGATTTTCTCCAGGGTTTTTCCCTCAGTTCTTTCAAGATCTCCCATCTCATAAAAACCCTAGGGCTTTTTTCTCTCATAGTTCTATACTTTCCTCACTTTTAATATAAATGTGAATCAAATTCTGTTCTGTGTTACTCCCATCCAGACGTGGAGCTGCTGAAGAGATCAAGAAAGTTATGCTGGATTTACACAGGGAAAATGAGARCAAAAACTGGCCCTTTGTCTTTATATTTTSAACTTTTTCCTGTCATAATTTTTATCTGTGGCAATGTTATTGTTGTGTTTACTTTGATGTGTCTGCTTGAAATTCATTAATCTACAGCATGCTCTTTATATTTGTTCTCTACTTAAAATATAAAATTACTTCACTTTACAAAGTATGTTATAATATTCTAAATTTAGGACATTACCATTACCTGAGGAACCTCCAGCTATTCACACATATTTCCCCTTTGTTTCAGGCCCTTCAAAGTTAGTACAGCTAATTCTACATTTTCATTTCTTGGCATCAATTGCATATTATACTAAATGCTATTATATTACAGATCCTCGCTGCTTTTCCTTGAAACTTGTTGGCTGGCAGAGTAAGATTAGATCTGGATATTATATGCAGGTTTTTTTAACAGCTTAGGTTTAAGATGCAGATAGTATATGAACCTTCAGTATGGTGGTGTCCTTAAAAGCATTTAAAAATTTACATTAAACTAAATGATGCCACTTCTAATCAGAATTCTTATCCTTTTCTTTCCTGATTAGTGCAGCCTGGGCAGATTTAGTAAATATCTGCTAGCTCCAACATCTTCACCTCATGACATCTTGAGTCAGCATTTCTGACAGTAAGCGCTAACATCAGGTGAAATGCATAATGTAAATTAGCATTTAGCAGTAGGACCAAGGCAGTCATTAGCAAATGTTTCTAAATGACCTGTGGCAGCACCACCTTCTAACCAAGACTGCTTTGTGAAAAATGTTAATTATTCCTGGAGGGAAGGACTAAGAGCTTCTTGGCATTCGGACAGTTTCACAGTTTTAAGGGAATGTCAGCCGTCAAGCCTAACCCCCCCGTCCCTGGGCCCCACAACTTGTACAGGCTCATGGGAAATAGCTCCTCTCTGTAGCATTGCCCCTGCCAGTAAGCAGGGAATGTGCAATAAAAGGTCTCCGTTTCTAGGTTTTTGGCTTAGCATCTCAGTGCAGTGAAGTCCTCTGTAGAAGAGGGGAGCCCCTGGCAGCGCGAGGACATGTTGCCACAACTGAGCGCAGGCCAGCCTGAGCGCGGAGGCCTCTTACCCTGGATAGCTGGATAGGAGCAGGTGTGGCACAGCGTCATGCCACCGYGTCCTGCCGAGGGCTACAGGGCTTCTGGACCAACCTGCATCCATCTGCAYCTTGTGGGTCCTGGGACAGCACACGGAAGCCCAGGGAGCTGCTCTGGAAGGAGGGCACCTCTCCCACCCATCTCCCATCAGAAACACATTGAACAACCTTGTGTTTCTGTTCTTCATTTCCTCATGCAGTAATGGAATACACTTAGTATAAATTACAATAAATATTATAGCAATTCAGCTATAAAAGTGTCACCTAGCTCATTTGTTAATCTTGGAATTCTGAGAATTTTCTCACTAATTTCTCATGTGCATGCCTGCATTTGTCCATCTCAAAAGTCTTATTTGTAACCTAAATGATAAAAGTAATAAAAAACTGTCTAAAAATCTGTAGCCTACAAAATCATCCTCTCAGTTTCCTATGTAAAGTGTCATGCAGTTGCTTTCACAGTTTGGTTTCCTTTGGAAGAAAAGCAATCACACCATTATATAATTTTTAAAAATACCTTTTGAAATATTTAATGTCAGCAGTGAGCTCATTAACTATTATTTACTTTGCTTTGCTGGAAAAGGATTCAGAAATGCCAGGTAAAGAAAAGAGTTATTTTCTGCCAAGCAAGCATGGAAAGTAAAGGTTCATCTAGCCCAAGACTCTGTCAGATGGGTCAAAAGTGGATGCCAGCAGAAGAATATGAGAAAAGAGCAAACACGTAGAGATATTTCTGTAGAAAATGTACCCTCATCCTGCAACAACAGTTTGCAACTCAAGGACTTCCTGAGCCAAGGACAGTGTCTTTGCAACTCCAGTGATATTATTTGCATCCACAGGATTGAGTTCTGCAACTGTTTCCTCATATAATATATCCCAGTGGGATTATTTGCAGAAGAAAACTCACATGAGTAAGGCTTTGTGACCTTGGCAAGCCATGCCCAGCAGGCTTGGTGAGCAGACTGCTGCCAAGCACCTGAGCACACGATAGACTGCAAGCCTGTGCCCCGCAGGTCTGTGCTACATCACAGCCCGAGACAACCCTCCCTCAGGAGGGTGTCCACAGGGAGGAAAGAGTTTAGCTTCAAGCTTCAAAGCTGTTATAAAACAGTGAAGCTTGGGTTTTGTTTGGAAAGGAAAATTTTTGCTACGTCTTGCCCAGCAGTGTGCAGTAAATTCTGTTGTTTTGCATAACCTGGCCCACAAACCTCCTTCTCTGTTGTGACCTGGAATCTGGTTGCAACAGAGAGCAAGAGTTACGCCTTCCACCACCCTAGCAGGCACTAATACTAACACAGGATCAGATACCAAACAAAACTTCAGCAAGACCATTAATCAATATGAAGGCTTATTACTATTTTTTGCAGCATCACATTTCCCCACACTTCTAGCCCCAAATCACTTTGGCCTTTGGCCAGCGCCACATGCTGCAAGTAGCCCGCCTGAAAGAGCAGGTGCTGGATAAGATCAGGCAATACGTGAGGGGAATGTTGTGCTGTGCCGATATGGGAGCAGGCAAGAAGAAAAATAAATGGGATTTCTCCTGGGACAAACTACTGTAGATAAGAGTTTCTGTGTTGTGTCGGCGTCCGTCTGAGCTGTTGACAGTTTAGGTCCATGCGGTGGTATCTGTTGCTCAAGTGAGATTCTCCTGAGGTTATCGGAAATAAAAATACTTTCTGTTTCACTGCTGCTGACAAAAGCAGCCATTTCTCAGCGGTGCCCTCACCTAAGCTCCAGCACGGTGTGCAGCCCTGTGCGGCGCCGGTTCAAAACCAGCCCTCGCATTTCCAAAAGCAGAGAGAGTGTAGCCCACCAAGGTGTGAACAGATGGAGTCCAGATTCACTTTGCATGCTGAAAACTTGAACTCCTTGTAGCTGGTATCAGTGCAGGAGCTACTTTTGTCAAGGCTTCTCATTTGCAAGGGTGGAGATAAATGCAGATTTAATTTAAGAGGCTTCACACTTAACCCTCATTTGAAGTCAGTGCCAGCCGTGGGGGTGGAACCAGCACAGAAGACAGGCAGTAATTAAAGCTGGATTTTGAAGCAGAGGGATTCCTCATCTCCTAACTGATGCAGCATCTCTTCTCTGCTTTAGCCTAAACCCCAAGACTGTGTTCCCAGAGCACAAATAAAAGGGCAAGTTCCCTTTCCTGAGTTTATTAAACAAAACACAAAGGTGGTAAAACAGGACTGTTGGTTTAGTGGAAAAGCCAATATCAGTGAAGAAAGAGATCCTGTCGGGATGGTGCTGCAGGCTACACAAGGGTAAAAAAATGTTGGTTTCRTTGTAATTATCACTCCCAGATACACTAATGTACACTGCAGTTTTGCATGTTGTTTTGAGCTTGCATAGTGCTTAGCTTATAGATCACGTAGGTTGGAAGGGACCTCCAGGGGTCTTTTGGTGCCATCCCCTGCTCAGAGTAGGTCTGCTTGGGGCAGGTTGCTCCAGGCCATGTCCAGGTGAGCTTTGAGCATCTCCCAGGATGAAGATTTGGCACCCTCCCTGTGCAACCTATGTCAGTGCTTGACCACCCGCTTGATTAGGGACCCAGGGCGTCACGACTGGCTTTAGGACTCATGTACATGCTGCCAGTCTCGTGCTCCTCTACAGGCCTGTCTCTCACACAGAGCTGGAGCCTCTCTCCCACCCAGTGACACCAGGTGGCTTTGCCAACCATCTACACTCGGCACATGGTCCCACCAGGCAGGCGAGAGGCTGTAGTCGCGCTGGAGTCTCAGCAGCTGGTGACTCCTCTGCCACTACCACCATCGAGCAAACCTTCCCGTCAGGCCTTGCTGGTAACACCACCATGCTGCTGCCTCACAGGCTGCAAAAGAAGAAACCTGAGAGGCTTGAAGCAACGGCATAAAAATGCACACAATCTCACACTAAACCGAGCTGATGCAGTGCTGTTAAGCGAGTTCACCAGCTGCCTCCTAAGAGCCATGGTACCACTCCCCAAAAGCCTGCTCTCGCTGGAGAGTGACTCTAGCACCTTTCCAGGCAGGCTCAGGGACCCACCCTTGTACTGGAGACTTCAGCATCCACATCTTCACTCAAGGTCTTTCTTTTCTCATTAAAAAATAAATAAAACCCTAGACTAGTTTTTTGAGCCCTAGAAGCTGCCTAATTAAATACATAAATTATATGGAATGACATAAAATATGTCTGTGTCTTTGAAGGACTATGACAATTCCAGACAGATGGCAAGATAGGAATTAGCAGTTCTTTCAGCACCCAACCAGAACAGATGCAATACATAATGAGGGTCAGACAGCAACGCACAACGTAATTCCCTTTGCACTCCCAGGAAACACAGAAATGCTAAGTCACTATGTCACTACAGATTTTGTTGCTGGAAACATAATGAGTGTCAACTTTCAAGGTAAATTAGTAATGCTGCAGAAGCAGAAGCTGAAGGTAGAAGGGGAGCTGTGAAAGAGCCAGTTCTAGCAACATAATACTTTTGAAAGCAGTTTCTCTAGTGTTTCTACTGTATACATATTTCTGTTTGTGAGGGGAAAGCGAAGTCCATAACTCCCTCTGAAACAGTTGTTTCTTTCAAATTGCTGATAGGAAATATATTAAGTTAATAAAAAATTGTTACAAGGACAGTGAATCATGAGTTGTGTCTAACTGTACAAGAATAATACACTTACCTGGCTGGCTGTCTTGTTGGATGGCTCATTTATTTGTGAGTGACAGTATCTTAACTTGCAAAATCCTAAAACATCAGACCAAAGCAATGGAAAGTTACTCTGTGCTTAATTGTCCAAAAATTATACTCTGGAAGAAAAAAGTGTAGGCATAATTTGTCAGCAGGTATAAAAATAGATCTTCTTGAGGCATTATCTGTACTTGGGAAAAATGTTTAATTGGATGCCTAGGGCCCTCCAGTACTTTCATTTTTCTAAATGAATTATAGTATATTCATTATACAAGAAGTGGCTACAAGTATGGAAGTGTTTCTGTGCATTCATTCGGTGGTTCATTCACAATTTGAAAAACAAAGCCGACCAGGTGTAAAGTGGAATCCCTGCTTAGGTGGCAGTGTTTATCCATTGTTCTGCTTTTGACTGGCAGTGTTCAAAACCTAAATTTGCATTAGTGAAAATCTTGCTCAGGAAAGCTACCTTGCGCTTTGGGGTTCTGCTGCGATGCCAAATAATTCAAGCAGCTTAAATGGATTTGCAAGSTGGCTGCTCAAGTGCAGATTAAAATGTGAATCCACTTCGCAGAAAATCATCTAATTTATAAACGAGGAATCCTCAGACCTTGAGGTAGCCAAAGTGACTTGGCTTTTAAAGATTACTTACAAAAGAGCCTGGCTACCACTCTGCCGAAGACTAACTGCGTGACTCTTAAAACCCCAGAACAAAAGATCAAAGACTGCCTCGGTGAAGCACAATATTCAGCTGCAGGGTAAATAACTCCTGCTCTGCAAATAACATTTTCCCAAATGTCATTTCATGATTCAGATCTTCTGACAGGTGTAAACACAGGCTGGAAAAGTGTGAGAAAACAGGTCCCATGACCTACCGACTTCTGAGAGTGATTTGGTAACCTGAGAGCACTCAGCACCTTTGAAAACTGGGATAGGGGTGCCCTAACACTCATGTGAGTATGGGCACAGCCTTAACATAAGGCGATGTTAGTAAATGGCAGTACTTTTAAGGCAGGAGCCTTAAAGATTGAACTTTCAGCTGTCAGTGGGGCTTCCTCTGCACAACAACGTGGCACCGCAGGGGCAGCCTGACCTGCGAAGGATAACCGAGAAGCGCTGCTCCGTTTCTCACCGAGATGGTCCCTCACCCCTCCCTGTGGTTTGGTTTGCCGGCCAAGGAGGGACACGGCAAGGAYACGTTCATCAAACAGAGCTCTCCTGTGGGCACGGCCAATGGAGGAAACAACTTACCCAAAGCTCTTGTTATTCGCAATGGCTCTTGCAGGTGCTTTATACTTCCTTGCATTACTCCATGAATTTAGAGGTCTCTGGGGCCAGATTCCCACTGTGCTGTCTACTGTATGGTCAGTTTTTTTCTGTGTAAAATTAATGCTGGGGGCTTAAAATGTGAGTCAGGTTGTAAACAGACAGGCAAGGCATGAGGGGACTAGAACATCTGGCCACTCATCTTCTTCTGTATCTATCAAGTGCCAAATACAATTATAAGGCTATGTAATAAATACACAGGAGTAATAAAAGAGGAAGCCAAGTCTCTTGGAAACAGAACGTGAGACCCACAGCACCTTCAGCTGTTAGAGACCCAAACAGTCCAGTAATAAAGAGCAGCATTCAAGAGACTCTGAATCTGTCACTTGTGACTCATGTTATTAGCCTAGTATGGAGCAGTAACATTTGACATGGAAAATGATTATTTTCCCAGTGATCATCAACAAATCATTGTGAAAGAGAGCAGAAGGGAACTGAAGAATTTTGACAAAAGAACATTAACTGGAGAGCTAAAACACAAGGTCTGCAGTGTTGACACAGTCTTTTTGTAACCCTCGAAAAGCATAGTTTGAATTCCAGTTGATTCAAGGCATGTCCTGGTTTGTGGATAAGAGCACTCAGCATGCCACAGAGAAGTCTGATTTTAAAACAGCAAGCTTCAATACTCACTGGAGAACTAACATATGTCTCCAGAAGGAGCACAATGGGGCCTTTTTGCACTGTTCTCCTTTTTGCCTTCTGTCCACTAGTGTTCACAGCAGTGATGAGGGTGAGGGGGGGAAAGGAGGAAGAAGGTGAAAATAATGAAATGAATGGCAGTCAGACCTGCAGAGTCAGAATTCAGTTCAATTCTCATGTCTTACCACAAAAAACATGAGCTATGGCTCAGAGAAAAGCCATTTGGCCCACTCTACCTGCTAGTTTTGGCTTGGTCTGTATCCTTAAACAGAAAAAAAAAACCCAACAAGAATATTTAGAGCATGTCTTATAATCAGGAATACTGCAGTGGGTTAAATAATAGTGTAAGATAGTCCAGTGGTAGTACATTTTATAATGATTTTTCCTGTTTTTCTGCCATCATTCTCAATGACTTCCCTAGGGAAATCATTTCATCACCTCTGTTATGATGGGATGAATGAAGACTGACCCTTGCCTAGGAAGCCAGATTTATACATGTTAGGTGACTGCATCCATAAAATAAAGACCCATCTTTTTCAGCATTCTTGCATGTCACACTTTTATTCCTCTTCACTATATATGCATTTTTCTTTATCACTACTCTAGTAAATTAATCTGTATTTTAGCTTTCATTTTACTGGAAGTCCTTGCATAAATCTAGCTATCTAATTTTTAGGCTGCATCTTCTGTATTTCTCTGGAAGCACTGTTTTAAAAAGCAATCTGAAGCCATTATAGACCAAAAAAATCTGTTTTCGATTACTCCTGTGCAAATCCAAAATAATTCACCAGTGAGCAAAATGTGATTGGGCATGCCTGAAAGTTCTTTGGTGTGAAATAGTTTTCTTAGATCCAGTGTAGAACTACCTACCTTGCTCAGAAAGTGACATTCATTTCACCTAACCATAATGAGCAAAAAGTCTTCCCTAAACAACCCCCTTAATGGTCAAGGGAGGAAGGTGTGCAGCATCACACAGCAATTATCTCCTCTATCCTAGCATGGAGGTACCCATTTCTCCTTCTTTGTCACCAAGGGAGTCTATACAATCAGCTTAAGCAAAATACCTAATTTTACTAGTGTCATACATCCCACCAGTAAAAGCACCTTGTGGGGAGTTAGTACATGGTAGTGACAGCATTGTAAATTTGCACCTGAGCCTTATCTTACCTGGGCAGACAAAAGCTTTTATTATAGCCTCCATTCCATCAGTACGTCTTGCTTATAAATATTAGTCACGCAGCATGGAAGAATCAATTTTTACAATGATGACAAACTAAAGCACACAATCAAGCATTTATATGCAGTTTGCCTTTGGGCCATTTTATGATTCACAAATTAGTCCTGACTCTCCTGGATCCAACTTTAAACATTTCACTTCAAATGTGTCTAGTGTTTCAAGTACCCTTTAACGTAGCTGCAATTTGATCTGCATACCACTAGGTAATTATTTAACATAGCCTCTGAGTACAGAAAATAGACATTTTCAAGAACAGTTTCTTTTAGTCACCATATTCAGGAGTAAAAGATTGGTTTTATTTAGTTTCATGCTGTACGGCCAGATTTCTTCGCTTCTATTCAGACTAAGTAGTCCTTTACTTTGCAAATAGCTCAGTTAAAATCAAAGGTTGCTTGTCTCTACTATGGCTTAAACAGAAGCACCGCATAATCTGAATTATTTTGTTTTCACAACAGCTGTTCCTTCTAATGGTATAATCTGATTCTTCCCATTGCACTAAACCACTTAGCTTAGACCTGTTTACGTTATACTGGAGTTCAAGATATATCATCTTAAGTGTTATGCTCTTTGCTGGAAACAAGGTATGTCACCCTGACCTAGTCTTAGGATGCTCTGAGTGGATCTTCGGCAGGTATGAAGCCTCTTTGAAAACAGTGGCAGCTTCTCCGAGCTTCATAGTTTGGCAAAGAATAAAGACACTTATACGAGATGTTTGCCTTTCCTTTAGTGGGACGCGATCTCTTCTCTTTCTCTTCCCTTGACAAAGCTGGGCAAGTGCAAAGAGATTTTTAAAGCACTCTCAGGAAAAAAAGATTATCAAGGAATATTTTRTTTGTTTTTTTCCTTAAATACTTTGCTTTCAGGGATACAAGCATTTAGTTTAGAAGCCTGAAGGCTTCTTCCTGCTCATTCTTGTTAGGTATGATAATTTTCAACCTTTGGTTCCTGAGTTTACTCTCTAATCAGGGGTATAGCGCATCTCAAGCTGTTCACTTTGAATGAAAAGCTTTTCCAAACTGAAAATTCAATGCACTGTAGGAGGTGGCTATCAATTCATTGCTTATCATCCTGTATAATGAGTTCCCTATAAAAAAGTGATACTTTTTATATCTTTCTTGACAAATGAGTTTCCCCCTAGGAAAGCTTCATTAGATGTCCTTCATAGCCTCCCATCACAATGTTGAGATCAACTATTTGAGTTAGTAGCACCTAGGAATTTGGGGTAAGATGCTGTGCAAACTCAGAACATGCACGCATGCAATATACATGCTGATATATACCTTACTGGTGTATGTCTCCTACAATGTCACTTACCTTCAGCTATCTAACCTGATCCTCTCTTTCTTTTACCTTCATGCTATGAAGATGCATGGCTYAAGTCTGAATAAGGTTTTGTGGAGACTTTTGTTTGAATCAAATATAGTCAATCCCATATGAAGACTTGAATCCTATTCATGGGAAGCAGTTAAGAAAAATAATACAAGTATCCAACAGTGACCACTGAAACTGAAGTCATTAATCAAATTAAACTTATACGCAGCCACTGTCCTTTAGAAATGGACTTACTTCCACTTAAAAGAGAATTATCTGTGGAGGTTAATTTACCACTGACACACCAGGAGAACCAGAGAACATTAGACTTGGGAAGGTTCTACAGGACTGAACAGGGAATTTCCACTTAGAAAAAAATCCATTAGGCACCTGGAGTAATGAAATCCATGTAACAGTGCTCCAGCTCACCTCCCAGATGTATTATTAGAAAAACCTAGAAAATGTTACAGAAAAAGAGAACATTTTCCTGAGGATTTTTGAATAATCTCCTTGCACTGAATTGAGATTGATGTCAGTCTCATGGCATGATACAAAATGCTTCAAAATATCTCTAGAAAGGGTAGTTCCACTCCTTAAAATAGCCTACCAATTTTAGAATAGTTTTAGACTATTTAGAACACTATTAGACAATTTGGGAGAGTACTGGCTTCACCCTTASAGAAAGTCACAGATGTCTCCAAAGGGAGCAAAGTCAAATTCTGTGTGGAAACTGAGGTTGGCCCTACTTTAATATAGCATAGCATTCACGACAGTGGTGTGGGTCAATGTTCTTTTTAAGAGGAGAAATGATTGCTCTAGAACTACATAATTTGCATTCACATGGCCATGGGAAATCTCAGGCTCACATTTTAGGTGATTTTCACATAGAGCTTAAGATGTCTGCTATGGATCATGACAGGTCTCAGTGGAAGGATTTCTGAGAGTAATGGAAGGAACATAATAGGTTTCCTAGGTAATCAAGGGGAGAAAGAAGTAGTAAAGGATTGAACCACAGTAAAAGCAACAGAGAAAATGAAACTATTATTCAAGATTGGCAAGGGTTTTGCTAGATCAGTGTCAGATTATTATATATGTTAGATCAAGCTTTATGACAACTGTGATGGGGATTGGTAACAGTCATATCTCAGAGAATTTCAGTGTTTCTCTTCTGCATCTACTTATAGTCAGATGCTGTGATTCATTTCTCAAAATATCAGAATGCAGTATTTTCTTGATAGAGAAGAAAATCAGCCATCTGCAGTATTATCCTGAATCTGAGAAAGTACACACAGGCTCTACTTCTTCAGTGAAATTAACACAGTAAAGTTAACACACTGCCTCTTTATGGTATGAGAGAAGACAAGTTGTCCCTAAAATCAAACCATTACACTGTCTTTTCCATAGCCTCCCAAAGAACTACACAAAGGACATCAGTGTCATGACCCCCAGTTTATAGAAAAGGAAGCTGAGGTACAGATCAGTGAAAAGATTTGTAGAAACTTGAGTGGTTCAAGAACATCCAGGTGCTGACTGGAAAAGCAAAAAATCCTGATTTCCAGTCCAATCCTTTCTCTAATGCTTTGGCTTGTACCCCAAACACTGGGCAGTTGAGGGGAAAAAGAAGGGAATGGAGGGCAAGGCAAGGCCAGGGAAACTTAAGTCCACAGTATGTTTTCGAGGATCTCACTCAAGCATGTGTTACTGTGTACCACAGCTCACATGTAATTCAATAACAGCACCCAAGAGATYACCTGAAGTGTTATTAGTAGCTAAATGGGTTAACCTGTGGTGATGGAAATCAGTTGCTCTTCCTCCTTGCAAAAAATAAAGGCTATGTTCAGATTGCCTAGAACAAACTTCAGATTTCCCTCATTTCAGCTTACCTGTCCACAATTTAGGAGTCCAGCTAGTTAATTAGCGCTTTATTCAATTGCCTAAACACAGGCATTTGGTGCCATCTGAGATTGCCTAGGGTATCTCAGACATCTGCGCAGGAATGGCAGATATGACACAAGACCTATGGGAATCACATGCACTTCCGGAGTGGCAGCTGGAGGCTGGGTGAGATTCCTTTGGGCATCTCAAATGATGCTAAACACCTATATTAAGGCAACTGAATGGAGCCTTCAGGCTGAAGATAGGCAGAGTTACCTGCAGACAGTAATTCAGCACATTTAAAATCATTACTTGCCATTGCAGGTGGCCTATTTCTCAACACTGACTGCACAGGACACCTAAGGCAATCACGTGCAAAAATTCAGTTCCTCAGGTGCTTACAGCTAGGAGGGATGAGGCTTAGTCCCCAGTCCTCTGCTGCTTGATGTTTTGTGCACTTCTTGGCTCCTCTGCCAATTGTGTGGAAAATGCTGCCACTGGGATTTGGAAGCACTTTATATCCACTTTGCAGGAGTATAAATAATTATGCAAGGCAGTGAGAAAATCAGGCCTGTTTTCTCCCACCTCATAGATATATGAGGAAGACACCGTGAAGAGTAAAATAGCTGAGTCAGATTAAATTTACCATGTCTGAAAAATTTTCTATTAAAAGGTTACCTTTGATATAATGCTTCAGCCTGCAGACTTTAGCTTCCCAGCCATTAAATTCTGTTGTAATAAACTTTTACAATATGCGTCATTATAGGAAATTTAAATAGGCTTAGCTCTTGAGTGAGACTCACAAAGACAGTAGGAGAATAGAGAGAGGAAATGCAAGGCGTCTGGCTTCTTGAATATTTAAGAAAAGGCATTTCTTTATTAAGTAATGCATATGAGGAGAGATATTTGGAATTCTAAATTTTCAAGGTCAGGATGGAAGGAGATCTGCCTGGAAAGTCAAGAATTCCTGATCTCAGCTCCTGTCTGTGCCTCTGCCTCATGCACTTGTATGGCCTTGTAAAAATCATAGAGGACTAGACAACCACTGAGCCCCTTAGTTCCAGCTGGGATTGGGSCCTTGTGGCAAATGGGCTGATAACAGTCACCTCCCTCACAGAAGAGTCATGACAGTTGCTCTTTTTATTCTTCACAGTATTGTTCTCATATCTGTGAGCAAAGGCTTAGAAAATATAAATGGCTCAGTATTATAGCAAAACGGTTACTGGAGTTTTAAAGGTAAAATTCAGGGTTACCCTTTGGCTTTTAATGAGTATTGCAATGCAGCACTGGCAGCTGCAGAGAGCCCAAATGAGAGACAGGGAAGATCAGTCTCCTCATTATTACAATGGGTTACAGAGACATTTGGCCTCAGGTATATTCTCTTTCCTATTCTTTTGGTAATTGATTTGATTAAAGTGTAATATAATGGTCCACAGGGATCACACTACACTCCTTTTTAAAGCTCTAAGTATGTTGGCTGTTTAATAAACCTTCTGTCACAAGTGGATGATATGAGAATGCATTTCCTACAGAAGAGTACACTTTGTACATTTGTTTATGAAGAAAGGGGGATTTATATCCTATTTGGTTGCTCATGTACACTTGGAATATCAACAATAAGCTTTAGGATGGCCAGGGAGTATGCATCAGCTAATGCTGCATTTCATGACCTGGTATAAACACAGAGAACGGTAGCTGATCCTCATTATGTCTAATACGGAATTAGACAGGAGMTGAAATTTGTCCATACTCTTAAAATAACAAATCCCTCATCCTGTCTATACAAGGAACAGAGCAGAGACACTGCATCACCTCCAAGATCTTCTGAGAGGCAGAAGGAGGGAAATATTATGACAGAAAAAAAGAACAAATGCACTCCTTTTCCAATTATTATTCTGCTTTTCCACTCCCCTGGCGTACAAAGGCTTGTCTCAGAAAGTAACGCACCATGTATTAGATTCCTCAGGATTTTCTCTGTTCCTGTTGTTCTACAGGAGATTTCAGCTGTTCAGACCCAGACAACAGCAATGAGGTGAGCACACTCCCAGAGGTGCTCCTGATTTGGAAGATACCTTTCCCCAGCTGAGAGATGGCTATTGACTGTTCACACGAGCCTAGGTTAGAAGGACACATCAGGGCATTTCCTGCCTCTCAGGGACAGTGTGAGCTTTCAGAAAAAGGGTAAGGTTGGCATTTTCAGGGATTTTTCATTAGAAGAGGAGAGAAGTGTATTCTATATTGGATCCCTGGAGTGCTGTGAGTCGAACAGAATATCCTGAAACATCAGCTCATGATTTGCATTACTGTGTCATTTGCAATCAACAAGAGACTCCAGTGACCTCCATTCAAGAAACTGGCTTTCTTCCCATTAGACTCAATAATACACTTAATTCTTATATTGCCCTGACACTTTATTTTATTTCTGGCAGTGCTTAGTCTAAAGGTCAAAGGCCTTGCTGGCTTTCTAAACTGGCAATACCATTTTATTTAATTATTTTTAACTGCAGAAGGCACACCTCTCATCCATCCTGAGGCACTTTTGCAGAGACAAAGAAACTGCAGTCCACAGGGCAACCTCTGTTAATGAGTGCAAACAGAGATTCCCCAAGCAAGTCCTTCAGAAAAAGCCATAGTAAACAAATAGACCTGCTGGTCAAGGAACCCAGAGTAAAGGGTCCTGCAAGTTTCCACTTGCAAAAACATATATATATATATATTTAGTGAGGGCAATATCTATTTGGTTTTGGCCCTGATTAAGGAAAAATGAAAACAAAGGGATATGTTCATTAAAGACATCATTCTGACTTGACATCAGTGGTTTAAATTCTAAGCATTGCCTGTCAACGGACAGAGATGGAGACTCACTGAAAGGCGGAGTATACTCTGTCCTTAGATGCATGTGAAGTGCTTCCGCTGAAATCAACAGAGGCTAGAATTTAGCCTTATAAATCTTGGGATGTCCTCATAGTCCTCTGAGGYACTAAAATGGCATATAATTTATGGTGAAGAGAAAACTCCATTGTCCCTTCAGCTTTGGAAAAGGAATAGAGTTTGGCAGCCAATGCAGAGATCCACTTGKCCCTAACGGTGAGATCCAGGAGACTTTGCTCCATGTGCTTCACTAACTGTATTTATTGCAGGTGTCAGTTTTCTCTTATGTTATTGATTCACCTGAGAAGTGTGATAATCTTTCAAAGTTTATATACATTGCAATAACAGCTAACTAATCTAATGAAAACCATATTTTACTCAAATAGGCAAATAAGAAAGTTCTGACTTAGCATAATATATGCCACTTTTTGCAGCACTCCCCCTTTGCTGTGGCTACAGGAACGCTACCAAGAGCAACTGTCTAAAGACAGAGGCTGGGGATGAAATACCCCTCAATGCAATTTAAAATGTAGGGCCCCCTATACTGACAGTTAAAGATCTCCCTGAGTCACTTTATGCCACTGTATCCTCGCTAATTGGCAACTTTTTCCAGGACTTCTGCTTCCAACTGGAGCACCATCCATCTGGAGCTGCTGTTGTGTGTAGAGTGGGAGAAGAAAGGGGAGACTCGTGTTTTAAACACATGGGAAAAACAGGGCAGGTCCTCATACTCAGCCAGGTTGACAAAAAGTCAGTTCAGTGTTTACCTTTGCCGAGGGAGGAAGGGAAGAGAGTTTGCCAGCCTCTGTTTCAGCACGTTTGCCTTCCTCACTGCTGGGAGGTGCAGACTTTGTTCTGACTGTGGGCTGGGCAGTAAGTTTAAGGACTGAAGAATGCCTTTCTTCTTGGCCAAATTTGTTGTTTGGAAGCTGGCTGAGGCTGCTGCTGCTATAATTGCTGAGTTTATTGCTGCCTGAAGCAAACGAATGAGTAGGAGGAAAAGTAGGAGGAACAGAAAGTGCCATTAATCTACTCTTTGCTGAGTTTGTGGGAAAAAAAGGACAAGCGTAATTCCTGTAGGCACTTAGTATGGTGATGAGTGCAGTGAAGCAGTCAGATATTACATATTAGCGTATTTGGATGAAGAAGGCAACTGAGATCTCATATCTTAGCAGCTCAGGAAGCCTCTCACTAGGCTGTTCGGTGTTGGAGGCCTCATTCAGGATCGCACTGACTTCATGTTGCCCTGCAGGCCTTGTGGCAGCACTTGGTCCCACACTCACTCCATCACTGACCCAGGATGTGGCCCTGCCTCCTTGTGAATTTAGAGCTCCTTTCTTCAAAGCATGGAGGATCAGGTCTAAGATATGTATATTAAAAAAAAAAAAAAAGGAAGCATGTAGGTATCATCTGATCTGTAATTATCTTTGCTTCTAGACATGCTTGCTAGGAAATTATGAGGTATATTATGATTTCAAACTATTTTCATAGAAAGGGCAATCTATCAGCATTCCCTATGGAAGGAGAATGCAAAATGTAGAAAGCTATCTTTTACTGTAAAAGACACTGAAAACTATTTTTCAAATTAAGCAAAATTCATAAAAGTAAAAAAGATTTTGAGATCAAAATAATGTATGGAAATGTTTTTTAATAACCACTGATAGCATTCCTGTTGCACTGGCCATTTCTCAAAATAGTTCTGTTGTAGTAGACAGGAAAGCAGAAGAAAGCAGAAAAGCAAAGTATGCAGGAAGAAAGAAAATTTTTTAGTAAACCAACTGACGTTGTTGGGGAAATAGGCAAGCTTTTGATTACCCAGCTTTTCTTCAAGTCATTTCCAAAAATAAGCAAAGTATTTAACCTAGTAGTGGAAATGCTACCTGACAAAAAAAGTTGATTCATTTGAGAGCAAAAACCTATGCTGATTAAAGTGGAAGCAAGCCCACAAGCCCACAATAAAGTCATCCAGGGATAGAAATAACAAGACAAGGGTGCCAGGGGTAATTTTTTGCTTAAAAGGAAGCAAATGGTAGGTAGAACCTGCCTAATCTAGCAGGTTTCAGACTCCTATCTCTGTGTAACTTGTAATTACACGATTTATTAAGGATTTTTTTTCTTTAGGTTGACAGAAGGAGATAAGCCAGGTCATTGGAACTCTACAGCCACCTCACACTCCAGGAGCATATCGGGAGTTGTGGCACAGGAGTCCAGGCAAAGAGGAAGGAGAGATTATTTGTTTATGTTGTTGCTGATTGAATCTGCTACTGGGATCACCATTTAAAATTGGAAGTGTATTTAAAGTGGAATCAGCTCAATCAAAACATTCCGCAAATCCCCAAAGATATGAATGCAGAACAACGGTGGCAAACTTCCAGCCTACAACTTCCAGCCTATTCAAAATGCTCTGGAAATTAATGACTTCAAGGCTTTAAAAGGATAAGAAAGGACAGCCAAGCCAGACAGAATTGAGGACCTATTCCTGAGGGCCSTGAACATGCTCAGCTTCAGCTGATTTCTGATAATGTTAGAGAAATAAATCTTTTCAGAACTGGCAGACGTAAGAGAGGTTGTATTTGTTTTCCAGAAGAAACCGAGAGGTAGGTATGGTCTGTACAGGATAGCAGAACTGCAGAACTTGGAAACAGAAGTGCAAAACTTGGAAAGCACTGATTTATCCCCCAGCACAGACCCTGCATACACCCCTTACTTTTCCTCTGCAGTGAACCAGACCAGAGGGGAACACGTAGCAGCCTCAGGTCTGTGGGTAATATTATTTTGACAGTGTGCAGAGACCTACCAAGACTGGTGCCTTTGTGCAGGTGATAAACATGACTGCCTTTTACCATAGCATTATGGCTTACATGAAGAAATAAGAATGGCCTTATTGGTTCAAAGGGTCCATCAAGCCTAGTTCCTGCCTCCAGCAGTGGTTGTAAGCACACGCCCAATGAAAAATAAGAAATGGGCAAACTACTTTCAGCTGAGGGGATTATCTATGCCTGCTGTGTTTTGTCTGTTTAATGATCCGTTGTAAATCTCTCTTCCAAGTACATTTGCAGTCTCTCCTTGAATTTTTGCACTCACACCATTCTTTGGCAGGGCATCCCATAGGTCCATTGCCTATCACATGGAGAACCATCACATTCTGTTATTTTTGAACCTGGCTCTCACTAACTCCATTTGATGGACATACATCTTTGTCTGGGTTGAGACAGTGAACAGTAAGCCCTTGTCTGCCTTCTCCAAGCCCAGAATTTTGCAGTTCGCTAGCATACTCCACCTACGTTGTCTCTCGCAGGCTGAAGAGTTCTAGTCAATAGCTGCTCTCCTATTCCTTGACCCTATAGCCAGGCAGAGCCAGTTAGTTTGCTCCTGTATCTGCCAGACAAGTAGAGGTGATACAGGTGAGCATCAAGCTGGAAAGAGGCCACAATAYTGGGTTACCGCAAGGAAGAAGGGATCGACCACAGCCCCATGATCAGAGGAATTCTGCTAGGTGGCACAAGCACCAGCCACCACCTGGTCCTCGCTGTCCCTGGTCACAGGATGCAGCCCCATGTCTCCTGCCTCATGGCATGAGAGGCAAAGGCTGTATCTATGCAGTATGACCCAGTATGACTCCTCCATCATGTGGTTCAAGACCTTTCAGTGGCATGACACAAGGCAGCAGTGCTCTGTAACAGAGCTGGGAGCCCTCTGAGAGGCCTGCGGACGCTGTTCAGATGCCCCACAGTGCAAATGGTCCCTTGTCCCAAAGACTGCACAGTCTAAATAGTCAAACAGTGAAGGGTTGTAACTTGCAACTGAATGAACGATGCCTACTGCTCACTATGTTTCACTTTATATGATCTATATGAGTTATGAAATATATGGTATGAGTTATATAATGTCTCATATATCTCACCTGATATATTTCACATTGAAGRCCTATTCCAAATACCTTTGCCCTAGCATAATGATCTGCATTTGCCTCACCCTACATTTTCTTTTCTCATTTCTCAAGAAAATTAAATAGAAAACTAATCTTATTGAACAAATCTGCTTTCCACATTAAAAAGAAGGCATGTATTTGCTGTAATACAAGTTTACAGAATCATTCCATCATTTGTGAAATGACTATACTTCTATTAGACAAGACAAATTATTTAGAGCCCCAGGAAAAATTAATTTCATGGGGATGTGAAAGACTGAACACCTATTGGTAGAGTATGCTTGGCAGATGTCCCCTGCCTACGGCATGAAATGACCCAACTATTATCTTGTCTGATGATTTAAAAGTAATTATATACATTGCACACACACCAACACACACTCACAGAGCAAACATCTAGTGATGATGGATATCATTACTGATATAATTCACATCTAAACAGTAAGGGCCGGAAAAGCTACTCTTAATTTTAAAAGGTAGTATGAATTCATTAACTGCAAAGAACACACACAGTTGCATTCAAGGAGTAGGGCTGTGACAGTAATTGCTGAATTGAATATTTTTAAAAAGCCCTTTTGTTCTTACTGGCATCAAAGCTATTGTTGAACTCTGCTGTACTGTCAGCAACGTGAATATTAGGGGTTTAGATCCATGCATGCAAAAGATCAAAAGCAGTGATGAAGGATTCCATAATTATTAATAATTGCTTCCCAAGTAACCATTTTTTATAAAGATTCTTTTTAACAAAGTGTTCGCTAAAGACTATGCGTTGAACTCATATTTTCGTAGCAAGAACATGAGCCCATGGAAATTATGTCACACATTATCATTATAGTTGGAAACTACCACTGATAAGAAATATAAATGCTACATAAAATCTGAATATCATAATTATGATTATTACTTATAATTTTAATGCAAATTGTAATGTTACTTTTTCAATTAGAAGAACTTAAGGACTCACAAAAAGAAGTTGATTAAACTAGTTTCAGCTTCAGCAAAGTCTTAGTTTTTCTAACTCTGTGTTAAAATAGTGTCATTTAGGTAAAATATAAATGGTCTATCACCTGGGAACAACCCTTGTCTTGTAAACAATACCTTCTAGGCTCAAGTCTCCATTCACTTACAGGGATGTAATTCTTTATGTGGATATATAACTACAACAAAAGAAATCAAGAGAATTACAGCAAAGGAAAACAAAGTGCAAAAGCTTAGTCAGGCCCACCTTTTACATATTAGCACCCATCCCTTTGACAAATGAGATCAGATGTGCAACTTTAGAGCCTCACTTTAAATACAGTCCTAAGGTTTGTCTTGGAGCTGCACTTGCTTATTCGAGGACTGAATTTGGCCCAAATAAACAAAAATCAAAACTATGACATGATTAATTATAGGTCTCACTGGAAAGCATTCAATACTTTGTGAAAGTGTGGCATTCTACTTTCCACTGCAGCATGAAGGGGTATTCGCCTGTCCTTTACTGAGGATGGACATCACCTCCGAGTTCATGACCTGTGCAACAGCCACATCTCAGTCAAGACAAGCTCCTGCAGGAAAAAGCTCCACTATGAGGTTGTAATTCCTCTGTACTTTCTAGTGAGGCTTTTTTTGAGTGCACAACTGCTGGCTGTACAGCCTTGTGACTGCTTTCTTCCCAGACCTCAAAGTCCAAACGCAAAAGGTCAACAGATCGTCGAGTACATAAAATGCTGGCAAGGCAAGGAAGGAGCTTGGGCATTTTGTGTCACACTCCACAGGTCTGCAGGAGTCACTGCCCATCCCTCCCTCAGGATTTGATTCTAGAAACAACATGTACTTAATTTTAAGTGCATGAAATGTCCTGTTAAAATCACTGTTAGGGTTAATTATACCCTTATGCTCCTCAGGGCAAAAACATTATTGAATCTGTCTGCAAAGTGCCTGTTTGGATGCTATACAAATTAATAAAGAATAATAATAATGGTGCTTGCATAAAAAGCCAGCCCTTATGAATTGATCCTGTTCCAATGAAACCAATGGGACTTTTGTTCACAGCTTAGAACCTTCCATTAAACTGCTAAAAGCAAGACTCAGTATGTGGCTTGTTTATGGCCTCTGAAGAAAAACACACATAAAATCCCTTCAAGATATCCTTTCATGTGGCCTAGTTTTTTGTTTTAGTTAAGTAGCTTTGTTCAATATGCTAAAGTACACTACTGAAGTCAGCATGTGGCACTGCTATTTCTTGTATTAAAACCTGTTGTCCTTAATAAWAAAACCTCCTTTACCATACCAAATGGCTTAATTCCCTTGGATTTTCCTTTCTGTCATGGTTCAGTCTCCCATCTCAATCTTAAGAAGACACGTTGATACCACACTATATATATCTGTTCCAGTATAAATACCGATTTATCACACTGGGGGGGGGGTGAGCTGTGCCCTGAAATACACAAGGTTGTAACAGGAGACTTTAAACAGTGAGCCCAGTAGCTTCATTATTCTCCAAAGACTCCCTGAATATCATCTCTCAAAATAAGGCCAATCTTTCTTCATTTTCATCAGCGCGAATCAGGAGTAATGCCACTGAACTCAGTGTTTCACCTCTGGAACGTAAGAGTCAGGGCCACTGTCTCCTATTCATGAGGTAACTGGGGAAACAAATCATGCCACTGTTTTATTTATGTTTCATCTAATTATTCATGGCACAGCTTGCATTCATCCTCCTTAGTAAATGTCTGCATTCAACACTTCCCTACTGTAGCTTATCCATTTTTCAATATAGATTTTGATATCTGGTTAATGTACTGTGACTTGCACCACGTTTTCCCTGCAAGTTGCTTATTCTGTGCCGGGGGTGAGGGCAGAGGGAAAATCTCAAAGGAGAAGCACTGAGAAAACCCGCCAGGATGACTTATGAGATGACAAGAAACGCAGAGGCCCATTTTCCTTTCAACACACGGGAGATTTACACATGCAGTTCCCATTACCATTAATGGTAGTTATGCATGTAATTTGTCCTTTTACTCTGAGAGGAAAATAAACTTGAGAGAGGAGAAAAAGAGGGTGTTCAAGGGGAAAACATTTAATATGTAAAGCTTGTGGCTGCCAGTTGATAATGAATGGGGCAGTCATAATAACGGTAATAACAGAAAAAGACACCTACATATCTGAGTTGGGGTTATTGCAATACGGCACACACATAGAGAAAGAAACCATCAAGCAAACTACTAAATAGAATTTCAAGAGGAGACAGCAAGAAAATATACTCAAAACTGAAGAGAAAATAAAAAGGAAAGCAAAAGCAGGACTTGGAACAAGGCCAGCAAAGGCAGCAGAGAAATCAGGACCTTTTCTATTAAGGAAATAGCAACTATCCACATGAATATGAGCAGGAATGGGGAAAGGGCAGAAATAGAAGAAGTGCCTACAACGTGAGGCAGAAGGCACAAAGGTATTCCCATCCACCAGAAGACAAAAGCAAACACATTTAGAAGTGACTGGAATAAATTAGTTTATCGGATGAAAAGTGACTCAGACTGTTCAATATGGGTATGTTTAGGTAATGAGATTATGGACCAGAAATAATCACAGAGGCTAAAGCTTACAAATCAGTATTAAAGGGGGCTCTCAAGCAGTGGATCCTAGTGATTCAAATATTCTGCTGGTTCAGATAGCATGAAATAGAGCCAGAGGTATTGCATCTTCCAAACAGACAAACATCATGTGCCAAATTGTATATCATGGTGTACAACCTTCCACTTCAATGGATGGAATTAGTAGCCCTCTGGCTGCTGAATTCCTCTTTCCTTTGACTGGAGAGGGAGCCTAGGTGAGCAGCTTAAGCCAGGTATCTCACTTTTATGTGGATAAATTCCACAGTGGATGACTTAGTCAAGATCACAAAGGAAACCTCTGGCAGAGCTGGAAACTGAATCCTGCTCTCATGCATCTACACTGCTGCCCTGTTCTGCCTCTGAACTGTTATAAGCCTCTTTGACAGGAATGGGGCTTCATCAATTTTAAGTAGGAACTTGGCCCATTGTATGCAAAATAGAACATAAATCAGGAATGATTATTCTGGCACAAAACGGAGACGCCATTTAAAATACTGATGAATCTTGGTTACTGAGTTTAAGGCTTTAGCTGAGGAAGAGCAAAGTAAATTCAGATTTGGGGAAACATAAATTATGGGAAAAGACTGATCAGATGTTGCCTCTATAAATAATAACAGCTCATTAATTCTCACACTGTTAATCCACACATATTTAAAGAACTCACCAACCCCTTCACCCCCAAGGGGACTCAGCCCACTTCTCAGCAGAGCTATAACTTATGTTAGTAGCAAGGTCTCATATTTCTAAGACTTCTTTACTTTTAGAAAATCTATTACAGATTTACTGCCAGACTAGAAGAYATTATCATAAATAACTGAAACTCAACTACACTTGTCCAAGAAGTTAACAAAGTACATGGGCAAAGCATCACACTTGAGTCTTTTTTTTCCAAACGCATCTTTTCATTCATGGGACAATTTCATCCCTATGGAATGGGTCCCCCAAAAGGTCTACTTAATCCAGAATAGGGGTTAAATGCTGCATGGTGTTTAGCAAGGCTCGCTGTGCAGACAGGAGTTTCACATTTAATTGCTAAGCTTAAGTAGTGAACAAAAGATGTTGTCGCTATCCATGTGAGCAAATGCAATTGCACGAGGTCTCTCATTATTTGAATATACAAACATGGGGTCATCCAGTGAAGATCTTGAATACTAAGCAAGAAAATTAGTAATTCAGGCCCTGATGCTGAGTAAGGCACAACTTGTAGTGCCAGAGTTAGCATTCATCAGGCAGAATACTCATGCAAAGATGATCTGAGGTGTGAAAAGCAGCAGGATAATCAATCATAGAAACAGGCCTTCTACATGGAGACCAGGCAACCACTTCCTTCCAGAGTTGTCTCATGGGAAGCACTCAGAGCAGCAGAGCATAACATATGATAAAGGATTATGCCATGGTGTCACTGAACGGGTCCTAAAAAAGATTGTGAGGTGTTTTCATGCCCTACAAACCTGGCTTGAAGGAGGAGAACCACATCAATATGTCACACGGACATCATTACAAACTCATTGATCATCCCCTCCAGTCTCACACGACAATGACTGCTAACAAATAAGGTTGTTCAGAGAGGATAGGATTTATCTCACCGAACTTTAGCCGTCTAACTGTTAAGCATCTTATAAGACTTAATTGTCCTGGCTCTTTCCATAGCAACCAGAGAGAGGCACCTTAAGCAGGCTATTTATCTTGTCTTAATATAGGTGGGATCTAAGACAGGTGGGTCCAGACACCCACTGGAGGTCATAATCTCCCTTCACTGCATGTAGAGAAGAACTTAGACAGATGGCTGAAACCATACACCTAAAGAGCTGAAGGCTGCCAAAATCAGAAACAGGAGCAACAAACTCGTGTGTAACTTTGTGACAAGGACTATTTGGGTGAGGTAGAGGACTGTAAACCCTATCTTATAAAAGGAGCTAAAAACATCTTGATTTTTTTTATGCTATTAAAATAAAGTCTGAGCTGAGATATGATAGCTGTCTACATAAATACATCACAGCAACTGATGCCAGAGAGGGAAAAGAGCTATTTAAGCTAAGGGTCAGCACTGGCCCAAGAACAAATAAATATGTACTAACAATACATAAATTCAGCCTGGAGATTAGAAGACGACTTCTAAGCATCAAAGGACTGAGGGACTGGAACAGCCTTTGACAGTAGTGAGGTCTCCTATTTCTGGAATGTCATTGCTTGTAGAGAAGCTGCTCTGCTATGTTTATGGCATGCTCAAAGATGTTATGAAGCGTTTAAAACTGCTTGTGTCCAGTATCTCAGGACTGAAGCAGATCAGTGGTATCCGCCTGCAGTCAGATTGTAACCCTAGTTGAAGTACAGGATACACAAATACCAGATAGCTATTCTGAACCAACAAATGACCCATTCCAATGTGAGAAACTGTGCATGTGTCAAAAACAGCTCCACATTTCATCCTAAGTGTTTAAATAATTTGGCATAGGGTTTTAAAGTTGGACTCTTTTTGTTTGGCTGCCAAGTTTCCATCCCAGCTTCCTTGCATATCAGGACCCAATTCTGCATTGTTATCACTGTCACTGAGATCACAAGTTTCCCCTCGTGCTCCACTGGTTCCATAGAAAAAGCAAGTGATCATGGGCACTGGTTTCCCGATGGGCAGCCATGCGGTAGAAGCTAACTTCAGCAGCCCACTGCAAATTAGAGATGGGAGAAGAAGGTTAAAATAGAGCACACTGAACTTCAGCTATAATTTTGGTCTTGTGGTTGGGATATTTATGTTCTTGTGTTATTATATAGTGAGCTGGCACTATCAGACTAGACCTGAAGCCAGCTAATGTACAGCAGATTGAAGGGGGAGATGTGTAAATGAATTACATTGCAATATGTGCCTTAGGAGAGAGATCTGAAATCCACTGGGTCTCTGGAAGGGGGGGTCATGTTCGCAGACACTGGGAGAGCAGTGATCCTAATTGGCGGTGCTAAGTAATATACATTGGGTGAATTCAGTTCAGTCTGGGACACCAACTGAATTCACTATAGCTTGGTAAGTTTTCTGAAGCCTCTGCCAGCTTCTGCTCCATTATTTGGAACCGCAAAGCTTCCAGTGGATCAAAGTCACCRGGAACACAGACATCTCTGCAATTCTCCCTTTTGCAAATAACAGATCTTCAATATTGCAGTCCTCAGTAAACTTGTTCTTTGTTTTACAGCCACAAATAGAAGATGGTTACATTTGGAGGACCACGTCTTAAGTTTAAAATGCTACATGAATACAAGGCAGATTAAGTAGTGAAGCTACTAACATGACATGATGGATCAGTTTGGTGTGGTGTGTAAGGAGGATGCTAACAGCCTCATAAAGCAGCCAAGCATAATAACAAACGAACTTCAGCTGACAGTGCTCTGAAAAACGCTTTCTTTATGAGTGCACACTTTGCAGAGAAAAAGCCTCAAATTTTCACAACCTGGTTGCAGGCATTAAGTAAAAATCAGCTCTCAGATAAAAGTGCTGTGACATATTATGGCATTAGGTCTTGCAGAGGAAGCCAGCCTGTATCATGATTATGCGCAAAATTAAATCTGAAAAACTGCATTAGAAACATCCATGACTTCAAATTTTAAACCTATTTTCTTCCCTCCATAACGTATTGTTTAAATGCTAGGTGCAGGAATCCCACTGACAAGCAGTCCTGAGTAAGAGCTCGAAACCACACTGGAATGAAACAATGCAACTGCTTCACTTCTTGCACTCATTAAATATACAGTGCATAAACTCTGGCTTTGGAAATCTCATCAGCAGGAGGTTTCTTTTTTTTTTTTTTTTCCTTAGGGATTACTGAAATCTCTGCATTATCCACTGAACAATGACAATGCTCTGCAGCCTCAAGCAGTGAGTGAGGATTTGGCCAAAGATGCTAAAAGGCAGGGAGCCTAGAGGCTGCCRTTGCAAAAATGCATTATAACATAAGTTATTTTCCTTCTAAACAATTAAGCATCCAACCTTGTTTATTCTGTGCACTTCTCACTTGCACTGAGTACTCAGAAAAATCTGACTACGGGACAGAACCTATTGGTTTTGTGATGGTAGTGTTATGCTCACTTAAAAAAAAACTCATAAAATTATCAAGGCACTGCTACATTTCTTGCTCTGTCACTCCAGCTACTGCTTCTCAGATCATTCTGGCTTCCTCACCTGTTTGAAAATGTTCACTTACCACATTTCCTCATCATCTGCACTTATATCTAGTGTTACTCTTAAATTTCAGTACTTTTAGGACCCCACAAATGTTCCCACTGACTTCAGTGGTTTGGTCAGGCCCTTAGGTTAATGAGTACATCAGCCTTTTTTGGGAAGGCATACAGACCCTGGCTTTCTTCTTGTGTCCATGACTGCTAATTCCCACTCCCACAGTATCCTTTCAATTGTGCCAGCACAAACATTTGTGCAGCCATCCTGGGAATCAGATCAGGGAACTGATCCAGCTAAAAATAGCTTTTATTTTATTTTTTTACACCAGGTCATTTTTCAGAGAGAGTAGTTCATGATGCAGCTCACTGTGCAGTCGCAGGAACATTGTGGCAGTACAGTGAAAGACCGGTGCTCAAGCAGAATCAAGAAGTGGGGCTGGGAGAGCAGGACATCTTCTTGGGGCACCGCTGCCTGGTTATGCTGGCTCAAACTGATCGTGACATAAGGTACAGGATTTCAGATGAGCACCACTGTCATGAGAATATTAACACAGTTCTCAAGCATGTTTGCCAAGGGCTCTTTGAAATGATGTGAAAGAGAATCTGTCATTAAACATCTTGGGAAAGATTGAGGAGAAACATCAGAAGAAGAGCAGCCGTGAATGACAGGTAGAAGAAGTAGAATGAAAGTGAAGAACTATCAAGACAACAGTAAGCAGTGTTGTAGGTATTGGAAAATATCCTGCGGATGGTAGGAGTTGAGACCTCGTGAAGCAGATGCAGTGTGGACACATCCAGACTAAAAGCTTCCCACAAGGTTGGTGGAACTGGACTCAAGCGCCGGCTGGTCTCTTGTCCTGTCATCTGATCCCAAGTGCAAATAGCACATGAATAGAAAATTGAAGGAACAGGTGAGAGAGAGTAAAGCTCCAATACATGGAATACCTTATTCAAGCAAGGATTTCCACACCAGCCTTGGCTGGCAAAGGAAGTGAAAGAGCTAAGCTCTTCGTTATCAGTAGGTTTGCAGCATGCCAGGGACACGGTAGGCACTTTGGTAATGCAATGCTCGTTCTCCATCATCAGTCTTCGGGCTCATCCTTACGACTAGTTGCTAAGTAATGTTCAAAGATATCCAAAAATCTATTAATATGTTTTTAATTTTATGTCTTTAGTAAGAGGATGTTACAGTGCTGTGAGGTGATCCACTGCATCAGGAACAGGAGAGGAAGGTGTCTGGGCAAAAAAATTGTGTGTAGTGTGGAAACTTGAACAAACTTGGTAACAGAAGTACTCCAAATCAAAGGAGCACTGCAACCTAGGTGTATGTGAAGGTGACGATGACATAGAGATCATCCACAGAACAATGTTTTGCCTAATACAGAAAGAAGTATCAAAATGTCATTCTGGGAGCCCTTTCACTACTTGTACACATCCACGGTTTCAACTAATTGTTTGGGCTACTCCTCCCGGAACTATTATTCCTCACAGCCAAAATTAAGCTTTTAACTTGGGAAGATGAGTAATTAAGTCTCTGAGCAAGTCTGGAATATGAAATTACTCAGAGTGAAACCAAGTTCTTGCCTGCTCTTTTAAAATGTTGACTGAAATGGCCCTTGGTGCTCTCTTCCCTGCAGAACCAGAGAGCTGGCTGGCCAACGCAGATGTTCTGTAAACAGTCATAAGGGTATCTAAGTTTCATTTACTTTCAAATAGCCCTCTTTTTCTGCTTTCCTATCAGCCTGCTTCTCTGAAGACACAAGCAGCACAAAACCATGCTTCTGCATACATTCCTCACAGCCATGGATTTGCCACTTCAGCATATCTTAGCTGGGCTTGAAACCAGTTCGTGTTACCGTGTGGCCAGCCCACTATCCATCTGCAGGAAGAATGCAAGAGGACAGCGCTGATGGTCTGGATGTCAAGGGCTCAGACCACACGTCCTGAAGGCTGGTCTTTCACTTGTGCATGATCCTGCTGCAGCCAGCCAACAGGCCACCTGGCCATATCTCAGTGACTGTCCACCCATTTCCATGTTAGCCCAGCAGTCTCCTCAGGTGGACTCCTCTCTCTTGCTCTGTCGAAGAGGTGTCCCAGCCTCCTGCCCCAAGCTGGGTTTCTCAGCAGCCTCATACACAAAGCCTCCTGCTCCAACTGTGTGTTTTTAATTTCCTGCTAACTGTGGACTCAGACCTACTCAGTTCATCATTAAATCGACATCCAGAAAGGCCTTCATCCTCTTCCTGAGGAGCGGGGCACTTTGCAAGGAGTCCAACCGCAGCTAGAGACACCTCGCAGCATGCTGCATTTGAAACCTTTCATAATGGGGTAACTACAAGAGCTCATATAGGAGCCAGATGAAGCTAGGTGGGCCCAGGAAAGTAAAAGAGACAGTAGAGCTCCCACAAGAGCAGCAAAAAGCCTGCTATCCAAAGGAGTACATCCATTCACCACGTGGCTTTCACATGTTCCTTGGGTACTGTGTAGCACATATTGCTGTCTGCGAATTGAGGCCAAAACACTGATATTACTGAGGTAAGACAGCAGTGGTTTGTTAATAAAAGCACCAGAAGAATATTTGACCAAGAAAAAACAAACAAATATGAAAGCATTAAAGTTTCAAAAAATTTTAGAATCTCCTTCACTGTTCCCACATCTTTCTTCACTAAGTAAGTTTTGCTGTCTTTCCCTCTGGGAGCTGCCATTTTAATGATAGTGCATTTTATTTCCCAGTGGGTAACTGAGTGTTATGATGCAGATTAAGACAGACCAGATTCAAGTCACATTAGAAACCACTGAGAAATCAGGCAGGTTCTTCATTGTTTTAAGGTAAAATCCAGGAGCTTTTCCAATGTTTTCATCTAAATGAACAGAGAGTTTACCTGCTGTTAAATTAATGAAAATGTTTGCTTGTTTAAATGACAAACTGGGCACAGTTTTGGAAATGTTTATTGGCTCAAAGTCACAGCACTGATTTTAAGGACATTCCTTATAGAGAAAGGCACTGCTCAGTAAGAAAAAGTATATATATATATTATGATATAATATGGACCATTCCACACAGGAATACAGGAATTTAAAATACCTAGTGTTTCAAACCATAGCAACATCATTCTCAAAATCATTTAGGCTCCCTTCAAAATCTTGTCCTTACAGACTGTCGCTTTAAATCAAAAAACATGAGATATATGTCAATTCACTGTATAAATAAAATGACAAATTGTTACCTTTGTGGACATGCAATATAGATATTTTCAATGATAAAACTTCCAATTCTCAATTTAATATTTTATTTCCATTGAGCTTAAAAACTCTGTAGATCCAAGTCATGTCTGTGAAGAGTTAGAATATATACAAGTCTGAGGAAAAAAAATGATATATGTGGGTCAAATTGCTCTCCTGGTTACAAGAATGGAGTTGTGCTTGTGCACCACAGAAAGTGGGCAGGTGTATATCTGGATTTCAGTTGCACTAGGAGTGAAYCTGGAGAAATCCCACTGGAATCAATGACATTGTTCCGGCAGTAAGCAGGTGTATAAGAGAGTGTAATTTAAGCTGACAGCAGTACAGACTCCAGTCACTCCACCATTGTTTATAGCATCAGAAAGGTTGTATTAAATAAAGTAGCAAGATAAGAAATACCTTTATTGTCTTGAAAACCTTGCCTTAGAGAGCAAGAGGAAAGCACTCTTGAATTTTAAGCAGTAATATCTTTAATATGAGGTACTCTCTGGCAACTGTTGAAAAGGTTGAAGAAGACATTCACAAACAAATGCCTGAAATTGCAGAAACTTGACATGACCGGGTTATGAGGCTGAACAAGGATGTTAAAAACAGCTGGCAACTCTATAATTTATTTCACCTGTCCTTTTCATATAGCCAGGGAGAGTCTGCCACACATGTGAGAACCAAGCTACATGGCTGCCTGGTATCACACCAAACTCCATGAACAGATGAGACAAAAAGTCTATTTCATTTAATTGCCAGATGTCAACCCAGCTCATTACAAAATGTGAAAGCCCTCTGTGCAACAGATGAACCTGAAGAGACTTATCTCTATGACTGCTGTCTATGCAGTCGTAATTAAATCAAAGCAGATGAAGAGGCACTGAATAATTACGATTTCAAAATAAATAAAATGCTRGATAAGTAACTTCAGAAGTATAATTTAAGCATCTTACATAAATAAAAATTATCAGCACTTTCTGTGATATGTTTTCACACTGAGACAGTTCAGAAAATTAAAATAATTAAGAAAACAATAAGGTGAAGTATTAAATTAAAAATATCAAATGTGTGAGACGCATACATAGCAGACAATAGCTAGAAAAGCATTCTGACTCACTCTTTGCACATGCAAATGCAATCCACATCTCCACGTGTCCTCTGCTAACTGTATGTGTAAATTAACCTTGCAATCACATTATCACAAAACTCTTCTGTTTGGTACTTTTTCTTATTTGGCAGCACATAAAGAAGCTGCCCCAGGTTTCACAAGGACACTTCTGTAGGACCCTCATCACTGGGACATGCCAGAGGGTCACTTCAGTTGTGCCTGATGGGCTCAGCTATACCAGATATCCCTCAATTTTTGCACTGTGGTATCTCATTTGCCTTGGTTCTTCTTCAGGTATCAGACACAGACACCAAGTCACCGTGCTGCACTGTGTATTGAGGTCCCACTCCCACAGGTGGTAAAATTCCCATCAACATCCAGGCACTGCTCTTCCCCTACCACCTGCCCCAGGTGCAGGCACCGATAAGTGGCAACACATAATGCTGCCATGCTCCTCAAACAAGAAACTCCTAGGAGGTGCCGAGGCTGTCACCAGGGCTGCAGGCCCTCTGCCCACTCCCGCTACCCCAGGGAAATTCTGTGAGCGAGAAAGTTTACTTCTCTTTGCACTGGCAGAGAGATATGGAGGTATAGTTCAGTAAGATTGYTCATCCTCTGCTAAGATACCCAGCTGAGCATCCCCTTTTTGAAATGGCAAGATACAGAAAAAAAAAAAAAACACCTCTCAGATTTCTACAACTTGAAGACTGAAATGCAAAAGTGTATGGGGTGAACTTTTGTGCAATGTTTTGTATGTGTTCCCTTAACAGATATCTTGAGTAGCTGGAATGTGTAGAGTTTGAAGTTGGTGCAGTGCCAACCTAAAACTCACGGCCAGTCCACAGCTGGTTTTAAATGCTTCTTTCCCTGTGAATATGATGGAGTGTGGCTTGCTGCAAAGTACTGTTTGATTGGTGACATGCAATCTGTGGAGCTATTAATTGCTTGTGCAAAGATCCAATTTGAAAGTGTGGCTGAACATGATCTTGTTACTCTGTACCCTAATAACTCTTTTGAAAAGGATACATAATCCATATTTAATTAATCGTCTAAATACATATTTGCACAACAGACTAAAAGTGTAGGAATTATATATTTAACATATGCAAAAGATGGCCCATAATGGCTCCACGTGTTACTGCAGTCCATGAGATCTTTTTAAAATCCTCTTTCTGATCTGCATGGCAGATCTATTCCTTGCTTTCTCTTCTAGCCAGAAACATTGGATTTTTGTTCCTTGCACGTAGGGAGAACAGAATGTCCTTAACAAAACTCATTAAATACAACAAAAAAAGTCTATCAGTTGAAAAATTCACTCTTTTACAATGGTCTTTTAGTGGGTTTCAGCCTGTGATCCAAGAACCTAAGAGGTCTCATGGACAGGGTCCACAAAGGGGTCCACAAAAGGAAACTAAGCAAAGAAAGTTTAGCTATGCCATTCAGCAATCTAGGAGTCAACCAGTCAAGAAACATCGAAAAACACTGATCTAAACAAGCATACATAAGCTTTCTACATAAAAGAAGCTRTGACATCTTTTGAACCATGGGATACCATTTATTATTGCAAGAAGAGCTTCACAAAGCAAAAGGAAAGAAAATTAGCTCTATCTTTCAGTTAGGGCATGCCTTCTGCACAGCTAGACTAAAAATGCCATTTAATTAYGGCAGCAAGGTGCTCAACAGGGTAAATTGCCTTGAGAAACCATGTGCGTTAGCTTGTGATCAACGCAGTGCTCAACACAGCCTCCCATCAGCTCAGGCTGCACGTGGTGTAACTTTCAGTCTGCCTCAAAAATGCCAAGCAGACAGCTCTGTAGTCAGAATTTCATGTAAAGAAGAGGTACGTTATTACACCTATGTRTTTTAACAGTGTTTCCATATGACTGGTTCAATGCTGGTTCAATGGCTGCTCACTAACCTAAGATTTGGGAGGCCTGCATTTGATACTTACTTAACCATAAATTTTATATGTTACCTTGAATAAGTTTCTAGCCTCCTATCTGTAAAATGGAAATAATATTCCTTCCATCTGTGCTAAAAGACTCTGTGAAGATAAAGATTTTATGGAAAGGTGCTTATATAACTTAGATAGAATGCATACTGATTTCCGCCATTCCACTTTACTATAGATGACATCAAATTGTATGCCCAAATGCTGAAGAAAAAAAGTAATTATATGCAGTTGTAAGTTCCCCAAATCTTATTTCTTCAACCATCCTGTTTTGCCCTCGTTATCCATCTGAAGGACTGATTGGCTTTGTTAAAGATGCACCTGCTTTCTTGGTTTTACTTGTGGATATCTGGAGACAGGCTGCAATGAAAAAACTGATAGTAAATTGTGAATTTGCATTTAAACCTACTGGGACAGCAAGCATGTGTCAACATTTGCTTTTCATTCTGGTTTATGTACTGCTCAAGCTCACTGAAAACTGTACCACCTCTCCCTTTGGTTTACAGCAGTATAACTCTATTTTCAAAGTGAACCGGTATTCAAGATCTCAGAGCAACATTTGTCCCCAACTGTTTACAAGACAGAAGATTCTTCATTGTCCTTGTATCTTTAGAGGTTAAGAAAAATCTGATATTTTGAAGAGAATCTGAGCAGTCTGGATTTAAATAGGAAAAACCACTAGCATGATGATTAAAGAATGTTTGCCTGATATAGCAAAAAGTACATTAAAAAGTGTCCTGGGAAGAAAGGGGAAAAATGTAAGAAGGAATTAAAGAGAGTTTATGAGAGAGACACTAATGATTTCCAGACATAAGATTAAATCCAGGTCTCTGTGTCAAAGGATCAGTATTTAGCTCATAATGTACCACATCCAGAGGTAAATGTAAATAGTAGGCATTTTTATACTCTTGCCAAAGAAGTCCAAATTGGAGCCACTTTCACACCAAGCAAGCAGAAAAATATAAAAACTAAATTAGAAAGGGGAAAGAAACTAATACAGCCCAACCCTTCTTCCATCCCAACTTCTTGCCCTCCTTGCTTTTCTCTAGCTACCTCTATTTTAGCATTTGGAGTGACAGCTGCTTCTCTCCAGATCCTCTTTATTTACTTTCACTCCATGCACTAGGTGTATGCACTCCTCCAGTCCAAAAATATGACAAAAGATTTGCAGCTCCAAAACTACCTTTACAGTTGGCTTATGCACTGTCTCCAACTAAAACTGCTGGTCAGCTCCACTGCACCACACCCAGAAGGCCAAAAAGACACTTCTATTAGGAAAAATTAAGACCCATCTACAGAAACACACTGTACCTTATCTCCTACAGATACCAGGCGTTATTAAAAGAATACTACTGCTTATCCCTGCTTTAGGTTTTTATTTTACAGAATGAATAAAAGTATGATTTCTTAAAAGGGTTGCGTACTAGATCTGATGCTTTTCAAACCGGATCTTAATAGCCTTCATTTAGGCTGAATTAACAGTCTTTTGAAATGTGTAATGACTATCATTGACCTATTTAAAGCAAAGATAAACAATATAAACATGACAAATTCATTCCTGTTTCTTATTTCTACTACAAAGACAGACAGCCATACAGCCTAAAGTCACAACCAAATATAACTTTTGCCTGTTTTCATGAGGGCAATAGAAACGAAAGCATTTACTTGCTAAGCTTCATTGACTGAAAACATCTTGTCTGGGTACATTTAAAAATGGTGCTTATCTGAACTGTTTCAAGAGATTAGTCTGCATATTTAATAAGTTAATGTCTCACAAATAAGAAAATTTCCAAGTGACTTATTGCAGGACATATAACTCAGCAAAGTCCTGAGTCACTTAAGCAAGAGCCTTTTTAGGAAATATCAACTACACCATTGCACACCACCTAAGAATATGTGTCTGTGGGAGAAAGCCATTTTTTGCAGATCTTCTTCCAAAAGCCAGGCTATGTTCTGTCTTTCAGCAGGCTATTTCTCAGTGGTTTTTATTTTCATTGTCACCAGCATGTCAGTAAGACTGCATATCTTCAAGCTCTAATTAATTTTACCTTGACACTATTGAAATGTCAAGTATGAACTTTAACTTAGGTTCAGAAATGTTAATCCATTTTGAAATAGCCATAGATTACATATATATCAAGGCACCCGTAATTACTTAGAGAAGCCTGTCAGAATCCATATATCGTTAGCAGTTTTGTTTCATTCTAGCTGAAGAGCCACAAAGTCACGTGTTCATCAGCACTGATAATGGAATATATCATCTTGAAACAATAAGCTGCAGTCTTGTATTGAAGTCTTTTAAGATGTAAGAGAAGAAGATATAACTCTTCTAGGATTTATACTAACATACTTGCATTTTCAAATAATCTTTTGATTATTTACTCTTTCAGACTGCCACAGATGACACGGGTAAAACATTTTTATAAATATGGATATCTATAACAGTCCTGTCCGTTGAATAACTGCATAATTAGATCATAATCATAATACGATGGTTGTGGTTTAAATTTCCACCATTATGCTAGATATAAAATTTAAAGGAATCTACAGACTTCAGGATATAAACTGAACTGATATTTCACATTTATTATGTGAAATAGGAAGAATCTTCTCCCAGCGCTATTTTACTGCTGAACAGTCTGTTGTGATAGGTCTGCTACTTACACTGGAGCATTTGGGGCTGGAAACACCAGAGAAAAGATCCTGAAAGTCACGACTTTGTACTAAGACCAAGGAATAACAACATCTRTATTTCTGCATTTGGGTTAGTAAGAAAAAAAACCACAGAAGTTATTAATTAGTTGTGCCTTCATTCATAAACCAATGTGCTCAGCTAACGTGGAAAAACAAGCAAGATTTCACCCCTTAGCCAAAGATGTTTGGCTATGGAAAGATGTTTGGCAGCTTCCAGCCCCAGAAGGAAGGGTGAGGCCACATCTTTGAGCCAGGTGCGAGCCAGCACGGACTTCGGCCGCACTGTCCCATTTGCCCATGCTGCGTATTGCGTTTGCTGTTCGGAAGTGGCACCTGGAACGCACAGCGCTCACAGCAGTCCGGCAGCCACTGCCATCCAGAGAGCCGGGGGGACATTTGAAGACACTGTTAACAAGACTTCCTTGCTTTTTGGCACAGCTGAGCCTCTTCTTTCCCAGCGAACTGCAGCCACTGTCTGCAGTGTAAGCTACAGTCAGCCTATCCACCAAAAAGATGTTACAAATGTGTATGCATAGGGCTGACCAGTCCTGTTTTCTGGGAAAACACTGARGAAGAGGGGCTTCTTGACGAAAACCATCCATGGATTTTCTCCCTCCAAGCTCCCACCAGGAGCTGCAGAGTGGTGTCCTGGGAGGGAGATGGGGAACCGCCCATGAACTCCACCTTTCCTGTCTCAGATCCTGCTTGAGACCATGCATATTTGGAAACATTTTGTCTACAAGAGGAAGTGTGAAGGCCTGAGGAGAGAGGAAGTAAGATGCCCCATTAGTTGAATGGAAAGGGCTTGAACTAATACCTCCTGAAGGACCTAAGGAAAAGTTTCATCAGTCAAAAGTCTCAATTTGAAAATGATTCCAGCCTCCAAAGCCTGGCTGCCCTTGGCTTGCAGTGAGATGTAGGTCTCTAAATCTCTGAATTATCCCTGAATGCAGAGCTTACACTCACTTTTAAGCACTTTCAAGCCTCACTTTTAATTAACTTTTAATAAGTACTTTTAAAAATTTTAATGAGAGACCCGTGACACATGATTTTTGAATGTTCTGATTAWCCTGGCAAACTAAAAAAGGGCCAGGGCAAATAAAGGCATTTTAGAGTGTACCTCAAAACCACTTATTGCTTGCACAGATGCAAGCCCAGCATCTTCTCCTTAGACACAGACCTAAGAAAATGCTGCTCTGGGTCAGAGAGGAGGTAGCAGCGATGTGGGTGAGAGATGACAGGTCTGTACCGGGATGCTAACATTTCCTCATCTCACCTCCCAGAAGCGAGTATCAGATACCAAAAGGAAAACAGCTACATTTGCCCTCTGCATTCCTACACGCATGCGCACACACACACTCACACTTTCCTAATAAACCAGCCTCTGCATCTCTTGTTGAAAAGAAAACTCATATGGCCTTGTTGCACAGCCACAGGTCTCACCCAGGGCTTCCGAAAGCTTGTTGCACAACCTTGGGTTGTCAATCCAGCAGCAGACCACTAGCTCTGTTTTTAAAAATAAAGCTGTGATGAGCCTGAAGAAAATAAGAATCTGCCTCTTTCAGCAAGTTTGTTAACTGCAGTTTTGACAGTCTACAATGATACCAACTGAAGAGGAAGGAAAGCAGCTTCTTTTTATTGTCATCACATGTGAAAAACACTTGCACGCTGAGCTGGCTTCCCATATATTAATTTTCTGCACAGATTTGCAATGTATCTGAATCGTCTTCCCTCACCTGCTCTGCCAAATTATTATGGTACAAGTGCTCCGCAAAAAAGCACAATTGCTTGAAATTACACTAGAGTCAAATGTTGATAAAAAGGTGTCACAGAGGGAATGAAAACTAACTGCTGTGAAATTTAATGAAACCCACTGTGTGCCAAGGACACAGGCAGCCAAATTGAATTTAAAAAGGTGCCAAGCAGGGAAGCTTGTAATCAGACTAGCCACTGTGTTAGATGAGATAAGCAGAATGACTTTTCTCTATCATGAGATCAAAACAGACTGCAATTCTTATGCATGAGATGAAAAGTTACAGTATTTATCCTCTCAGCTTCCTGTGTTCTTAGCACCGGATCTCCTGCTTAGTGGCCTGAAATGGAATTTGCCGTCTCCAGCATAAGGTTTGTCCCAGCCCTTGCAGGTCACTGAATGTTACACAAAAGAGCTCTTTTCTGACATGTTTTTTTATTGCAAATTGTTATGGAAAAAAGGAATGAGCTAAATAGAGCTCTTAACGGCTCAGCATAAGCTATCTTCAGCCATGGCATCCCTTTCCAGTTTGGGGAATGAATTGAAGCTACTGGAGGAAAATAGGAAATAAAATATAATGCTAAAATAAGAGAAACAGGAAGCAAGAGACTCTGCTCAACAGATGGCTCAGTGCTCACAAGCAGAATGGTTTCCAAAGCATCGCTCCACTGCAGGATGTTAGGAAATCGTTTTACTCCTTAATTATCATACAGCATCATTTTGAAACATTGTTAAGAAAAGCCTGATCTTGCAAGCAGAACTGTGCTTACATTTATTCACGGGAGCAGTCCCTCAAACTCTGGCAGCACAAGGGACTATAAAGCTGCACAGCCCAACTAATCTGTTGGAAATAACTTGGGGCGCATTCATTATTCGGGGGCTCAGGGAGCCACCGGCGCTTTGGGGGACTGACGGGAAGCGCACATCGACATTAGCCTTGCCCCCAGGCCATGCAGAGAGGCTCGAGGTCCACGGCTCACCTTGCCCATGGGTCTCACCCCACAACCTGCTCCATCTTGCAGCTTGGCCCGAACGGCCAGGGTCTGCTCTCGCTGGTTGGCGTGCCACTCTGAAATGCTTTGCAGAGAGAAAATTTCTGGTTAGATAAGAGATTTCAGACATTGAGCAAAGCTCTCCAAAGCACTGGGGTTCTTGTAACATGAATTCTTGTAAAAATGCCCTGACTTCTATAACAATCTCTTGATTTTGCAGAATGAATCTGTAATGGTTTAGGGGTTTGCCTTAGCTGTAAAGAGCTTTATCCCAGTGTTTAGTGCCATTCTTCATGTTTTCTTCTGCTGTGGCAGGATAGGGACTTAAAAACTATCAGAATTTCTTGAAAACTAAAATACAAGGGGAATTAAAACCAAAAACTACATACTAGATAGCACAGAAGAGGTCTTAATTATTGTATTTTCCTGCAAATAACCTGGACAACATCTACATGACCCTCTGTGCCTCAGCAGTAGTTCTGGATATATAGGTCTGCAGGGGCTGTACAAGGGGGTGAAGCTCCTCTCTCCTCGCAGCACCCTCCGGTCCCCACAGTGCCCTGCTCTCCTTAGCCTGCTCTGTCTGCCGTAACCTGGCATCTGCCGCCCCCATTGGTTACCTCTCTGAGGACTTATTTCAAGTAAAAGAGCATTTAGAGGGGTGCAGGTTATCTGAAGAGGAGACTGCACTCAGGAAAATCATATGTTTATAATTGTTTACTAAGCCAGCATGCAGAGAGCTCCTTTTACCTGCTCCTCCACAAAGTGCACAAGAAATTCCTTAGCATCTGTATTTATCATGTTAAAAAACACAGTAAACTCAAAGCACCACCAATTTCCTGATTTGACTTTGCTTGTTTCAGCTGAAATTTCTGTGGAGCAGCAACTGTCTCTGTTTCTCTTCCCCCAGTGATTTGCACAATGGATTTCCAGAATTTCCTACGCTATAACAAGAACGATCATAACAACAGCAACACTGTATAACTGAGGACGTTTGCACAAATTTGTCAGGCAGATGTACAAATCCCCAAATGTCATTTAAAGCTTGCAGTCATCCAGCAGCACCTGGGACACATCTACTTAAAAGCAAGTTTGAAACAAAGTACAAAGATATTTCCTCTCCTGCACGCATGCACGAAGGTCCCTTAACATCATGCTACCCACAGTTTCTACAGATTCTCAAAACTAAGCACTTTTTAATAAGCCCTGGTAACCCTTCCTAATAATTGGCATTCAGCTATATTGTGCCTGACTTGAACTGCTTGTGATGCTCTGACTATCAAGCTTATTCTGATGAAAAAAAAAATGTATTGATAAATAGGCTTTCAGTTAGCTGCAGACTCAGACAAAAGCCTGAACTTGAGAAGAAGTCAGGAAGCATAATCCTCAGGAGCCTTAAGGCTATTTCTTACACTCTGCTGTGTTAGTGGGTTTCATATCCTTTTAAAGGGTGCTGTTTTCAGAAGCAGCTTTTGTTATTCCAGACTGATCATTCATGGCTTTTTCTTAAATCCTTTCTCCTCAAAGCAAAGGACAAATTCCATAGCCCTTTGCATTTATAAGAAAACCATTCTTCTCAAATCAACAATACCACTTTATATTACAAAGGCATCTTTACTGCGGGACAATGCAAGACAACTGAACTGTCAGACTGCAAGGGAGAGGGTCAGATCTTTACATTACTAGAGAAATGATACAGTGTTCATCAGAGCACTGCATTTTCTGCTTCATTCTCTCTGAAGCCTTTTGGATCATGTTACAAGATAAAAATAACAATGATTTGTAATATGTAATTGTTTACATTTTTTTAATTAACATTTTCATTATAATCCTACAAACTACTGCCAAGCTCACTTAAAAGTCTGCTAGCCCACCAGCAAAGAATTTTGCCTACAAATCCATTCAAAATAGTCAGTCCTCCTGAAAGATGGAGATTTATTAGGCTTATGGAGGAAAAGATGCACTCAACCCATGGTACAGCAACCCTCTCAAGAACCAGTTGTATTTTAAGGCATCAGTCCCACCACAATTAACACTCACTACCTAGAGATACAGATAGGATCTGGCATCCTGCAAAGTTCTCTGCGCTTCTTGGCAGCACCAACCCCCCCCAAATCCCACTAGCCTCAATGGGTAGCAGTGGTGCTGAGCTCTGGATCACAAGTCCCAGATCTTGCCCTCTCTTCTCGCTCCCATGGAGAAATATTGCTGTTGTTTTCAACAGGTCAGGCTCTAAGGAATGGCAAATCCAGGGGGGAAAAAAAAGCCTGCGTCTGTTCTCAGTTATACCTGTGACATCAGGGGACTGACAGTGGAACAAACAACGTAAATGAGATCTAATCAAGCCTAGCGAATCAGCCATGTCACCAGCATTGTCAGTGTGCATTGACCATGCCCGATTTTTCATGCCTGAGAAGGCACAGGACAGCTACTAGAAGGGATCTGTCAAATGCAATACTGCCCGTCTGGCCTGCGATGCCTTGTGGTGGCAGAATCATCCCAGGAGCAAGGACAGGATGTCCTTCAYGGCCCTCTGCGACTCAGGGCCACCTCCACACGGTCTCTATGCCACCCAGGACTTCGCACTTGAGCAATGGAGAAATCTTAACGTCTCTCAAGTCATCTGAGGTGTTTCAGAGGGCAGAAGAAAATCCTTGAGCAGCGAGACAGATAACAAGGCCACAGTGAGGGATGTGGTTGTGGTGGGGTTTGGGTTGTACCTATATGTCCCATGTTTCTTAATTAGGTCATGTTCCTTCCTATTTGCTCACTGCATGGAAACAATACCTTGGTTGCCCTCAAGTTCTATGCCTGACTTCATCCTAATGATGAAGACTGAAAACTATCTTATTATACTTTAGAAAGCCAAAGTTAAACAGCTCAAATGGTTAAAAGTGTATTGGAGAAGTAAAAGGATGTGACCAAAGAGAGGAAAATGCAGGCTGAATATCAGGAAAAAATTCCAAATGGAATACGTAGTAAGCTGTGTCTCCTAAAAGAAGTGAAAAAAGCCCCATTACATAGTCATTTAAAGCCAGACTGGACAAAATCCTGGAAAATATGCCACTGGGAACAATCCTGGCCTGTCTGTGGGGCATATGACCTCATCTGCTTCGGAAAACATTGCAACATTTTGACGCCTAAATTAAGTTCCCAGCAATATTCAAATAGCTCATGGAGTTCAGGAAACAAAACAAGACAGATCTCTGAATGCAGAAACACAATGACTAACTCGCACCCAGGTTCTGCTCTAACCAACATAAACGCAGAGGACCTGAAGTAAAGTAACTCTGTCTTTGTCTCTGTACCAGCAAAATTGGATATTTGCTCCCCTGTCTCACATTTCCTGAAGTTTCATTAGCTTATGCAAGCAGAGCCCTGTGAAATGAAAGGTTTCACAGAAGTGCTGATCATCATTGTTTCTTTCCAAGAAAAGAGGGCAAAAAAAGCAAAAACCCTGAACTTCATTCCAGAGATAAAAAAACAGCACTCTAGGACTTCTTTAGATCAAAAATTCTGTTCTTAATGCAAAATTCTGCTTAAACCCAACACAGCTGCAGCAATATTCAAAACATCACTTTTATATTCAACATCAATAGCAAAGCAAAGAGAAGTAAAGGGACTCTTCCCAACATTTTAGCAGCATCTTTTTTCTTAGACATCAGCATTTGCATTTTAAATGTGCTTTCATGGAGCCTGAAATCTAACTTCTAGAATTTGCTCTGGGCTGAAACTTAGCTTTTTTCCCCTGTATTTAGCTGAAATTTACATTAGGAGTAAATATAATTGAAAAAATAAAAATGAATGCCTCTTTCAAAGCACAATTCACTGTAAACAAGCTAATTCACATGGCTAACTTTTGTATGAAACTACTCTCAGCATCATTTGTCTTCTTCTGGTTGCATCTCCACTACCCAAAGAGCATTACGACTCCCTGCTTGTTCTGTGCTGCTCATAACCTTGCTGGGGGATGATGGCCTCCTTGCAGCTGCTGATTCTGCAGTTTATGACCAGTAATATCATAATGATTCTTGCTTGCTAATCTGCATTTAAATGCTTGGCGTTAGCTTAAATAACAAATTGTTGCTAACTCGGGTCTCCTTCAGTTGATTTCATTAGGGAATAATCACATGAAAAGCTGGGCTGGCAGATCTGTTGGGGCAGCAACCTTAGCAGGACCACAGTGAGAACGTCTGCAACCAAGGGGAAGGCCTGATCACTGAGATGTGGCCAGTCTCTTAAAAATATAGAGAACCTAAGTCTGTACCTTTTTCTGACCTATCACATAAAAGTACCTGCTAACTTTGACTTCCCTCCAGTCAGATTTGGTGGTCCATGCAGAGAGGAAAGATTCAAGCAACAGAGGCTACATAAGATTAAGAGAGTGGGAGGAGAATCTGAGTAATGTCATTTATAAATTGAGAGCAGCAGAGGACATAAATTGCATGAGTTCAGGTTTAGTCCTGAATTTGTCCCATGTTTTAACTTGTCCCTTCTGCCTGAATACAGCAGAGAGCTAGCTAATTATTCAATAGAACATATACCACAAAATTTGTTAAAGACAACAACAACTTCCAAATTCCCTTGTTCTGATCATCTTCCTACAACAATAACACTCCCCTGCCTTATTCAGTTTAACCCAGATCCACAAATCTGATTCTGCACTTATCACAGTATATGAAGGCACCTTGAAATGCTGGGAAGCAGATACTGAGCATCAGCACTAGCAATCACAGGAACCAGCTCAGCAAGTCAAAGTGAAGCACAGTCAGCTATACATTGCACTTTATCTCTTGGTGGATGCCTAAGGAAAACCAGAGTGATAGCTGGTGTGAAACACAGCAGCCATGAAGCTGCTTCTACATAGGTTGTTTTGGTTAAGAAACTAGAACGTAGCACAACTTCAATGGATTAAAAGCAGGCTAACTGTTCGATCTTGAAAGAGAACTATAATAAGCCTCAAGCAAATGTGGTTTTAGTAGGGTTTTTGCAATGATCTGTTCTTGGTGCTACACTTTTTAACATTTGTACGAAAAGAGATTTGTAAGAAAATGACTCAGAGAAATTCAACATTGGAACAAATTATGAAGAGCCTGCTTTTCTGGAAGCAATTAAATTCAGACTAGAAGTTTTCTTCTCAGAGATATACACCTGTTCAAACAGGAATTATATGAGGGCTGTCCTAAGCCTCATACTACACCAGACATCAGACTAAATAGTCACAGGGCTCTCTGCTGACTTTATTATTGCTGAATGTATGAGCCTATGACATGACATATAATCACTCCGTAACCACATTTAACAGTGCCATGTTCCTTGTTTGCTCTTCTTCTGTTACCTCCTGGGGAGGCATCTGTTCCTTTCATATGCCCCTCTGCAGTGCCTTTATATGCACATGTATACATTGGATTAACACTGGCAACGCAGTTTGTCTTTGTCTAGGATGTGGATTGTCCTGTCACATGCCTACATGGGCACAGCCAAGGCACTGAAGGCTTGCACCTCGCAAGAGGTAAGGGAGTGGAGGACAGGGACAAAGCAGCCCTGAGCAGCTAATGAGCAAGTGAAGAGTTCACGGATTTGGATAGAAACAGACACCCTCCCTGAGCTCTCCTCAAAAGTTACTCTTTTGAAAAATACTTTGAGGCTAAAGAGGATGAAAGGACAAAAGGGATATTTTTAATGGGTTTATGCTTGGGTTGGGTTTTTTTTTTTTTCCAGGTACAAATTTCAGGAAGAGTTGGGAGGAAGCTGTATAGGTGGAAGAAATGGATGAGACAGGTCTGGCAGAACTACAGAAGAGTTTGGCAACAGTTTCCATCCTGGAAGTCTCTTGACAATCTCAGCTCCTCCCTGACCCAAGCAAGGCTCTTCTCAGTTACGTTTTCACCCTACAGGCAGAAAGTGATACTGACCTTAGTCTTCYGGGCAGAACCAGAACCAGAACCAGAGAGCCTCACTTCAGCTGTCAGACAAAATAATGGTTACCCGTCACTGCCTGCAGTTCCTTTCTTCCACGCCACGCACAGCCTTTCCCAGGACAGTTTCCATTCCCTGGAACTACCCTCATCAAAGCCCTGAATGACTTTTTCTTAGCCAGTCTCAGAACCGAGACTGCCTTCATTCTCCTGGACCCACAAGTTTTTGACCATCAGCTACGTTTTCTCAAATGTGTTGTCCCTTAGACTCAGTGACTCCATCTTTTCCAAGAGCTCCTCTTACTTCTTTAACTGTTCGCCAAGCACTTCTGTTGAGGGACAGCATCTCTACATGGTCCCACAGTCCTACAACTTTAGTTCCCTTCCCTTCTCTTCTCCCTATATTTTAGACCTTGATCATCTCACCTGCAAAGTCAGATTCAGCCACTAGTATGCCAAAAACCTGAAAATCTCCTTTGGATCTGTCTTCTTAAAATTTCCAGCCCAAAATCTCAAAGGGTTTCTTTGAGATGTCCCCACMGGCAATACAGAATCATCACCCTTCACTCCATATTCTCCTCATCTCAATGGACCTCCTTATTTCTCTGCCCTCCACGTCCAGCAAGCACTTGTCCTGAGCAGGACATGGGTGGTGGAAACTGTTGACCACTACTGGGACAGCACACTTGGAGAAGTATTTTGCAGTGATTTTGTGTGGTGCTGAGAGCTTTTACCAACAGACCATATTTTTTTCTGAGATGGAATCAGAAGTTACTGGTAACTGCATCCCCGTTTTTTCAAATAATTTAATGCTCCTTTCACCATCCCACATTTCAAGAGAGCTCCAGATTTTATAATCAGCATTACAAGGACCATCATTTTAGGGACTTCAGCACCCCTGTGAGACACAAGGAAAACAAGATAGAGCAATAAAGAGAGGAAAAGAAAGTGCTGCTGAAAAGCTTACTCCTTTACTGAAGAGAGCAGCAAAACCTGTGGTTTTCTTGAGTACAAACAATGAATGACCATGCTAAAGAAGACAGCACAAACCACATGGCTGCACCAAAATTAAGAAGGGGGCTCATTTCTCACATTCTACTCAGAATCAGGGTCAAATTGCCAGATTCGGAGAGGTGTCTAAGCCAGCAGGTTATTTCATGCTCTGTTCCCTTAGATTCACAACCCTCTGAGCTTGGCTTGGTGGTCCTACAGAGGCAAAGGGAGTTCTGAGCAAGTGCAGACTTCATCTATATTTCATGTGTGCTGACCATTTTAATGAAAAGTTTCACCTTGCTAGCATAATGTTCTTTAAATTGACCGTCCTTGCAATACTTGTATCTTTTGATCCACTGCCTCTCATAAAACTGGCTAACCTTTAAGTTCATTATGTTCCTAAAATTATTGCTCTGCATTCAGAGAATGAAACTATTCACCAAATTAGTATGTCATATCTGAGCCACATACCTGCAAATTTTTAGTCTCCCCATTTAAGTGGAATTGACTTGCCAAGGCACAGTGGAAAGAAGATCAATAATTACAGAGCCCAATTTGCCATAGATTTGTTAAACTTCACTTCCTGCCATCATGCCCTCAATAGCTACGGTCAAAGATACATGCTTGTAATCTGTTCCAGCTACATTATATATGCCTCAATCTTCCAAACATTCAAAGCAAACCAACTGCAAACACTGCACTTATTGTTATCAGTGAAGACTTTAGCCATCTACATAACTGTGCCCTCAAGAGGTTACAGACAGCATAACTTTCACATCGGTTGTCAGTTCTTTGAAGTAATACAACAGAAAGGTTCATGAAGTATGTCCTGAGATATTGCAGCAGCAGTTTGCGGGTTATGGACTGCAGACCACTGACAGTCACTGAAGAAACAGCTGGCCTTGGGGTGTTGCTTAGTTTTTGTTGCCTGCTGCCAAATTGACTTAGAATATGATAAAAATAACATTGCTTCTTCATGTAAGCAATTGCTATAATAGCTACAGAGCTGTCATGTGAACATACATGGGAAAGGAAGTGGTTCAGATAATTGCAAATGGGAGGAAAAGTCTACAACACAATCTTTCTATTAGGAACAAAAACTCAGTACACATCATTCCAGAGTCATCTTAAAATGTATGTATGCACTGTACTCAGGATTAGCTGAAACAGTAAATATAGACTAAATATGTAAGATCAACCAATATCTTAACAGCTCTCCTGACTCTGCATGGATCTGCAGTTTCTTGCAGGTCCCAGCATTCAATTTTTGTAAGAAGAGCAGATTTATGGTATAAGTGCTCATGAATAATTCACTCACATCAGTTGCCACATACAACTTGGAGAAATCCCAGCTGTAAAACCTTGGCACCATTAAGCTAGTGCAAGCTACACTACTTTTATACAGGTGTTATTCCACTGACCTACTTGGAGTTACTCCTCCTTTCCACTGCTAGAAGAAGAGGATCAGGTTGTTTGCTTACCTCTGTTCTCTGCCACCTCTTAACAGTAGTAAAAATGTTTCTAGTGTTGGAGTAAGCTAGTTTTAGCAACCTTAGTGCTTCGGCTCACCTCAAATGCAGGTGATTCTACATCTCACCGAACCTTGGGTGTCCCATGACAAGACACTGTCAATTGGTTTAGTTCCTAATCAAGGCCATGTTTTTAAATCATGTTAAGAAAATTACTGAGACTAATGGAACACCATTGAAACTGTAAACTAGCTACACCTAGCATGTTCTTATACTGGTTTCTAACTTCAAGAAAAATATAGTTTCTTTCAAACACTCATCCTCTGCTACTGATAGCAGGAACCACAGCAGTATGTTCATGCAGGTGACTCAGATGAAAAAGAAACAGAAAGCAAAACTGCCCTTCATCTCCTTGCCCAGACAAGGAGAAAGGCACAGAGGATGAATCAATGGCATCACTCAGAGAGCTGCTTATTTTTTCCCAGGCTTTTTATTCATAATAAAAATGGGAGGGGGTCCTTTTTCCCCCAAGCAAAATATTTGCGAGGGTTTTATTTGGTTAGATCTTCATCTGGAGGCCAAATAAAATGACAATCACCTTGGTGCCACTGAGCCATATTCAAAGCACACACAGTAGGCAGTAAAAGCAAACTTAAACCATTGCATAGGGAACTAAGACCTGGCATTCCTAGATAGTAAATAATCCGAACAGCTCATGGCTATCTTGACATAAAGCAACCTAGTAATTATAGTGCTTAAGTTAGACATTTGAATAAATGTAGTCATGTCATTTAAACAATGAAGCTATATTGATTTATAGCAGGTAAGGATCTTATTAAGGATGCAAGTATCTGATCTTTACCTTAATATGTCCCCTCAGTTCATCCACATTATTGGCTTGCACCACCTGGCCTCTCCCTAATGCCCCCCACAGTTAGCTTTTAAGCAGGTTGAGAAATGATGGTTTCTCACTTTGTTCATTTCTTACACATTTCCAGCAGTGCAGGGTGAAATGAGAGACAACCATAAAAACCAGTAGAGGGAAAAATTAGACATGCTGTGTAAATAATTTCTGAACTGTAAGTAAAGTCTTTGGCAATTTTAGTTTCATATCACAAGTTCACAAGTCTTTCGAACTGTCATCTAGAGTGGATAAGCCCTAAATGCTTACGTCCCTTCCCTGAGCAAAGGGATACAGCGTGCTTATCTGGGGCTAGCTCCAGTGGCTGCCAGGCATGGTCCAAAGGGGCCTCTCTCCTCCTCATGCACGATTCACCATCCTACCTTCAGCCCACGACAACATCACGAGGGGGGTGCGTGTTCCCACACTTCCTGCACCCCCTGCCCAGCGGCCCCCCACTCAGGCTGTCACATTTCACTGGCGTTGCTGTAAGCACAGGCGCAGCCAGCCCAGCTCAGCCGACAGACAGGGGAGCACAGCCGCGAAAAAGGGACTGAACGCAAATTCAAACCAGATGAGCAGAGCTAGCATTTGGAAATAGACAGGGGCGCTTAAAGCCAGGCAGAGTCTGCAATGGCTCTGAGTGGAAATAGCCAGACTGAGCGGGCTTGCAGAGCGTCCTCTCCACCTTCTGGCTGCCCTGGTGGAATTTCAAAACAGAGCAGGCTTCAAGAAGTTGCAATTTCCAGCGGAGTTAACTCTCAAGCAGCTGCTGTATTTTCAAATTGCCAGCCAAATTAAACACAAGAATGCCTGCTGGTCACAAAGCTGAGGGAAGGGGGAAATGACAGGGTCAGTTTGYTCTAAAGTGGAGTAACTGCTCAAAAAGTTGGAGCCAGGGTTTCTGCAGAGCAGAACTGCTCCCCTCGCCACCAGGAGGGAGCTGCTTCCCCGGGGCTGAAGGCTTGGCACGGCCTCAGTTATGAGCCCTGAGCCAGACTACAGCAAAGTTTGTCTTGTGCTTTCTTATGGCTGCATACTACAAATGTGTTCATATTTCCCTTGCTGGGTGAGTTTCTATTTGGAGAGGACAGAGTTAGGAATCCTTCCACTGAAGTCTGCTGCTAAGTGGCCTGCCTGGAGATGCAYGGCTGGGTATGGACACTGCAGAGTATCAGCACTGAAAGCCCAGAGAAACACACGCCCCTTACAGAGGTGAGCACACACAGAAGAGCAGACACGGTGTAGTGTTTGCACAGGACGGAAGCGCTACTGATCTGCATGTCACCAGTGACAAGACAGCGATGATTTACTGAAAAAGTGGTCCTATAAAAACCACAGCTTCATGATCCTGTTTTATTGTCTCATAACCTTTAAATACTCCATTCTCCCACACACACTGTCTAGACCATAGACCCAACAAACTCAAGGTACCATCAGATAGCCTGGATCAGACAGCCTGGCTGTGCTCCTCCTGCGATCATGGGTCACCACTACCAGGGTGAACATTCCCCTTTGGAAAGCTGGGCTGCAGTCTCATTGCCAGATCCGCACACCTGCAGAGAGTAGAGGTGGAGGCAGCTGTGTGGATGGTGGGTGTGGGAAGGAGAAAGAAAAAGGCTGGGGTGGTTTGCACAGTAACACAGTCTATCCTCTGCAATGCTCCCGGGGGCTCTGCAGCCCCCACACTTCTCCAGGTAAATCCATATCAGCTGAGCTCTGCCAAAATCTACAGCCTGTAAAAACACCATGAAGACACCAGCCACAGAAGTCAAGTCTTTGCCACAAAGAGCTGTGCTCAGCAATCTGAATTTGGCATGCAACTCCCGAAGGTAATATAGGGACTTGAGTGCAAGAGAGTGACCACAGGTCACTGCAAGTCTTTGGGCCATGCTCAGACACACAGACAGTCCAATCAATGGTCGAGGGAGCCAAGGTCTGGTCTCCCTTGCTAGCAGAAAGTTTGAATGACTCCCTCTTCTCCCCAGATCACCAGAGGAGTCTCCACACCTGTAAACCTACAGCCTGAACATGCTGCCATGTCCCCCCACAGCACAAGCACAGAGCACGTAGCACTTACCCCCCAGGAACTGGATGCCTCCTGCCACCCTGCCCACGGTCCTGGAGATGAGCTCAGACACACAGCAGCCCATGAGCGCCGTCAGGGCCACCAAGAGGAGCAGCCCACAGCCCAGCCCCGTCACCACTGTGCAGATCCTCCACTCAGCACTTGGGATGGCCTGGAAGGAGGCGTAGCGGCCACACTGCTCCACCATCACGGTCGTCTGGAGGGTCTCATCCCGCACTGGGTACGAACACCTCCGGAAAGTGCCAAAGGAAACTGACTTCTCCAGCTGAGACCCCAAGAGCCAGTAGGGCATGAAGAACCCCACGCAGGAGGCAGCAGCACAGAGGAAGGAGAGGAAGGCCCAGATCATGCCAGCACAGGTGAGACTGGATGCCATCTTGATATCTGCACTCAAGACCACTCACGATGGGGAGACAGGGAGGCACCTATGTATTTTAGAGGAGGTTTATGGATAATCCAGAGTCTCTCAGCCTTGATAAATCCTCACTCTCGGAGAAGCTTGGATCTTAACTGCCATGATGATGTTTTCTCCCATCATGAAGACAAAGGTCCCTGATTAAATAACAAAACAAGGAGAAAAAGTTCAGTAATACTGATATAATAAAAAAAAAGTATATCTGCCACAGTGTTTTTCCTTCCTACAGCACTTTTCATTAAGGCATCACACTTCTCTGCCCCATTACTGCAAGCAGCCACTAGAATTACTGTCAGTGAAACAGACTACCGGCAGTGGTGGTGGGAGGGAGCTTTGTCTGCTGTCAGCTGTGTTCATTGAGGAATGCTCTGCAGCCACCTTCAGGGTTTCCCTGTGCACTTGCCTAGTCGCTTTTCTCCACTGTATGCCTTGGTATGTCCCATACCAACAGGGAAAAAAAGCAAGGCTTCGTTCAYCCTTAGGCAGCTGGGCCTTCATCCGGCAACACGTTGGAAATCTGCTTTACATTATATACAGCTCCTCAGCTTCAGTGCAAAACTGTTTGCAGTACCTGAGGCTTTTCAGGATTAGGCCCCTGTGGCAGAGGGGTGGCATTTTCCCCAACTCTCCCCTAATTTGTTGGCTTCCCTGAGGGCCAAAAGGAGCCTATTATTGTTTGATGCTCAAACATGCCAAGAACCCACAGCTCCACACAGGCTCCCGGCAGGTGAAGACATTTTCATGTCTTTCAGATTCATCCCCAAACAACCTCAAGCAGCACATGCTTAAAACACAGAGGTCTCTCTTACTATTCCCGCTTGCACTCAGCCCAGTTTCCTCCCTTTTCTTCTTTGCCTCTTCCCAGGCCAAACCTGGGAGCCTCAACTCCTCTGCCTCCTTTCCTGACAACTCCCAAACTCTCATCTCAGTCCCAGAGCTAACAAGCACTTTTGACTATTATAGAAACATAAGTGCTACTTCCCAGAGGTTGGGGTTATATTTCTTGTTAAATCCATGCTGGATCATTAAGTCTAAATCCAACCCCATTTGTAAATTTATGATCATTTCTCACAGTTGCTGCCAAATTAATTCTGATAGCTATTTACAGGGCTTTTTTCTAAGCATGATTAGATGCCAATCAGTGAATTCAATTCATGTACAGGCAATAAAATTAATACTACATCTGCTGAAGGAGGGAACATAGGTAAAAAGTCTGTAAGCGAAATTAAGCATGTGCACCACACAAAAGTTTTGTTTACTTTTAAAACACTAAGAAAAAGAAGTCTCTTCTATAACGTTGAAAAAGGCCCCTGCTGCTTCTCAAGAAGTACATGCCTAACTATTCGCAGCCACAGCCTATTTGTAGACCTTCCAACGCACAAAGGACCAAACCCCTTGGGACAAAAACTTGGAGAGGGGCAAAGGGTGCCTCCATCCCTCCAGAGGCATCTTCTGGAGAAGGATCTGCCTGTATCTTGGCATAGTACCAAACGCTTAAGGAAGCAGTGGGTCTCGGCACTTAGGGAGGATCATTCCCTGAATCGGTAGAGGAGAAACGGCTGGAAATCGGGGACAATATGGAGGGTCCCGGGGCAGGTCCCTGCCACCCCCGCGGCTCCAGCAGGGCACAGCCTGGCCTCCTGCAGGCTACCGCCTCGCACCCAGGGCCCTCTCTGGCCAGCAGGCTCGCTCCTCTGCCCCCCAAAACACCGCTCGGAGGTGGCGGCAGGGGGATCTGCTGCCAGGGCGATGAGAGGCAAAGGCTGCGGGGCGGGCAGCGAGGGAGCCAAGGGGCGCAGGAAGGGA